>NW_006777568.1:53602-63110 GCF_000442215.2 Lipotes vexillifer
ATACCAGCACCCATCCCCCCATATTCACTTTCATAGTTGAGTGTTGAATCATTTGTCTCCACTTCAGTTCCCCCCCCCCCCCCCCCCCGCCGTATTTCTGGTGGCAGAAAGAGTGGGCACCTGCAGAAGCAGACACAAGGCAGAGCTGGGCTGGGAACGTCAGATTCTCTAAACAGCACATGACAGTGTGTAAATGATGGAGCAGAAGTCCAGTTCACAGCATAAGGATTCCATTCACTCCGTCTTCGGCTCCTTCCTGAGCACGGCCACAGGGCAGAGGACAGTGGGGATGCTGGGCACAAGGTGGTGCAGGCCGGGAGGTCCTTCCATCCAGACCTCACTGTCTAATGACTCAGCCTCCAGGGCCCTGACCCAGCGGACAGCGTCTGTGACCCCCTTCAGTGGTCTGAGGTGATGTCTCTGGGCAGTAGACGTGGAGGGAGAGTGAGGGTCAAAGGTAGGAGATAACAGTAGAGAAATGCACACTCCTCTGGTTCTAGAGCCTTCAGCATGGGTAGCAGGACTGTCCAGAGAGGTGATGAGCTCCCCGTCGTTGCCAGAATGTGGCCACCAGAGACGCTGTCAGGGTGGCTCCCAGTAGGGCCACTGGTTGCAAAGCAGATGGGACTAAGCTCCGTGGCCTCAGGGCCTCCAGGAGCTCCTCCCTCCATTAAGACAGATGATGGTTGATGGATTAAAAAAGCATGGAGAATGTTCTGGACCTTGTTGCTCTAAATCTCAGAGCATTTATGGGGAAACCAAGACTCTTATTCACTTAATTGTGTTTAGAACTGTGTCGAGTCCATTTTCAACTTCAAAAAAAATCTGTGAGGCCAGAATGGACACCACGACAACCATTGGGGGCTGGGGCTGATGCTGTGCAGTCCATGCAGCCGGGAACAGTGACGTTTCAGAAGCAGGCGTTTTTATTTATCCCACCACCCGTGGAGTCTGGTTGGTTAAACTAATCGGGCAACGAGCACCTGAATTTACTGTCTTTGGCTGTCCAGCTTTTCAGCCTTCATTAAAAACAAGGTAAGACAAAAAAGACGTGGCTTCAGCTTCCTCTTGTCTCTCATAGCCGCCTCGGTGCGTTGAGGGGCAGGGGCCCAGGGCTCCTCTGGGGCGGTGGCTCCTCCAGGAAGACTGTCACACACCTGCCCCTTGGGAGCTCCGGGAAGCCCTGCAGCGGGTGCACTGTGCCCTCCGTGGTTCTTGAGCCCCTTTCCAGGGGATGCCGGCCTCTGCACAGCAGGTTTGGGCAGTGCGGGCCATGGGCAACTGTCCTGGTCCCTCCGCATGGCGCCCAGGGCCCTGCTGCCTCGTCTGATGCCCTCCCTTCTCGCTCAGGCGGCCTCACCATTTCTCGCCCCCGTTTCCAGTCATCCCAGTGTTTGTTCACGCACCCTACCCCGGGGGTGGCGTGAGGGTTGTGCGGGTTTCTTCTGTGACTTTCTGTGCCAGTGGGCCAGCCCTCTCTGCCCAGGCCCCCTCGGGCTCCCTCCATCCCGCAGCCGTGAGCGCTTCCCAGTGGAGCCCTGGTGGGACCTGAGGCCTGAGCTGCTTTGGGCCAAGTCCGTCTCGGGTTGGATCGTCCGGTCTTTCAGCTCAGCCTCCGGGGTGCTGCCCGCCCCCGCCAAACTCAGACTCTTGGGACCCCCGGCCCTGGTCTCAGCCTCTGTGCCTCTGGGCTGTGTGAGCTCTCCTCTGCCCAATGAGATCCCCCTCGTCTGCGGTTCCTGAGTCTCCTGCCCGTGAAGCCCCCTCCTCTGCTCCTGTGGCCCTCGCCGCTCCATCCCCTCGCAGAGCGTCCCGTGTGCCGCTCCCAGCCTCGCACGCCTCCCCTTCTGGTGCCCACAGACAGCTAGCGAGTGTGCTGTCACCCACATTTTACCTGCACAGGCCTGGACCGTGTTCTTTTAGAAGGAAGGACGGAAGGAAGGAATGGCTGGCCCTCGGCCCTTCAGGAAGCAGTGAGGTGCCTTCTAAGGAATTGTAATTCCTCCGAATTAAATGCAGCATCCTTGGTCCTCTTATATCACCTGTGCTTGACTCATCCCCCGTGTCCCAGTGTTACAAACTTTACCTGCTCAGTTTTCTCAATCAGAATGTTTTAAATGTGTCAGGGATGTTAACACACAGATTCCGGCTCCATCTTAAAACATTCACAGGCATCTAATGCCAGCAAGGCAAAGTCCACTCTCTTTTTCCTACTTCTTGAAGGCAGACTTTCTTGAATTCCAGCACATGCAAGCAGGGGAAGGAGCTGGGTGGTGAATGGCACTTTGTGTCAGATTTTTACCTCCTGGAAACATGGGTTCGGAGAGCGATGCAGGACAGGCTGTGTTTTATTTAGCAACTACTTTATCCCCACATGCACTAATTTGATTTGCAGGAAGGTAGTTATGCTTTTTCTGCTGAAAGATCACTCTGCTGTCAAGTGGTCCTTTCATGCAGCTGCCGCAGAGAACGTGGATGTGTGCATCTCGTGGGCTTTGGGCTGGGCCCGGGGGCTGTGTCTCTGACCAGCTGCATCTGCCTTCTGGGTGGCCGACCGCCCTGGAGCTGGTCGGGCCCGTGTGTACTGTGTCCCAGGGAAGGCTCTTGAGTCAGGCGGCCCCGGGTTTGAATGCTGCTCTCTCATTTCCTAGCTGTGTGATGTGGGACAATTAAATTCCCTGGGCCTTGGAGTTTTGTCCTCCGAGGAGCAGATGACAAGACCGATTGTGTCGCTTACCTTGAAGTGAGAGTGAGCCCTCCGTGTGCTGGGGTGGCACCTGGCCGCTGGCCCAGAGTGGTCAGGAGTCAGGGACCCTGGCCGTCGCTGCTGCTGCTGACTCTGAAATAATAGCAGCAGTGATGCTAACAGTGCATTATTGCCGCTGCTGCTATCAGCAGGACACTCCCCTGCCCTTCACCCTAACGTGGCCCTGCTGGTTTGGCCCCGGGGTGGACATATCCGGGCACCTCATGCTGCCCATCTATCGAGAGAGAAACTGAGACCCAGAGAGTGCGGGGTGGGGGGTGGCACAGGGGAGCCCAGGGCCCCGGGAAAGTGTGGGAGGGAGGTCTTGTGCCAACAGGCTCCGATAGGCCACAGGGTGGAGCGTGGCTTCCCCCAAGCCTACCCGGACCCTCCTGCCACGTGGTGGTCTGTGGAGAGGAGCCCCTCACCACCTTCCTTCCCGGGGCCCTTGCTGCTGTGTCAACTGGGCCGTCCTGCTTGGGCCTCACCCTTTCCATCTGTAAGATGTGGGCATCTCATGGTGACCCAGTCAGCCCCTGGCTTTGCACCAGGGTCCCAAGGGCCCTGGCATCACAGCACAAGCTCGAGACACAGTTCAGGGTTCATGGACTCGAGGCTCAAGGCACTCAGGGGAGGGCCACCCCCCAGGACCAGTCCTGCCCCTGTGGGGTTCACCTGCACCCCACAAATGTGTATGGAGCTGCCCGGGAGCAGGCCTGCCCTCCAGGGCTACAGAGTGTGGGGCAGGGCACAGATTTTAAACCCGGTCTGCTTAGCAGAGTCTAAGTCTGTAATAGCAAACGTTGAAGGTCGCGGGATGCAGATGCATGTGACCTCCTGGGGTTGGACGCTGGGGCCAGTACTCCTGGCTTGGTTCCCAGCCCCACCGCCGACCAGTTGCGCTGTCTGGGGTGCACTACCTTGGCCCTCTGTGCCCTGGTTCAGGGGGTCGTGTCCTGCCTGTTGGGCACACCTAGTTGTGAGCAGGGGTCAGTCCACTACTGGCAAGTAAAGAGGTTCTGGAAGCCACAGCTGAGGCGGGAGAGGCCTCCATCGGAACGGAATGCTTGCCCAGAAGCAGAGAATTGGATGTGGGGTTGGCGCGAGCCTGGCCCCTGACGAGGCCCCCAGCCAGCGTGTGCAGACGGTCTCCGTGCATCAGAAAGTGCTGACTTAGCCCTGCGTGCTTGCCCTGCTCCGGGAGCCGGGCTGTCCTGGGAACAAAGCCCACTGGTCCTGCCTTCCCGGGCGTCTGTGGGGGATGGTGCCACGTGGGGTGTGAACAGGGAGAGGAGAGAGCGAGTGGGGGATGGGCTGTGGCTGACCTGGGCCGCCAGGCAAGTGTGAGGTGAATCAGCAGGTGTAGGGGTCGGGGGGGCCTGGAGGCTCCAGGCCTCTGAGCATTGGAATGCTGACACCCTACCCTGAGATGCTGGTCATACCCGGGGTCTATAACAGGGCACGTGGCCATGGCCCTCTGGGCTGGGAGCCACCCCCAGTAGACCCTCTGGGGCCAGGCACCCAGGAGGGAAGGTCTCAGCCGGGGCACCTCCTCCGCTGAGACCCCCGGGTCTGTGTCATGAGGTCCCACCGGGTGGGTATGAAGGTGGAGTTGACAAAGGCCTTTGGAAGAGGAGTGGTGGCCTGGCTGAGGCCACTGCCCTTTCTGGAGGATGGCAGGCTTTGGGCCAGTGGCCACTCTGCAGGGCTCGGCGAGATCTGTCCGGTGTCCTCTGCCGAGTGGGTGCCAGCTGCTTGGTGATTGTCACCAGGGTTCTCGACCCTGGGTGACCTTGCCCCCAGGGACATTGGGTACCATCCAGACACCTTTTTGGCTGTGACAGCTGGGGAGTGAGGTTGCTGCTGGCATCCGGTGGGTGGAGGCCGGGGTGCTCCCCAGCGTCCTCTGGTGCCCGGGAAGCCCCCAGCACATGGCCCTGCCCCCATGTCAGGGGCATCCCCTTTCGTTGTGATCCCTTCACTTTTTTTTTTAATAAATTAATTAATTTATTTTTGGCTGCGTTGGGTCTTCGTTGCTGTGCGTGGGGTTTCTCTAGTTGCAGTGAGCAGGGGCTGCTCTCCGTTGCGATGGCTTCTCTTGCTGCAGCGCTCAGGCTCTAGGCATGCGGGCTTCAGTAGTTGTGGCATGTGCGCTCAGTAGTTGTGGCTCACGGGCTCTAGAGTGCAGGCTCAGTAGTTGTGGCACACGGGCTTAGCTGCTCTGCGGCATGTGGGATTTCCCCGGACCAGGGCTCGAACCCGTGTCCCCTGCATTGGCAGGCGGATTCTTAACCACTGCGCCACCAGGGAAGTCCCGATCCCTTCACTTTTATTCCTGACAATCTAAAGCGATTTTTTTCTTTTTTCCCGGAGGGTGAGTCCCACTTGGGTTCCCAGATCAAACCTGTTGTGTTTCCTTGTCTTCGTTAGTATACTTTCAGCCGATGATGCCAGGCCTCTCTATCTTCACTGGCACTTCTTTGGCTCTGCCCAGATAGCACAAGAGGGCGTGTTCCTTCCTTCCTGTCCCCGGTCCCCTGGGGCCACCTCAGCCTCACAGCAGCCTTCTGGGGGCTAGTGGGCTCCTCTCTTGAAGAGGAGGAATCCGAGGGTCAGGGCTTCTGGCCTCCACCTCTGAGCCCGGAGACCCCTCCTGCAGCACAGATGACAGCGATAACTCCTCTGAACACTCGCCAACCCCACCAGGCACTTTACAGTTTGCCTGGCCCTTCCCCACCTGGCAGTGCATCCGATTCCACGGAAAACAGTTTGGGGTCGTAACCCTTGGGTGGGATTCATCAGCTGGGTGCTTTCAGAAGTGCTGCTTCCCGTGATTCTTCTGAGTTTTCATAATCTGGGTCTGCTTTTTTCTGCATTCATTAATTTTTCCTGGTCCATCAAATGAGCCACATTTCTCGGAGGCCAGTTGAGATTCAGCTCCGTTGGCGGTGTCCGTACCATCCCTGCTGGGCCCTAAGGAGCCAGTGCTCTTCCTGGTAGTTCTGGGCCCTCTGGGAGCCCTGGGGTGGCGAGGGCGCCCGGCCCTCCTCCAGACGTTCGCTCTGCGCACCTGGAATATGGCTCGGGAACGCGCTTGGGTCTTCTCCTTTGCTCTTTCTTCTGCTTCATTTGTTCCGCAGTATTTACTGAGTGCCCCGCCCTGCCCTCCTGTAGTGGAGACCCCGGGGGCCAGGAGGACCCTGGGAGCCCCTCAGGGCAAGGCATGATTTCCGGGGCTCTGTTCCCAGACCAGCACCTGGGGTGCAACCCAGGGTTTCTACGGTCAGAGCGAGGTTAAAGTTGTTGGCCCCCTAAACACAGGTGGCAGGTGCTACTGGAATGTTCCCCAGGCTCCTCGAGTGGCTCTCATGGCCTCCCTGCCTGGCCTCGTCAGCTCCACCGGCCTCATCCCTGGCTGTCCTGCTGCCACACTGCCTGCCGGTCCCCAGCACCCCCCAGCCTTGGCCCACGCTGTTCCCTCTGCCCCAGACGCGCTCTCCTTATCCTCTCATCAGAGCCCAGAGCTCTGACTCGAAAGCTCAGTTCAAATTTCGCTTCTTCCCGACGCTCCCCCAGATCACAAAGATCCTGATGCCTGTAGCAGTTCCGCCACCTCCTCCGACGAGGCAGCTCTCCTTCCCCCAGAACTCATGCTGGCCTGCGTTGTGTCGAGTGTCTGCCCTCCCCACTGTCCCCAAGCATCTCAAGCATGTCTGGGTCCCCTCCCCATCGCGCCCAGGACAAGGCTTCCACCCGTGATGCCCAGGGTGTGTGGCCCTTGGGATGCCTGGTTGGGGAGGTCCCTACAGCCTCTGCCAGGGCCTGGCTCAAGCATTTGTTCACTGCCTGGTGTGTGCCAAGGACTGTGCTAGGTGCCGGACTGGGTGTCGAGGGCGAAGGGTGAGCAGGTCTCTGCAAGGGAAGGGAGCCTCCTCTGTGGGCCAGGAGGCTCCGTCCCACCCGAGGCCCCGGATCCCAGCCAGGGGCGGACATGAGAACCGTGCATGTGTGCACACACGCACGTGCACGCACAGCCGGGCTCCGCTCCTGATGGCTCTGATCCGTGGCAGGGGGGTGGGGGGGTGTCCCTGGTCATCGTTGAACAGTCATGTGACCCACAGGGTCCCCCTCTGGTGCCCTGTCACGTTGGTGATGCAGAGGAGGGTGGGACACGCCGCCCTGGGGGAAGCGGAAAAAGCGGTTCTGTCACTTTCTCAACACCTTCCCCTTAGTCTGCTGGTCCACTTTGATTTTTGGTCTTTCTTCTAAGTAAGTCTAACATTCTTTCTTAGATTTTCCCCCAAGTTGGATTAGACACGAGGCTTTATGAACACCTGACTTTTCCCCTTAGTTTCATCCTTTATAAAAGTGTGAGGGGTGAAGATGGGGTGGTAGTGAGGACTTGACCCCGTGGACCCAGCCAGGCCTTCTGCAGCTATGAGTTGAGTGCCTGGAGAATCCATGCTGAGCTCTTGACTGGGAGCCCTCAGCCTCAGGGATGCCTTGCAGGGGTGGGGGGAAGAGTGCTTCCCTGAGTCTCCCAGTGCCACGGATGCAGGGAGGAGCTGAAAGGCCAACTCTGTGGTGGGGGTAATCACTTACATGCCTCTGAGTCTCCGTTTCTGCATCAGCAAAGCAAAAATGATGGGTCCTCACATCATAGGACGCTTAACGATTAAAGGAAGAAAACACCAAGTGCTTAGTGCAGCCCCTGCCCCGCAGTGGGTCCCAGATTAGGGGAGTGCAGCAGTGTTGTCAGGATTAGGGTTATTATTTCACTGACACCACTTCTGCTCTCAGTAGCTTACGCAGAGGGAGGGCCTCACCCTCCGGAGCGGTGCCTCCTAGACCTCGAGTTAGATTTAAGTATCACCAGGCAGCAAGTCTGATACCCTTGCTTCACTGAAATGAGTCCTTTGGTAAAACCCCATTTGTAATTCAGATCATCTCAGCTTGTTTTGTTTTGGTTTTTCGTAAACTTAGTTGTTCTGTTGCTTTTCCCCTAGCTGGGTGTTCTTGAAGTGAAAACCTATCCTTTTTATAATTAAGCACCTAAGTGAAAGATACACATGGTATGTGTCCCACTTGGAATACAAGGAAAGGAACTGGGGTTTTGTTCTGGGTTTGGTGTTTACAGATCAACTGTACTTACTGCTAATGGGTCTCTTTCCCCACTGGGACTCTTTCCAGCTGACATTTTGGAAGCTGGGGCCTGCATGTGACCTTGGAGTGGTCAGCAGGCTCTCCTTACACCCCACAGCCCCTGCTTGAGGGGTGCCGCTGGGGCAGGAAGTCCTCCTCCTGTAGGGCCGCCTGGGTCCCCACTCTTGCTGCCTTTGCAGAGGACTCTTAGGGGCAGAGGTGACTTCTGTCCCCTCGGGCCCTGGAATAAGCAGCAGCCCAGTCGGTTCAGGGGATTCCCCCAGAGTGGCTAACCTTTCATTACTGGGCGCCCCTTCGGCCAGGCCCTGAGCTGTGTCTCAGATTCAGGGTGGGGTATCACCCTCCGCATCAGCCCTCCCTCACGGGCCCCTGAGCCACGGTGGGCCCGGACCACCGCACCCGAGCTCCGAGCCCTCCTTCGTGGGTGCTTCCAACTCCAGTGTGCTCAGATGCCTTCCTGGGCCCCCAGGATCATTTCCCAAACAGCACACGATGACCCATAATTCTTCATGTCATTGCAAAGCATTCAGGATTAGATTCTTACGACCACACTGGATGGAATTCACACGCACGGGGCAGATTAGGAGTTTAGGAAGTGTTTTCTCTGTTGTCTCATTGAATTCTTCTTGAATCCTACGAGGTAACAGAGAGGAGAGGTTGTTCCCATTTTAGAGACGTTGAGACTCTGCAGCTGACGGGAAGTGCACCTTGTCCAGGGCCCCAGAGCTGGCGAAGGTTCGGTGGGTTTTCCCTTTCCTGATGGTGCTTTTCTGAACGCACCTTTCCTTTTTCGCAGGCTTTCTGTGGGCCACGTTGAGAGAGCTGGGGCCTGGCGTCTCGGGCCCTGTGCTGGCTCCAGGAGTGTTTCTCAGACTCTTTCCTTCACTCTCGGAGTCCCTGTCGGACCCCATCTCATTCCCTGGACCTCACCAGCTCCGTCTGAAAAACGGGGATAATGCTTTTTTGCCCATCCTGCAGAGAACACCCTGATTTCTCGATTAGCAAGTGGCCATGCGGGCACGAGGCAGCGCCCACCCGCCTCCCCAGCGGTTGTCTCCCTCTGCTCGCTGGGGAAGGAGCCAGACTCCCAGGGGGTTGAAGCCGCCACCTCCGCCGGCCCCTTCTCATCTTTGTTCACCTGAGAATTTAACACAGCACATTTCTAGGCAAAATGGAGAAGACATGAGCCGTCATCGGGTATTTGTAGGTGGCCGTGTGTTTGGTGTCGTGTGATAATGTATTTGCGTTTGGATATTTAGATAAAATATTGTGCTTGCCTCCAAATGCGTGGCCATCTGTGGGCACAGCTTTCCTGCTGTCTTGGCTGCCGTCTCTCCCAGCGTGTGGGTGTCTGGGCTCTCTCGTCACAACAGACTTCATGGAATGTCACACCTCCTGTGAACAGGCTCCGGGGACGGACTCCCAGCTACGCGCACCTCTTCTTGTTACCCTGTGTGTGTGTTTGCAGTTCACTCTTCCCCCTTTTCCTGTCCCAGATGCCAAGAAGATGACTCTCCAGCATCATTTGCTGGTCCCTGCTCCCCGGCCGGGCCCCGGGTCCTGGGCCCTGCTATTTTTTTTTTTTTTTTTTTTTTTTTT
>NW_006777568.1:63531-79272 GCF_000442215.2 Lipotes vexillifer
TGTGGCCTCTCCCGTTGCGGAGCACAGGCTCCTGACGCGCAGGCTCAGCGGCCATGGCTCACGGGCCCAGCCGCTCCGTGGCACGTGGGATCTTCCCGGACCGGGGCACGAACCCGTGTGCCCTGCATCGGCAGGCGGACTCTCAACCACTGCGCCACCAGGGAAGCCCCTGGGCCCTGCTATTTAAATGAGGCCTCCCATTGCAAAGCTGCTACGGCGCTCCCGGAACCCATAGTGGCTGCGAGATGAATATCCGTTGACTGGATGAATGAATGTCACGTCTCCTCTCTCCACTGTGCCCTCTCTCTGCCTGGTTCTGTTGAGGAAGCTAGACCAGACCTGGGGTGGGGGGCACCCTGACCTCTTCGGGTGGCTGAAGTGCAGCAGACACGTGTCTAGGGCCCTGTGTTTTATCAGGCGCCCCGTCCAGTGGCCCTGCAAGGCACACCCCCATTTCACAGGTGCATTGACACAGTCCACACCCCATCGCTGTTCTCTCTCTCCCTGCTGTGTCCCCTGGCCTCCAGCCACTGCCTGTCCCAGACCTGATGGGATGCTTGGGGTGACTCTGAAGTCCTTTTTTTCGTTCACTTTTCCTCCCTTCTTGGTTCTGACCACCACATGTGACAGCCTGTTCGGTGAGGGGAGGGGGCAGGTGACCTGGATATGTGATGGGTGGAGGCCAGGGTTGGCTGGCAGCCTCCATCCAGGGCCCCCACCTGGGATCTCCCAGCAAGGTGCTCAGCACAGTGAAGGCCAGCGTGAGCCCCTGCCCTCCCTTTAGATGGACAGATGTCCTCCCCACTGGGCTGTTCCTGCGCTTGGGGACCAAGGGAGAGGGCCTCGATTTATGTGGAGGCCTTCTCGTTACCACTTCGAACGAGGGTAGACAGAGACCCCGTTTAGATGGACCCAGCCCTTCCTTGAGCCCCGGGCAGATGTGCCGATGACCAGGCCAGCGAGATGCCCGCACCTCCCGTCTCGTCAGGAGGACCCGCTAGGCTCTGCAGTTGCTTTTTGCACTTTTCTCTTTTACTTTCCCCATTTTTTTCTCTGCATGAGTATCTGTTTTCACTCTGTGGCTGTGTGTTAACATCTGGAGTTAGAGAGCACCTTGCACAGGAGACTGCTTGCTAACGGGTACAGGACAGGGGTCCCCGCCTGCCGGCTCCTGCATCTGGCTGTTGGGAAGTGGCTCCAGGAGCCATCCTCCCAAAGGCCTCACGGCTCGTCCATACCCAGAGCCATGGAGACTCGCAGACGTCCCTTGTCCAGACGATGTGGGACCCTCTGCCTTGGTGCCCATCCAAGCTGGCCGGGGTGCAGTGTGGGTGGAAGCAGTGGGCAGGTGGACCCCTGTTCCCGAGCCCCCGCCAGCCACGGGCCCCAGCCTGGCTCCCACCAGGAGACTCCCCTCCTCAGGACAGATTTTTGCGTTGGGACACTTGGACTTCCCAGTGGCAGAAATGGCTTTTGTGAGATGTGAGTTCGTGAGCCTCCAGGCCTGGTTTTCCACCCATAGGAGGAGAAATCATGACGATGAATCCAGAGTTTTCTGGCGGAATTTCCACGAAGGATAGAAATGAGATTAATGCATAAAGGCTTTGGCTGGAAACACTCTGGCTTAAGCTTTCTGGGAACGAGAGTGTGGGATTCAGATGGGAAGATGGCAGCCAGCCTTTGGCGAGGCCCGGCTATGCACGGATTGACCGGAAAGGCGGGCAGGACCATCCCCTCGCGCAGATGAGGAAACTGAGACCAAGAGCATCACCCGCCGGGCGTCTTGGGGCCGTGAGCTGGGCAGTGCTGAGGCCGCCTGTGGCCGGGGTCCCGAGCAGTCCCACCCCAGGCTGGTGCGGCCCTCACATCCCTCGCGGCCGCCAGCACACTGCTCCCTTTGCCAGTGTCGACCGGCATCCCGACGCCCCCTGAGAACCCAGAGGGTCTCCTCCGGCTGGTGTCTTTTTATTTGTTTTTCCAAGGAATGCGTTTTGGGGAGCCGTGGCTCTGGGGCTGCTAGGGTTGCAGCAACAGGACCACAGGGACTGGTTTGGGGGAGGTCACTCTGCTGGCCATTCTGGGAAAATACAGGCCCTCCGTCATGTGGCTCAGGCCCACATGTGGTTTCAGCAATACACTGTGCACGTGTACTCGTCCAAGAAAAGAAGAGGGTGCTGCAGGAGTTGTGTGCGTCCTCCAGCCCATCAGTCCTGTTCGTGGGCAGTGCCCCTCACCTGGGGACTCCCGGGCTGGCGCGGTGCACGTGAGCTGCCGGGGGAGAGGTGTGCGAGGGCTCGAAGGCCCATGGAGACACCCGGGGACGGTAATGACAATGTTTGGTTATCTCTCCCTGTTTTCTTTGCATGCTTGTTGAAACATGGGGCCAGAGTGTCTGCGACGGACCTAACAAGTCCCTTGCAATCAGGACCGAGCGTTTCTGTCAGGCACGAGAGAGACGCTTGGCTTGAACAAAGCCACGCTCTCCCGCCAGGAAACACATTTGTTTAAAGATTGGCCTGTCAGTTTGTGAATCAACATTTCGGCTTTTTGCGCAGACATCATGCTTGTGCCGCTCTTCCCGGTTTAAAGATTGGCCTGTCAGTTTGTGAATCAACATTTCGGCTTTTTGCGCAGACATCATGCTTGTGCCACTCTTCCCGAAGAAGGGGGACTAACACAAAAAGCTGCTATTTGTTGTTGGAAGGAAGTAAACTTCATCAGGTCGACTTAGATGTGTGTTTCAAATGTCACTCGGTACTGCTTTCTTGTAATGAAACGCCGCATACAGATCTCTTCCCGAGGCTCAGGGGGATTAGACCCAGTAAAGGAAGAATTCAGCCTTCCTCGCTGTGGCGCATCAGAGTGAGAAGTTTAAAATCCACAATTTATTCAAATATTGATATTTCTACTTGTCAGAAGAGAGGGGCCTTGAAATTTCCACTGAGCACTGTTGTCAGAAGAATTGCAAGAAATGTGTCAGATAATTCATAAATGAAGTTCACTACTGTGAAATCAGTTGGGAACAGGGAAAAAATATATTCTTGTCGATGTAGAATAGCGCAATATAATAGAAAAATAGCACTCACGTTTCCATCATGTCAAGCAAATGCTCAATTTGGGCCAGGTATGTTTTTAAACAGCCTGCTGCTTCTAGAGCAGCCTAGAATGCATGAAAAATGTTTTGAGTTCTGCTTTGTAGACAAGAGATCTGTTTGTTGTTTTTTCCCCTCTGAGACCTCTATTTCCCATCCTGCAGGAGCCAATCAGAAAGCAGCTGCTGGCGGGGCTTGGCGAGCAGGCAGCTCTGCATACGGTTTGTATTAAGGCCCTAAAAAGCTGTGAAGAGGCGGGTAATGATGTAAAGGGCCAGTGTAAATTCCAAACTGTTGATAGCAGGGAGAGGCGCTTCGGAAAGGCTGAGGGCTCTGGAGCCCCTTCCTGGAGTCGGGCCTGTGTTTTCCTCCACTTTGGATCCGGGAGTGGAGGCAAATTCACGCACGGGAGAAGCTGGCACAGCTGAAATTCCCCGTGCCCGAGGTCCAGCCCCCTTCTGTTCTTTGCCGTGGGCTTTCTGAGCGGTGGACTGTACCTCTGGCAGGGCCCAGTGGCACCCCCTTTCTTTAGCATCGTGTCTTCATGGGGTGACCGGCACGGGCAGACACGTGTTCCCGGGCACATGGGCGGGTCCGAACTCCATCTGCATGTGCTGCCCGAGATCACGTGAACAGAAGTCCAGGAAGAGCCGTGACCACGTGTCCTCAGTGAGGCCCTGTTGAAACGCCCTTGCCAATTCCAGTCGTTTCTTTGTCTGCAAAGCTCCCTTTAGGCCACCAGAGACTCCCTACGTGTCTGCAGGTCCGCTGGGGCCTGCTTCTCAGCCGTGCCTGTTGACGTGGAAGCCAGTGGTCACCATTTCCCCCAAGTCTACCGTGGAAGCTCATTCATTCCGTCTTTTTTTAACAGTTCTCTGGCTACAGTGGTTCTGAACAACAGGCTCACTCTCTGTCCCTGATCCAGTGGGACCACCCTGCCCCCAACTCCACACCCCCGGAGGGTGGAGTGGCTGATGGAGGCCGATGCCTTTCCCCGGGGACCCGGCGGACACTCTCCCCGGCCTCAGGGTTCTGGGTGGACATGGGGGCTTTGAAACAGGATGTTGAGGGGGAATAAGGTTTTGGAGACCTGACTGCAGGGAGGAGCCTGGAGCCAAGGGTCCTCACAAGGTCTAAGAGGGGAAGGGTCCTTTGGGTAAACTGAGGGCCATCCTGCCTCTAGCCCAAGTCTCGGGATGGGGCTCTGCAGTGAGAGCAGCTGGGCGACCCGGGACGGCCGCGGGTGCCCCTCTGACCTCACCCGGCGTCTGGTGCCCCGGCTCCTGTCCTGGGGCCATGGTGGCTGCCGAGTTGGGGGGAGGAGGTGGGCACAGCCACACAGGACAGACCGATGCCCCTCGGTCTTCAGGTTGGGGGGTGGCCTGGAGGGCAGGTGTAGGGGGGCTTGGAGTAGGCTGGACGATGAGGCTGGTGACGGTGCTTTAGTGGCCGCGCTGGGTCCTGAGTCTCGGAGCCGAATCTGTTCTCTGTGAGCGGCCTTGGCCTAGGGGCACCTGTGCCCAATAGGAGCGGGTGTGCTGAGCTGTGACCGTGAGGAAACAGTCTGAAACCCGCCCCTTTGACCACGTGATCACCCAGTGGCCAGGTCTGTGCCTGGGTTTGCTGCTGAGCGGGGAGGCCTTGGGTCTAGGAGGCTCCTAGGGCGATGCCTCGGTGTGGCTGGAGCATGCTGAAGCCCCGTGCCTGGGACACCTCTGTCGCTATAACCGTGTAACTGGGGAGGGGCAGAGCATTGGGAAGTGGGGGCCAGGGGGTGTGTGCTGGGAGCAGGGGAGCCGTTAGCAAATCCCTTGGCTCTGAAGAGAGAAGTAGGGCCTTGAACTGAGATATTAAGATATTTTTATTGAGATTTGCTGCCTATCTGCCAGATGGGCGATGGGGGAGGGCTGTCTGGACCCTTCCAATTCAGATTTTAGGATTGTATGTGCAGCTATTTCTGACTTTGGTTTGTGAATATTTGAGTGTATGTACACACATGTATATGTGTTTATGTATGTGTACAGATGTTTGTGTGTGCTTTTATTTTATTATTATTTTTAATTTTATTTTTTCTCTGTAGAGAGTGTGATGGGGCCGGGCCGGGTGTGGGCAGAAGCGGTCTCTCTCCTTGGAGATAATGGTTTTGCTGTTAATCCTCCAGGCCTGCGCTGGCCTGGGGGGCTTGAGTGTTTATACAGTCTGTGCTTAAGGCCACCGTGTCAAGTCATCCCCTTACGGAGGGAGGCCAGGCCTTCTCGGGCTCCCGTGCTCTTACCCACGAGCAGAGCTCCGGGGTCTCTGCCGGCACGGCCCCTGGCCCCGCGGCCCGAGTGGACCCCGGCCCCGGGCGGGCTCGTTAGCACGGCTGACGGCCTCCATGCCCGCCCGCGGCCTCCACGCCTGCCTGCGGCGCCGGCCTCCCCTCCACGCTTGCCTACTGTCTGCCGGGTGTCGGCGGATCTGTCATCGGCGCCGAGCAGAGCCCGAGCCCTGACAGTGAGGACGTAAACGCTCCCTGCCTGAATCCCCCATTAACTTTGTGAGGCGTATTGATTTCTTGTAAAAATAATGATATTGACAGGCCTTCCAGGAGTAATTGTTTCCAGAGCGCGGAGGTCAGCGTGGTGAGGAAGGGCCGGGAGCCGGGCTCTCCGAGGCTGTGTGAGCCCTGGGGTGGGCGCTGCCGGTCCGCCGGGGACCCCCCTCCCCCTAGCTGCGAAAGGCCCTGGGGCCGCCCCTGGACACCCGGGTCCCCGGCAGCGGGCGATGTCCCGCGAGGGTCTGCGGTCAGCCTGGGGGTGGGGGGACGCGCAGGATTGGGCGGGCGTGGGCGGGTACCTGGCAGGCACAGAGCCGCTTGGCCGCCAACCGCACGAGGCAGCGTCTGTGTGCGTTTCCTGGGCTTGGCTTCCAGAGTTCGTTAAAGTTGCTCTTGGGCTGAATGTTGAGGCTTGACTACTGCCCCAGAGGCAGCTGCCAGGGCGAGGGGAGCGGCAGCCCAGGTGTCCATCCACGGTCCCTGCCCAGTGGCTTCTGTTCCTGGAGAGGGTCACCTCCTTTTCCCAGAGCACAAGGGAGAGGGTGGAGAGGCAGCCACTCCTGGGACCGCAGGGCCAGCTGGTGATGAAAGACGCGGCGTCTTTTGCAAACCCGGTATCCAGCACTGAGCCACTGGCCTGAATGGCGAGAGGCTGGGGATCCCCTTGCCCGTGGACATGGGATGGGCTTCCCTGCAGAGAGCTAGACCCCAGATGTCCAGCCCTGTCAGTCCAGGGCAGCGGGCAGGGGTACACAGCATTCCAGGAGGAGGCATTTTTCCAGTCCTGGAAAAGTTAAAGGATGAAAGAGCCGCCCTCTAGGAAAAGTAACCGCAGGCCGTTCATGGTTAAGTTCCAAGTGCCAGCAAAGGGGTAGAATCCCTTTTAATTCAGAGAGAGAAAGTCTTAGCAATTGCTGTTTAAAATCAGAGTGGCCCACATCCCCATCTTCAACTTGGACCAAATTTGACTTATAGCAAATGTACTTTTCAGGAAGCAGAAGTTACTTAAAGAGGCAGTTTGCGTTGTCTTTATGATTCGCCGGCGGTTGGGCTTGTACACCGTGTGTATTGATTGCAAACTGGCACGCTCCTGTCCCAAAAGGATGGTGGCGCTGTGCCTCTCGGTGTTGATCCCAGACCAGGCCGTGTGGCTGGGAGGTGGGAGGGGACTCAGGCAGCCACATGTGCTCATCGCCAGCCCCTGTCCACAATATCTCCTCTATATTTTTCCCCAAATGAGGGAAATCTGATCAGCGGCACTAACGAACTGCAGCAGTGGGTTATCAATTAGCTGGGCCAGCGGCGGTGGCCATGCCAATACTGGCTTTGTCTGCGTTTTCTTGGAGGAGTTGGTTTGTGTCACTCAAGGAAGCTGCCTGTTCGGGTACGTCCCTCCCATCCAGGCCAAGTCCCCTCCAAGCACCGTTTAGAACGAGATTTGTGTTCACCCTAATCCAATAACCATTGCCCAGGACGGCCCATGTAGCTCTGCTGGGAAATGGTGTCCGGGCTTGTAGCAACATCTAATGGGTATTTAGGTGCAAACTAGCTGTGAAGTGTTAAATATTTACATGTGGAATGCCAATAGTAATTGTCCACTTTATCTGAGCTAGCCTAGGGAAATGTCTTATTTGTTTCCATGTTACTTCAATAAATAGAAAGCTGGAAAATCCTCCCGCTATTTCTTGGGGGCTTAGAATTAATAAAGCCAGGCAGTATAAAATATGTGCTTTGGGTTTTTGAATGATCACTTCTGCACCAGGTCATATAATATGGCTTTAACTCCATGTGGCCTGTCTATTAAGCAAGACAGGATGAGCCTCACAAATAATAAAAAATATTTATGCTTTTCTTAGTGATACTAACAAGGTAACATATCAGAGGAGAAATGGCAGGAGAAGAATAAGGTAACTGTGTCTTATGAATTCACGGCTCAGTGGGGTCCCGGCCGGCTCCCATAAACACCCTAGGATTCTCTGCTTGGTACTGCTATTATTCCACAAATTGTATTTTTTGCTTTTTGTTTGTGAAATCTGAAGTGTCATAAATGCCTCCGTCTCATCTATATTTGATAGTTAATATTAGGCTCAACCAGGAAAGTGCACTTTACATGTGACAACATACGATTACCTGAGAGTGTTATTGCAAAGGAAAAAATCAATACCGATTTATAATTCACGATCGCAGTCTATCAGTTTTTATGGCTCTCTATCCAGTCTCATTAATTTTTTATTATGATTGACTGAAACTGAAAGATTTTTAACATGTTTCGCTGTTATTTATTCAACCTTAATAATTAAATAAACCTTAATTGGCTGTATTTCGAGGCATCTCGGCGCTGCGGCCAGGAAGGGTTGGGGTGACCATCCATTTTTAATGCGGGAGCGCCTCACATTTTCTTCCGAGGCAGCTCAAGAAAGGGGATCTGCTGTGTACCATCACCAGAGAGAGAGATATAGGTTTTGTCATCACCTAATCAAATTTTGTTTAAGAGGAGACCATTTGTTTTAATTCAAAATATAAATTATCAATAGCGCCGAGAGAAACGTAATAAAATATTCCTGGAGCAATGTGAGCCTGTGCTGTGTACCTGTGCGAAACTTTGATCAGTGGCTAATATCTTGATTAATGAGGCCAAGGGCCCCGCTGCACAGAGAGCCGCCGGTGGGGACGCCCTCGCCCAGGATCTCCCGATTGGTGGTTAACGGGTCCCTTTGAAAGGTGATTGACAGATGGAAAATTGCACTTTCAAATTTCATCCGTATTCATTTCAGTTGTTCTACATGTCAACAGCTTCCCGTCTCTGGCAGGCCACGGCTGTATACATTAGCTGTTCCCACAGTGAGAAAAGAAGAAAGACAATCCCGTATTTGAGCATTCTGAAGGAAAATCAATCATGTCATAAGTGAGAAGTATGGATAAGTTTGAACAGTGGCAACTTTCATCATTTCATTTCTGGCCACGCTGGTGGGTTTCTGAGTGTCCGGGGCTGCGCAGGGGCAGCCTCAGCGGCAGGGAGAGAATAAGCAGGATAATAGAGTTGGGCTGAGAGGGAAACGTTCTTTTCCATGGTATTTGTCAAGGAAGAACATCAAACCCTAAGATTATATACACCGGACATTTCGACAGAGTTGAAAAAAGGCTTCTATTGACTATGACAAGGATAGACCGACCCTTCTCAATCAAACGATTGGGCTAAGGCCTCACGTTTTTTCCAATTTTTGTTTGCATTGGACTCTTGGCTCGAAAAAACAGTGGACTGTCAGCCATTTCTAGGAGGGAGCCTATTGTTAGGGCCACTTGAGAACTTCCAGGGGCATCCTCTGGGGTCAAGAGGGTCCCCTCCGCAGGCTCAGAGGAGGGTGTGACCCCACCTGGGGAGGACGTGCCCCGCCCCGGGCCCACCCCCTAGACGGCTAAAGGGGCAGCCCGCACAGGGCGATGGTTAGGGAGGAAACGCCAACTTAGAGGAATCCGTAGCCGCTGCCCGATGGGATCTATACATAGTACTGAGCGGGGCATCATTGTATATTGGAAATGCTGTGAAAACTGGGGGAGATGAACATGTTGCAATTTCACCATCTTGTTCTTAATATTATTGAAAGAGAGCTCTTCTTGGCAGTAATAAATTTAACACAAAAATCAAATACAAAACAAATTTATTCTTCCAGAGCTGATGCCCCAGTCATTTCTTTCTTGTCTTGCATTAAGCTTTAAAATCAACTGTCACTCCCTATCGATTGCATCTGAATTGTTATCTATATTTCTCAAAAGCGCTCTTGACAGTTAATACAGTGTAAATTATAATCTGGGGAAATGCCGTTTGTGTTCGCCAGCAAATTGCTTAGATTCTGAGCAAAGCTGCTTTTATTCGCCATTCTTTTCTCGTGGCCATCTATTTTAGCAAGGATCATTCAGGCCAAATTATTCTAAATTTACACGCGGCTAGTATGTAAATCATATTGTGGAAATCACTTTTGGAATCACGCTAGGATGTGCAGCAGAGTTTGAGGGTCTGAGTGTTGCATTAATGAAACAAACACCACCTCAGGGGCCCGACCCGCAGGGGTGGCTGCCAGTGCTTCTGGAGAGCTTGCTGTGTTGGGTGTAGGTGAGTCCAATGCTATGGGCTTTGGGGCCTCCCGGGGCCCTGCCGCCTTCTTGGAGAGGGGACGCCCTAGTTCTCACTGAGTCGCGTGGTTGCCAGGTGGGGCGGCAGGAGCGGTGGGGCCACCGTCCCCCTGGCTTCCTTGTGGAGGGAGAGGCCAGGTCCAGGGGTGCTCCCAGGAGAGGAGCAGCCCAGTTTCTAGACCAGAGCTGGCCTTGGGGTTAAGCCACAGACGCCATTAAAAGTTTTCTGGTTACATGAGCAAAGTAAAACGGAACAAGTGAAATAATCTCAATAATATTTTAAATTTAACTCGATAGATCCAAAAGCTTATCATTTCCATGCATAATCCATACCAAAATTGAGATGCAAACATGTTTTTGCTTGCTGAATTTTGGAAATGTAGCAGGCGCTGGGTCCCGACCCCTGCACTTGGACCAGCCCTGTTTCTTGTGCTCGTTTCCACCCGGGGCTGTGACTCCTCTGTTGGATGACATGCTCCAGGGTCCCCCCAGGGGCCCCCTGGCTGGCTGCCATCGAGGCCGGGACAGAGCCCCTTCCCACTTGCAGGTTTCCAGCCCAAATCGACTGAGGCACAAGGGCGAGGAAGAGCCAGGGGCGGAACCCCCTGGGGTGTTAAGTCACCTCCTCCCAGAGGGCACGTCTGACGGGGAGTGAATTCACCCCGGGAAGGCCAGACTCGCTCCTTCTGTCTCACTTACATGGTAGTGGGATCCCCATTATGGATGAATTTGGTTTTCCTTCGGAAATATTTCATTATTATGTACTTGCGGCTGTTCCTCATTCGATGAAAATCTGACAGTTGTAATACAGGGAGCTATTTAAGGAGTCACTTCTGTTCCTTCTGGAATAACTAATTACACACTCATTTATTCATTCCAGAAATATTTATTGAAGATCTATTAGTTGGTTAAAATTCTTTTCCTGCCCGGATGGATGGATGGATAGATCGATAGGTATAGATATATATCTATCTCTGTATCTACACAGTGATATAGGTAGGTATAAATAAATAGGTAGATAGATATCTATAGATAGATCTATCTTATATCTCATATCTTATCTATATATGTACTTATTATCTATATGTTGATAGACCTATCTATTGATATATCAACATCTATATCAACAACTATCTGGCCCTCCATCCATCTGCATATCTGCAACCCTTCTATCCCAGAGTGTGTTTGGCAGGAGATGGGGGGATAAATACAGGACAGGAAGTGTTGGGGAGAGATGACCCTGGGGGGCTCTGGGGCAGCGCCAGGGACACGGGGGCATCAGAGACCCTCACTAGGAAGACAGAGCGCCTGTGCCCCTCAGAGACGAGTTAGGGAGGGCATTCTAGGTAGAAGGACATGGATTCCTAAGCAGGAAAAAAGTTCAGTGCCTAAATCGCTTCCACTGACTGTTATTACCCCCGATAGCTAAGGGAGACGTCCCGCGACCCCCTCTTTCAGTAGTAGCAGCGACTTTCTGGGGAGTTCTCTGGAATGGTACACGGGGTTTCGGGGGGCAGAAGGAGTGGAAGGGGGGGGAGGCGGGGCCCTAGCTGGCTGGTCACCGCAGTGCCTCTGCCCCGTTCCTCACTTCAGGATGGAACGCGACCTCAAAGTCCTCTCCCAGCAGTCAGAAGCCACAATTCCTGGGGCATGGAGGAGCCCGCTGGGCTTTGCTCCCTGGGGCCCCCTCGCTATCACGGGCCTCCCCGAGCTGGCAGGAAAATGCCTCCCGGAGCACAGCAAGGACGAGGGCTGTCCTGCCCAGCAGCACATCCTCCTCCAGGCCCAGTGTGTGCCCTCACCCCGATTCTGTGGACATTCGTCCATCTGAAGAGCTGCTAGGAAGTGGCCCAAGAAACACTTTGAAGACAAGGCACCTTATAATACATTTTCTCCTAGAGTAGGTTCAATACTTGGCAATTTGACATTGTTTAATGGGATTTAGTCTGAACTTTGGGAGGATGGGATGCTGTCTCTGTAATCTCTTTATTGATAGAGTTTAGCGCACAAATGTTTATGGAATGATAGAGGGATACATGAGTGAAAAGAAAGGATGGAAAGAAATGACCATGGCTACTAAATACCAGCATTCTGGGTCATCCCTCCAGAGGCACTCACAGTCCGGGGGCTGGGGGCCCCCAGGGGCCTTCCACACACCTACTGTGTACAGAAAATAATGACTTTGGAGACTGACCTTATGGTTTGGGTATTACCTTTGCATAAAACGTTAGGTGGAACCATGTGTGATCGCCAACACGGGGTCATTTTCAACCTACAGAACCAGCAGGTCCTCATCTGATGCCCGTGGAATGGAGTGTAGTCAGAGGCTGAAAACTAAGACATCAAGGAGAGGGTGAAACACTGCCGTCGATGACGTCCATCGAGGCCTCGGAGTTGTTTGCTTTGCTGTTGGTTGTTTCTTCTATGACTTGCGGGCATTTTTCGGTCCAGATCCTGGAAGATGATGGTGATGAAGTTTACGGAGAATCACCTGTGACTCTTCAGTGTTTCCAGAGTCCAGCGACTCCGGGATGTAGCCTGTGTTCACGGGGGCTTGTTAGGCCCGAGTGTGGGGCAGGGGGCAGCCGGGGAGGAGGGCTCTGGCCCGGCTCTGCCCGCCCTGGCTGGTTCTTTGCTGTGCAGGAGTCCTGTGTGCCTTGTTTTGTTTTAATGCGTCACTGACCCAGCTCTCGGGTTACGGGAGTTCTTGTCATACACTTATTTACACTCTCATAAAGGCGCCCACAAAATTGCTCTAACAACCTCACAGTCCCTGCTCAATATCCTAAGTGTAAGTGTCACCAGGTAAGACTTGACCGTGGCAGGGAGAGTAAAGGTAGTTATTGGAAAATAGGGAACACCGGGCTTCCCTGTCGGGCTGTCTGTTCTGGGCTTTCGCAGCTCTGGGTTCCACGATGAACATCTTGTTGGCTGTTACCGCTTCATTATAAATGGTCCCTCACAGATGTACCTCCCCATCTCGTGGACCATGCTTCAGTAGCCTGGGCGGCCACAGGAGGGAAGGCCACGTGCCCAGCTCCCCAGGTCACACCAGCCTTGGAAATGATTAACTTGTGAGTCTTGTTAAGGCGTTGGTGGTACCCAAGAGCGTGCATTCTTGGAGTCGGGTTGACCGTTTCACCGCAAAGCTGGAGAAAGTAGATGAGGTGTTGAACTGGAATAAAAAAATTCTCTGGAAGTTCCCAGCCGAGCACTTCCCCAGCTAACTGGCTGTAGGGACAGCTGACTAGGGCATTGCCGTAGGGTTCCGAGTGTGACACCAGATTAAGTAAACTCACTTTCAGTTTCCTCCAGACTCCATCAGTCTGTGAAGTTAACAGGTTGCTCCCGTAATAGGCGTTGACTATAGATTGTGTTGGTAAATAATACTGGGTATAAAGGCACAGCTTTGGCTGATGTGCAGCGGAGTTTGCGTTTATCGTGAGGAAGGGGTTTACAGGTAGGAGGTGAAAAGACAACGTGAGAACATTCGTTAGCTGAAAAGCTGCATATTCCTCCAGACCGTGGTTTTCCATCTGGCCACGCTGGTTGGGGCGCTGCATTTGGGTGTGAGCTCTGCTGTCAGTCAAGGGGCCCCAACTGTGCACTGCAGCCCCGGTGACGAAGCCCACCCTGACTCATTAAAGCAGAGCAAACTGTACCGAGGGCGCCGCTGTGCAATTTTAATATTTGGTGCATGTGACAGGATCATTTTAGTGATTTGCAGGATTTATCTCCTCTTAGAAGTACTGCCTAAGGCTACTCTAATTGGTAGGAAAGCAAATTCCCTCTCCTGTCAGTCTGTTTTATTTACTGAGAACTGCCGAAACCTATTTACACAATAATGAGGATAAATCACCAGGATGCTTTCAACACAAAGAGAAATGTGGCTCGAGTTGAAAGCTGTACAATTAAAACAAAATTCCAGATATTCCTGAAGTGGTGTGTGCAGTTAGGGAGAGCAGAATAAAATTAAGACAAATGGTAGAATCGCACCCTGGACCAGCTCAGGAAGCTAGCTAATCAAGATCAGAATTCTGGAGATATTTTATGATGGGCAATTTCACTTGCAGTGGCAATGGAGTAAATGCCTGTGAGTTACCATCAATATTTGTAATAAAAATAAACAATCATGCATTCCTCCAGCCTGCAAATAGGGTAAGTTTAGGCGTCATAATTATGGCATTGCAGGAGTGGCGGTAAGTCATGTGAAAATGTCAGCCGTGTGGTTGCAGCCTCTGGCTTGTTGCCAGCAAAGAGGGTCACAGCCACTTGGAGGAGACACTCCAGATGTACTTGACTGTATGACCTGGCAGGACCCACTTATTTAGATGCCAAGAGCGCCCTACATTTGAGAATGGTTCTTGCTGGAGGGAGTGCCACAGAGACTTAACCAGCCAAAGGTGCTGTGCACACAAGCGGTCCTTGAACTTGGCTCTCATGGCTGTTGGGTTGATGCGTGCTTTCCAAAGCTCCCAAGGCCTCCAGGTTGGCATTAGGACCTTGGCAAGCTGGGTCATCCTGTCCTGAGGTTGTCACAGGTTGTCCCCTCAGATGGGGACAAATCACGTGACTCAAGGAAATTTGGGAGCTGACTTTCAGACGCAGCCGTGGACAGGAAAATGGAGTGACCCACACACCACACACGCCATGAATGTTCTCAGAGGCAAAGCCCAAACACAGGAGGGCCGATCTAGGTGGCTGTTTAGGAAATGTGAGTTTTGGATGAAAGAGGTTTGAGCTAAACTTCTTAAAAGTGGTAAGAACTGGAGGCCCTTTGGTACCAGGCTTGTGGGTCCAGGAGGCTGGAGTTTGGGGCCCAAGCCTCCGTTTGGCCTGATTCTGGCCAAGCGTCCACATCCCCGGGCGGCTGGACCAGACGTCTCTGAGGAGCTTTCTGGTTCTGACCATGGAGGTAGCTATGCTTGTGCGCCCTTGCTCTCCGCTCACCCCTCCTGCGCTACTCCTCAGCTGTCCCCTCCTCCTAACCCTCAGGATCGCTGCCTTCCTCTTAGGTTATGAAACAGCCTGCATTGCTCTTTGCATCCTGACAGCTTGGGTGATGGCTGCTCAGTTATCCTGGAAAAAAATAATTCACATAAGCAGATTTTAGCACATTCACCGGGTCTTTTAACTTCATCTGACACTGTGGAGGGAAGATGAGAGAAGAGTATATTTTTCTGTCCCACGGGAGTTACTTTATGACGACTCTTTCAAGGTGAATACTGGCATTTACTTAGCCTGAGCAGAAAATACAAAGGAACATACAGGAGCATGAACATAGAAACAGTGGAGTCAGCAAATAGTATTTTATTTTGTTGCTTTGAATCACTGTCCCTCAAACACAGCTAAATCTAAGTTAATTTAAAGTTTCTCTTGAGAAATTCATATCAAATTAAAGTGTTTCTCTGCAGTCATGACAAGAGCAGGGAACACATCTGAATTTCCTCCAAATTATGGTCTATTTTTACAGTCTCCTAAGATTTGCCTTTGTGGACCTTATTCCACTATCTCTGAGAGAAAATTAATTTAACTAATGACAGCTCAGACTAAAACATCAATCAAGAGAAGAGAGAAATAACACGACAATCACTGAAGAGAGGAACGTGGAGACAGGAGACTGGATTCCACGCAGGAACTTATGGCCTGTCCTTTCCTTAAAGTTGTTTACACGCAGGGCTGACGCCCTGTCTCCCCTCCGCCCTGCAGGTGTGGCCCCAACGTGGTGGGGCTGTCCTGATGGACAACTGGGGAATCCGGGTTTTTCCTCCTGGGTTTCCCTTGCAAGCCACCACTGCCTTCGTACAACCTATCAGGAAGTTCTTATTTATTTGTGTTTTAACCAAATGGTTGGTAGTCCTTACAGCCTGGTTGGACTTACCCAAGCTGTGCCGGGGCCCCGTCCTTGGGTGACACCATCAGTTGTACGACGTGGACAGGAGAACAGCCTCCTGCCGTGCCCCGCCCCCCCCCCCAGCC
>NW_006777568.1:79425-81925 GCF_000442215.2 Lipotes vexillifer
CGAGATGTGCCCGCGGACTATGGAGAACATTTAAGACCTTCTCACTGGCAGCCGGTTTCGCCGAGTCCCCACCTTATTGATGCCGGCGCCGATTTATGAACGATGAAGTGGAGGACATTTGCTATCAGAAGCTCACAATGTAGCTCTTAATAAAAGATTAAACAAGGAGAGAAGGCAGTGCCGGTTTCTGACACACTGCTGATAAGGGGCTCCAATTCAGGGCTGCGAGGAGGAGGAGTGTGACAGTGACAGATGCTGAATGGGGGACATTGGACACGTGTTGATCCTCCCGGGTGACGTGTGGCCATGTGGAAAATCTGTCTGAGGAACTTTCCACAGATCAGACGCCGGGAACGCCTTCCCCTGACTGGAGGTGATCCGTTAGCCGAGGACGGAGATTTCACGGACGTGCAGGAGGGATGCAGGCTGGACGGCCCTGCTGCTGGAGATGCGGCCGCGGCTCCTGGGCGCCTGGAGGGGGCGGCAGGCGGCGAGCTGTCAGTTTGAGAAATGAGAAGTCTAAGAGGCTGGGACCAGCTTGGCAGATGTGCAAGAGGAACAGGGAGCATATTGATCAATTAAATATGCAAATACCTCAGCAAGGAAAGACAGAGATGAATAAACTGACAGCAGCATCAAACTGCACATTAATGATTCGATGAAGTGCCCATCCCAACAGTTTAGTTTTAAATAAATGCTACTTTCCCAAAGTCGGTTTATAACGCAGTTAATGACTTGAACAGGGCCAGGGATACACACGGGGCTTTGGAAGCCGGGTGCCATCCTTGCCGAGGGGGCGGCCTGCAGGCCTCGGCTCTCAGCCCTGGAACAAGGGAAGGAATTCAGGTTTCCCTATAACAATAGCCCACCGATATCCCATTGTTGCCGACTTTTTGAGTCTCTTTCTGTATCATTTGCTTTCTCAGCCTCCCCAAAGAAAGCCTGATTGTTTCGGGCCAGACTTTACTGGCAGCCTCCTGCCCATGGGTGAACCCCGTAAACCTGGGGACCCCGGATTAGATTTCATTCCTGTGCTGCAGACCCGGCCGGGCAGGATCTGTGCCTTTTGTCCATGCCTTTGACTCTGTGAAAGGCACCTAATTATGACTTAGCTCTTCAGACTAATGAAATTATCGTCTTGTTCTCTTGCTTCTGTACTGTTGTCAAGACTTTGAAACATGATCGTTTAATTACTGACACCTACTGTAGCTCATTTTATGCACGCAGAGCTAGAAAATGCTTGTCTCTGGGAGCCCGACAGGGGCGCTGCGCTCTGCCCTTTTGGCTGCGTGTGTAAAAGTCCTCTTTTCATATGAAAATTTAATACAGCACCGGGTCAGCTTGGGCTCTCTTCTGCTAAGCAGCCCCAGATTTCGTCATTTATAACAGAATTATTTGAAATTCCTAGCTGGGAAAAGGGCAGGAATCGTGGCGTTTGGAGCAGACCGGAACAAAACCCCAACCAGGTTCAATGCTATCTGCCCTTGGCCGCCCACGTGCTCGCAGAAGCACGAGTGGCCCCCTCACAATAAATGGAGAAAAGTAAGATGTCATTTAAAGAAACCGGGGAATATATTCAGACTTTGACATTTGGGCTGTTTCTCCACCTGATAACATCAAAACTTGTGCTTCTTGATGATAAATAGTAGAATGTCAGCTGTCAGTCAGGGCTCTCAAGAAGGCACAATGGGGCAGGAAACAGATGGCGGGCGCCCCAAAGAACGCCTTCGGGCTTTACGTCTACAAATAAAGGCGCTGTGTGCTAGGTTCCTTCCGTGTTTGCCCAGGAAGTGCTTGTGTCGGCCTTGTCCCCTCCCCTCACCCCCAGGTATTCCTGGTCCTCTTGATCTATGGGGAGCCAGTCTGCAGGGTGGGCAGGGGAGGGGGGCTGTGTTGGCACCCCCCTCCCGGAGGGCAGGACCGGGGGCTCCGCTCTCGTCCCACAGAGGTCCTGGGGTCACTGGTGGCCCCCCAGGAGCTCACCCCCCTACCACACCCCTCGGCTTGCTTTGAACCCCCATCGATTCGGAGCAGGAAGGTGTCCGCGGGTGACTTGGGGCGGGGGGAGGCAGGACCCCTTCCTGGTGGCCTGGGGGGCTGCGTGTGCGGGGCCGTGTGTCATGGCAGGCGTGGACCGTGGACATGGAGCTGGCCCCGTGACACCTCGAGGAGGGCCTGGCTGTGTCTTCCTGCCCCAGCCCTGGCCGGCTCCCTTCCCAGACATCTATCAATTTCAGGTTGCGTGGAGTGAGACGGGCGATGCTGGCAATTAGGTTGGCTGTGCTTCTCCTTGATGCTTGATTAGTCAGGTTGATGGAGGAGGCCATATGTGGCCGTGTCAGAACTTGGCTACAAGGCTCTTCCCTCTCTATGAAGGACAGGCAATAAAGAGGAGGCCTGGGGTACGGCGTGGGCAGGCGTTTCTGTCTGTTTGAGCCTCTGCTCCGTATTGAATGGTCGGCTCTCCCCCTGCCAAGTTCACGCAGGGCTAAAGGTGGCT
>NW_006777568.1:86925-89151 GCF_000442215.2 Lipotes vexillifer
GTATCCCTGCAGATGTCACCGTGAGTCTGACTCAGAGCTAATCGCAGGTAGTCATTTAACTCTGAGTTCTGCAAAAATGGTTGTAAATATGGAGGGGAAAACACAACAGTCATTCTCGTGAAGAGCAGCCTCAGGACAAAGACAAAGAATAAAAAATGTCTTTTGTATTTACTTGAAACAAATGAATGGTATCAGGTGAAAAATATCTGTCTGTGCTTGTTCAGATTTAAGGCCTACAAATTTGCACCTTATTTCAATTTCCTGCATGCACTGGAGGAAGTGCGAATAGCTTATTCAGAGGCAGATTAATGCAAAAGAGCTGAGGGGGGACATAAATCTACAGGCAGTGACTTGTACCATCATGTAAGTGTAATGATTATCAAACTGGAATCAGGGCTCAGAGTATCAGCTTAACACAGAGAAAATTTGCTTGATGTGAGAGTATTAAAGTCGTGCTATAATATATCCATATACTGTGACTAAATTTTATAGTTCATGAAGCATATTAGTATTACACTATATCCTGGTACATTCAAAAGGTGATTTCCATTTAGATGCTCATTTTTCATGAAGATAAATATGACATGAATCATAATTTCCCTGAAGTAAATATTACAAATAATAAAATAGGCAGGCAAGTTGAGGAATGACAGTAATGTTTTCCATTTGTATGGTAAGTGACGAACCTTGTGGCCTATCAAGTAACAAATTGAATGTTTAATCTTTCTCCATGCAGATTGAGGATGGCAAAGTAGCAGCGGCCTCACAACAAATTGAGAGTTCTCTGGTGGCTCGTGGAGTATCAGCTCTTTTGCCTTTGGAGGCCAATAGAGGGTGTCAGCAGAGCTTTGTCAAAATATATCACGAGCATGAAGTTGTAAAATTGCAATTTACAACAAAAAGACTTTGGGATAACTGGGCAAATCTTAGGCGTGCTAAATACATAGCAAATATTTAGAGAGGCTTTGTAAGCAATTTAAACATTGTTAGGGGAAGTTGCTTAGCATCTGTGGCGCATCCCAGAGGTACAGAAGGAAATGTATCCTATCAAACGGTAAATAGTCTAGTCCAAATGATAAAAATATTCCTCAGCGACCAAGCTGATGGAGTTAAACTGATAGGTTGAAGGTGGCTTCCAGCCACGTCCCAAATCAGGCTGGCCCTCCTGCGAGACACACCTCTCGGTGTCTTGGCGCTGGCCGCGGGGCATCATCTTTGCTGATTTGTCCTCAAATTTCGGAGTCCCTCCGGGCCTCGGGGATGCCGGGGCAGCGGCCGTTGTTTCTCTGATCTCCATGCTGTTGGCGCGAGGCGGGGTCAGTGCCACGCAGGAGCCCGGTGTGACCCTCCAGGCCACGGTTCAGGAGCGCTTGTAGTGCACGGCCGGTGGTGTTCCTTTTGTTAAAGGTTCTGTTGTATATTAATTTTAAGTTGCAATGTCTGCACTACAAGATGACGCCACTAGCATTTTGATTAAGGATTTTATACATGAAAAAATTTTCATTATCTGAGTTCCCGGAGCCCTCCCGATTGGTTGGCTGCCTGACCCGCAGCTGTGTCTCGGAGTGCTGGGGTGGCGCAGGGGCGGGAAGGGGTGCCCTGCACTGTAGTCTTTGCTACGGGAGCAATTAACGGGGCTTTTGACTCTCGGGGAAGTCAAGACTCTTCATAAGCAAAAAGAGGCAATAGCACTTCAGTGGATTTTGCTCATTTTCTCTCTGTTTCAGGAGAGTGAAGACAGCACATGGAATCTGAGTGAGCGCATCTGAGGGCGTCAGAGGCAGGGCTGGCCCCTGTGCCCTCTGAGCCTTGCAGGCTGCCTTTTCGGCACATGGGGCAAAGCCAGGGGGAGAGAAGTTAAGGAATATGTCTGACTTTTTGCTTCTTTCTTTAAAAAAAACAGGATATTCTTCAATTAATTCATCCTGTCGCTTTCCCTAATTCTTTTGACATCTGCTCAAATTAAGGGTGAGGATATCTATTCGTGAAAAGGTGAAGGAAAGCTTTTTTTTTTCTTTTAGAATTTTAGAATTTTTTTTTGTACAGCACGTTCTTATTGGTTATCTATTTTATATATATTAGTGTATATATTGTCAATCTCAATCTCCCAATTCATCCCACCAACGAGTTTTGCTGTGTCGTTTTTTATCAGATGCGGAAGGGGAAAATGTTCGTGAAACTCACCAGGGGTGTGCTTCTGGCGTTTAGCTCTGGTGGGGGGGGGGG
>NW_006777568.1:89201-104754 GCF_000442215.2 Lipotes vexillifer
GGGGGGGGGGGGCGCTGCGGAGGCCGTGGGTGGGTGTGGACAGAGCCCTCTGACCATGAAGTCCTCTGGAAGAGTCAGAGAGTGAGCTGGGATGACCCAGCTCAGAGGAAGGTTGGTCCTAAGTTTGTTTGCATCTTGGCAGCACCGGGGCATCTGCCTGCTCCCCACTGACGCCGCCATGAGAAGCCCTCTAGTGGGAACCGGCGGTACTGCCGGCCTCTCTGACATCAGCACCAATATTGTCCCTCTGGACCCCCAGCTCAGTGTGGAGCCCGCCCCAGTAGGAGGGTAGTGAAGTGGGGGGTCAGAGGGGCGTTCGGGGGCTTCCTTGGGGGTCCCGAGCACAGTGATGGGAACACGTTGGCCTGTCCACGTGCCCGGGCTGGACAGCAGGCAGAGGTGACACGCCGTGTCCTTTGCAGAGAGCAGGCAGGGCCTTCCTGAGGATGCTAAGCTGCCTTGTCGGGATGGATGCTGGTTCTGTCAGCTTATCCTCTTGGAGAGTTGCAGTTGAGCAGAACAAGCAGAGTGGTGCTGCCTGGAGGCCACCTCCACTCCTAGGGCTGCAGGGGGAGGTGGAGGCACGTTTCCTGGCCCATGTTTTCTGCTGTCTCTCCCCCAGCCCACACTGTGCCATCTGTAGGGTCCTGTGTACTCTCTGCTCACACTGGAGTTTTTTTTTTTTTTTTTTTTTTTTTTTTTGGCGCACGCGGCCCGGGATCTTAGTTCCCCAGCCAGGGATCTAACCCAGGCCCCTGCAGTGAACGCACCGAGTCCTAACCACTGGACAACCAGGAGAATTCCCTACCTTCTCAATCTTATTTTTTGTCTGGAGCCTTGGGATCCTTATAAGGCGAAGGGATGCTCGTGCCCATTGTGCAAAGTGAGACCCCAGCTTCCCACACTCAGCGACAGCGGGGCAGGACCCCCTCCTGCTGGAGCCTCACTGCAGCCCCACCACACCTGGGCTTAGGCCTAAGCTGTCCTCTCCACGTTGTGAGGCCAGGACTGCGGGGTGTGAAGAGACAAGTGGCCAACAGCTGTGTTCTAGATGTTTTCTGCGCCACCAGGGAAGCCCCACACTGGAGTTTTGATCATTCTCTACCTTTTTTTTTTTTTTGTGATTGCAGAATCATAAAATATTTTAATTTCAAGGTTAGCAATTTTCTCTTGCATACTTAATTTATAATTAGCTGGTTTATAAACCTGTTCTGTGAATATAATTTTACTGTTGCCAAATGTTCTTCATGAATAATTAAGGGCAAATCCCTATTTATCAAATTATTAATATACCTAATAGCCTTGTTTTCATAAACAATGCATTGGAGTTGGATTTAAAGAAAATCCTTCTCTGAGGGATCTGGTGTTTGGTTTCCATCACGGTGAGGACCCTCTCGGGGTGTCTGCACAGAGGGACACTTGTGCTGTGTTGATGTCACAGCCCCCGGCCTTCTTTCCTCCACAAAAGCCCAGGTATCAGTAGCTGGACAAACACAATGGCCATTCACCAGTGGGACTGGCCTCCTCGGCCTTGTGAACAATGTTGTTATTTGTTCCTAGCAGTTCAGGAGCATTTTTTGGAGGAAATGTAACAGATGAAACCATCCTTTCAGCCTTTTAAGATCTCTTTTGCCATAATCCTACCCCCATTAGCAGGGTACCGCTTTTCAAAGCGAGGAAAGCAACTTTTGCGTGCGAGTTTGGACATAAAAAGCCGTAGTCCCGGCCCTCCTGTTAGGTGACCTGGATCCTGTAGGATTCAGGTCCAGAAGATAGAGGCAGAGCCGCAGGACGTGCTTCACCTGGGAAGGAAATGAAAACTCAGGTGGGGAGTTGGGGCGGTGAGGGTAACGCTCGCCAGGCTCACGCGGCCCCGCCTTCCTCAGCTCTCTTCAGTTTCATCGAGGACAACAGAGCTGTTTTTTCTCCTTGGACCAGCATCCAGATCACCTGCTCACCAATAGAAGGTTCCCAGCTGACGCCTATCAATAGTTTGAACAACTGAAACAATAAGCAAGCCCACCATGCTAGTTCAGAACTATCCACTTAACATCAAACTTGTGGGGTGTATCAGTCAAGGGTCTTCGGCCTCCCTGCCGGGCGTTTTAGGGGCCGAGCATCTCTCGGGAGCGTGGGAGCCGGCAGCCCCGGCCAGGCGAGGTGTGGGGGTGGGGGGGGGAGGCTTTTTTGTGTTTGCTGATTACCATCCGCTGGGTTTCCAGTCCACAGCCTGGAAGGAGATGAGGGCCGCGCTTCTCTGTTCTTGGGGCTGCCATGTGTGAGCCCCTTGCCATGTGTGTGCGACGCCGTGTGTGTGTGATTCATTCCACAGCAGTTTTAGTCCTCATAAAATATTCATTTTGCTTGTGCAGGGCCCTGTAATTGCCGTCTCTCACCCTGAATTATTTATGCCTTTGCACAGGCTGACAAAGCTTTGCCATGCGGCCCTAGATGAATCAGAAACACGGGTCTTTGCTGCCAACAGCATTATAGTTTCACAAAATATGGCACCAGCGTCACTCTGGGCCGCCTCATCTCTAAATCCAGCTTTTCTTGATTTGACATTTTCTTTGCTCTTGCATTGTCTTAGGCAGGCAGAAAGGTTGCCTCTTAACTCGAAGCAGCAACCTTTCTTGCTTGCATGATAGCCGCTGTGCTTGAGAGGGCTGATGTATCTTTATTGCCCTCACTTTTTTCATGCTCGGTAACAAGACAGTGCTTGGGCCCACTTTAAAGCCATATATTATACATTAGCGATAAAGTGATGCAAATAGTCCTGAATACTCTTCAAACAGATAGTGGAGATCAGCCCGGATCTGGCTGCTTGTCACAAAAACAGAAAATAAAAGGTGACTGGGAACTTGGGCCGAGCCGCCCGCTCCCGGCTGTGGGCTGCACGCAGGCCCGGCCTGAGGGTCCCAGGTGGGGCGGGCGACTTGTATGGGCCCCTTTGCGGGCAGACGAAGCAATGCGGGCTCCCCACTCTCAGCATCGTACATGCATCTCTTCAGCATCCAGCCGCTTCCCCAGCCCGGGCTCGCCCCGACATCTCCGCTTTGCAGCCGGGCACCCGCCAACGGGTATTTCCTTGTGTTTCTGCGGTGCAGCCTGAGAGCGCCTTTCTGGCCAGGGGGACACGGGTGTGCACAATCCCTGCACACCAGGACACGGGCACTTAGAACGCACCACGTCCAGATATTTAGGGAAACCACGTATCGTGAATTCGGCGCTGGCAGGATGGAGTGAAACTCCTCCACGAACGTTTCCAAACTGGAAAGCCAAGACACCCAATCGGCTCTGAATGTCAGGAGCTCTTGTTTCCAAGCCGAGACAATGACAACCTGCAACAATCCAGTGCAAAATTCCCACGTGACGAAGGGCTCCAGGAAAGAGAATCTGTGGAATAATATTCACACACAGGGCTGTACGGAGGCGTGGGGAGCTGGGCAGGTGGGACCGTGATTTGAACACCTTGGTTCTTCCCTGAGCCACAGAAAGGGCTTAATTTACGGCTCCTGTGGCTCATCAACAAAGGGAGGGGAAGAGGGAAGGCTCGGTGCCGTTTCAAGTAATGGATGTGACCCGGACACACATTTCTCTTGTATTTGTTGACACGCAGGAGTAATGAAGTTAAAGCTTTGCACACATGTGCCCCTCATTAAGCTGCATTACCTGCATTAAAACTAATAATTGCCACTCAGAGCTGGGCTCCCATTAATCATTTATAATGTTTTAATAAGTTTTTAATCAGGACCTAAAAGGCTAGAGAGGCCGGCGTAGGCAGGTTCGACACCGGTGTCCTGTGTGCACGCACAGGCCTGATTTAAAATGTGATTTTTTTTTTTATTAATAATTCAGCCCACGAAGATGATGGTTCTTAATTAAGCAAGCTGGCATGGACGAGGAAAACGTGTGTCTGAATAGGAAAACACGAACAAGGTCTTTCCCACTTGGAGATTGGGGGGGGAAATAAACCCCAAACAAAAAACCTCGTGTTTGTTTTGAGGATGCTTGCCGCTGCCGACAGAAATCAGAATGGCAAGAGGGGTGATCCCCTTATCTTCAGATCCCTCCAAACGCACACCCATTCGGTGGGAGAGGTTTGAAACCCTAAGTTCGGATAAGCATAGGCACTTAATCTCTGCACACGAAGTCTCTGTAAAAGTCTCCCCTGGAGCTGGCAACAAGTCAGGGGGTGCATCTGATGTGAGACAAGTGATGCTGGCATTTTTCTTAAATAAGGAGCTTCGTGATCAGAGCTGGCAAATAGAGAGCAGTGTCCAGAGGGAGTGAGGAAGCTGTTTTAATGAGCCCGCAGCGAAAGACAAAATACAGACTGATTGACAGGGCGAATGATCTGCTGGGGAAATAATGTCAATGCCGCATCGCCCATTAGAAATAGAGAAATAGGTAAAGGGGGAGAAAAGAAAGATAGGCACTTGAAACAAGAACCCTGGTGTAAATATAGCGCACTTCACATTTCTTTTGTGTTGTGCGGTTGACTTCTTTTAAACAGATAACCTTATCAAAACTATCATGAGCTATCAGGAACAGTTACAGAAAATACTAACTAGAATCCTGACAGCAATCCAGGGAGGGTAACGGAAAAGCGCAGAGCTTGGGCACGCATTTGCTTCGAGAACGTCTACCTGGGTTTTACTTATCTGAACACATTAAAGCCACCCAGTCGTACACATTTCTCCAAAAGGAGGGCTCGGCAGGATCTGTCATGGGCGTGGAGATTGAACTGGCCGGCAAAGCTATTAAATCCCATCAGATCTCCTTGGCATCATTTTAATGAGAATCATTGCACAAGTACAAGATCATGGTATCTGTAAGTGCCTCTTGACAGCCGCTGCTGAAATTGTGATGAAACGAAAAACCATTATAGCAGAAATTTAGCGATAAGGCTCTTTGGAGGGACAGTGGGGCCTGGTCTGGCTGTGGACCTCGAAGGGTTAATTTTCTAAACCTAATAATGTTCGATAGTGAGGTATTTGTCAGGAGATAAAGAAGTGATAGAATCTGGGAAGTGGGTCCCTTGGCGATTGTAGTACAAATATTGTTAATGCGGTGTGGTTACTACAGCGAGGGAAAGTAAAATAGCTCCAGTCCACTAGAGACAGCCTCTGCTACAGTAGAGCAGGAACCTCCAGACAAAGGCCAGTAATTGTTGAACCGCGAGTCAAGCCGTGGATATTTTCAAATCCTCCTCTATCTGCATTTACATGCAGGATATCATGCGTGCCGGGGGACAGCGCCCACGGGGACCAGGAACCCGCAGTGGGGAGTCAGGCAGCCCCAGCCCTCTTGCCCGGGAGGGAGGACCCTCACAAAGGCCATCTGGGCCCAGCTGTAAAATTCAGTCCCATCCCCCCTCTGGCCCCTTCCTGATGACGTCATGCAGGCACTACAAGTATATGAGACCCATAACTTGAAATGTACAAGAATTTAATAAGTCTGGTGTTAAAGCAATTTGTCATGGCATATTTGAAGAATAAATCAGACTAATGGAGCAGATTTTCCCTCCCGTATGGCATTACAGGACGTGAGCCCAGTCATAGCTAATGGCAGGAGTGGGAGAAAAAGAGAGGCCTGACATTAAGACCCTTGCATTTTGGAAATCCGATACGTATTGACCTGTGTACTATCTCAGTGCACAGATCTGATGTCAGCAGAGTGTACTCGTGTATAGGAACTGCTCATTACAGGTTTTCTGAAGGAAGCACATTGTCTCTGAGCCCCAGAAGCCGATCGGCTAGGATTGCTCAGTAATCAATACCGCAGCGACTGATGGCCCGGCACACACCACAGCTGCGGCCACTGCTTTCAGGGACTTCCCAGTAATTAGCCGGGACTTGGAGGCAAGCACTCCACCACCGGTCACTTCCTTATCAGTCAGGGAAAAGTCTCTTAAAGGCTCTATCTTTTAATTTGACCCTTTCACTATTTCCCTTCAAGAGGGCAGTAGCGGCCCCAGCGACCGACACCCCAAGAGGGGCCGCTGCCCTGTGGGGCTTCTCGTCCCTTTGGGCGGGGACCTCCTCGCTGTGGTGGCGAATGGAAGCGAGGTGGGCGGCACACGAAGTTACCCGCTTTCAGGGGAACGGTTCAGCGGTGTTCAGCCTAGTCGCAGGGCTGTGCAGCCACCACCGTCTCCTTCCGAACATTTCTGTCTCCCCCCAAAAGGAGACCCCGTGCCCGTCAGGCACTTCCCCAGCCCCGCAGCCCCTGGCAGCCACCAGAGGGTGGCGACTTTCCCAGCTGCATCTTCTGGCCGCTTTTCTCTACTCACGCTTCCTTGTCAAGGTTATTAGGTATGAAAAGAGCCTCCTGGTTTTGCGTCCTGGATGCAGTAACTAAAGACATGGGGGCTCGATCAGGAATGGGGTCCCTGCCCTCCCGGAACCCTGGAAGCTGTCAGTGCCGTGATTTACACACAAATGCTCTGGGAGTTTTGATGGGTGACATGGAGGCCTATCCAGTGGCATTAGTTTGCTGCTTGTTAAGAGCTCAGCCTTAAGGTGGAAAATTGGGACCTCCACCCCTGTCCCAGATACCAGTACTTTTCGACCCTGGACTCAGGTTTCCCACGTCACTTGTGATCGAGGGCCAGGAGAGGAGGCCGTGGCCGCTCGGACTGAGGCTGGGCTCACATGCGGGAGGGGCTGCTGGAAGCCGGAGCTCTGTCCTGGGTGTGCCCGTCACCCGTGCTCAGGGGGCCCACCTGGGTATCCCGGCTTGCAGCCTCACGGCCCTGAAGCTTGCGGTCACTCGTGTTTCCAAGCACCCGCAAGACCAGGCCCCGAGACAGTCTAAAACTCGACAGTTAAAAAAGTTTTTTTAAATCTCTGCATATAGTGTTTCCTGAGATGCTGCGTGCGAATAGGTAGTTTCAGACATGTGATAGCCACATGCAAAGAACCGCCGTTGAGACAGCTCCAAGTTTCCTTTTTCTCCTCAATCACCAGGGTGCGCACGCCAAGCCCACTGCATTTCTAAGGAGACAATCCATTTCTCCTTTGACCAGAGGGAAAGAAATCATTATTACATGATTAGTGGCTTCGGCTAGGTGAGGAACGGCAGTGGCAGGGAACGCGGCGAGGATGAGTGGTATTAATTACCTAACGCTTGCTGGCAAGATAATTTTATCAGTGATTTGGCCATTGGTAAGTTGCAGCTTTGGATGAGAGTGGGCAAGTTCTTAGCTACTGGAAACAGGAGGGAAGGGGCCGGTGTCAGATGAGATGCATCTCATCAGCTTTTCTCTGACAAACCAAATTCATTCCTTATGTAATTGATAACGGCCTTGGCCAATTACTTCACACATTACAATACACAGAGGCCCCCTTTGCAGGTTTTGCAGGGCTGTAATTAGCGATGCTAATACCCCCTTTATTGGCCCTAATACTGTTCAACACCTTTTGCCATCCTGGAACCCACTAGAGCCCCATGGCCTGTCAGGACCGCTGATTATTGAGAAGGATAGCTTTAATCAAACATAATTGCAGTTAATTTTTCTCTCCTGCTCTCTGTTGCCAGCGTCTAATGCCACGGACTCCTTGATATTCCATTAAATTACAATTAAACAGCCTCCTTTGTTTCTGATTGTCCTGAGCAACACCACAAAGTTCTGTAGCCGCTTAAAGGAGAGTGTTTGGTCCTAATTGCCTGCTGGCCCACAAAGGGCCAATTTACACAATACCCATGTAGAATTTAAACAGTTCATAATGTAATGGATATTACACAGGAGCCTAACACTACAATTAAAATGATTTTCATCAGATAGAGAAGCCCTGGTTAATCAGCTTCATAAAAGTAAATATAAATGAACTAATTCATAGCTTAAACACACAGAAGGGGAGCAGACTTTGAAATCGGTTACTGAGGTGAGGGCTTGCCCCTTATTGCGTGATAAGCCCCCAGAGTGGGCTCCAGCTAACACGGTCAGTCCTGCTGTTCGAGCCCCGCTGAAGGTGCCCGTGTCCTGCCGCTGAGCACTTCCGGGGGCACTGGCATTATTGGGGAGGATGCTGGCACAAATGCCACCGAGACCAAGCTGAACTTTCTGCTGAGCATAACTGTCCCTGCAGAAGGGAGGGCGGCCTTGGAGTCTCCAGCTCAGGCTCAAGCTCTCAGTGGCTGGACCCAGAAGCTCCCCCATCCCTGCCTCCCAGATAGAGGGCCCCTGGGTCCATCTTCACAGGATGCCCCAGAGTCGGGAGAGGCAGCCTGTTGTTACCAGCTCTCCTGAGAGCGAAGGAGATCACCCACGTGGCTTCTCTGCTAATCCCCGCGCGCCCTAAAAGAGGAAACCTGACTTCCAAAGTCATGAGATCACACCTTTCCCCCTTCTAATCGCTGCTGAGAACTTTCCAGGATTTTGTGCACTGTTTCCGAGCGGAACATTACTGGGGAGTTTCGACTGATGTGTAGCAGTTTGCCCTGAGCTGCTGCTTCCCCTCCTGCCTGGGAGAAACAAGTAAATAAAGCCCATATTTCAAGCTTGATTTACTCTGGTACCTGCTGTGAAAGATGATGACTCTTTAGGGAAATAAAGACAGGGTCAGGGAATTAGTGTACATAATGGTCATTTTGATGATGGGCCAACAGATGCAGCCGGGAGCACACTGTACACAATTAAGCATAATGTACTAATGACAGGTTAGAATTTTTATCGCCTCTTTCCCATCGAGCAGCAAATCCATGGTTAGCAGTAATAAAGAGTTTATTGGTGTTAAAGCCAAAGATTTTCTGACATAGGAAAGATTTTTCCTTTCATAACAAGAGTATTAAATCCTCTGTGTATCAGACTTTAGAAGTGAGATATGTAAAGTGCCTGTCAGATATTTCTTAGAAAAAAAAGCCAATTAAAGGGTAATTGAGTAAAGGATGAGAACTACCATTTGACTTCACGCGTCCGCGTTCCTTTCTCACCCTACCCGAATGCCCCAACGCCAGCGAGCCCTCGCTAGCAGAGGCACACGCTCGCCCCGGACGTGACGGTGCGCGGGGTCGGGAGCCACGCACTGGCTGGACCGTGCCGCCCACCTCGAGGAGGCCTGATTGAATCCTCAAGAAACCGAAATGAGGGTGAAAGCTAAGCGCAAGGCTCCTCTCCCTCCATAAGGTCCCAACCTGCGTCCTTTCCCACGCACGTTGGGCCTTATTTCGTTTGTGTAATTGGGGCCCGAGTGCCCGGGAGGGATCCTGCTCTGTAGGGCCGGACGCTCCAGACCTGCAGGGCTTTCTAAGTCCTCTCGCTGCTTTTTGAGAAACTTTGAAAAGAATCCTACCATTGCCTAGGCACCCAAAACGTGTGTGTGTGTGCGTGCACACGCACCCAGCTGCTCCGGAGTTGACCCCGAGATGCTCGGGGTGGTGAGGGGGCCCAGCGCCCAACTCTGCCCATTTCTGCAGCTGGTGGTAGTGAAGGCCCACGGGGGCCAGGCCGCTCACGCCTACAGTGACCATGCACGGCGAGGGCCATTCAGGCTCAGTGCCCGCTCTGCTCTTCGGGAGGTGAAAGGGTGAGAGCTGGCTAAAAAGACATCACGGAATTTAAAGAAACCTCCTCTGGAGTGGGCAGAAATCAGAGCACACAAAAGCTCCCCCAGTCGGCTCCATGCAGATGAGTGGCTCCGGCCGGCGCCTGCCTGGACATTAGCTGGGTGGTAATGTGAGGCGTAATTGCGCCATGTGGCTGCCCCCAAAGTGAGAACCTAATTGCCTGACAGGACGATAACTTTGTGACGCCCTCACCTTGTTAGGCCCTCATGCGGTTGGGCGCAGGGTGGCCGCAGGTGCGCTTAATTTACCTCGCTGCAGAGTGCGTGGAGCTTAATTGCACCGTGGTTGTTAGAAATTGGTGGGTGGACGGCCGGGCAGCTTACTGTATGCTGATGGCAGATGGTGTTCAGAGGCGCGGCAAGCTAAGTGTATAGGTGAGGCGAGTTAATGAAAGATGTAAATTCTGGCCTAAAATAGTGAGGCCGTGCGGGATGTAAGGAAATTTAATTAAGTGGCCACTATTCTTTTTCCCATCAGTCGGATTTTCCTCTGCCCTGGTGGAAAGTCATCCAGGGTATGTTGAGAATGCAGCTGGAGACATGAATCTCAGTCTCCCAAATCTTTTTATTTTCTGATATGATAATCAGCCGCAAGGAACCTTGACTGTCCGGTTGAAGTCAAGGAAGTCGTGTGAAACTTCATAAAAAATTAGTCATCAACCAGTAGGACAGAGGATATTTGGAAAGAAGATAGAGGAGACGTTTGTTTGTTGATAGCCTCGTGGACAGGGTGTCAGCCCAGAGGCCCCAGCTTTTTTGGGCTCAGGACGCGGGCGGCCTTCTCCAGACGAGCCAAGCTGGTGCGGGGCCGAGACCCCCTGTTCTCCCGTGGCTGGAGGTGCAGCCAGGCCTCCCAGGGTCCATGCGCTCCTGTTGTGAGCCAGAGGTTCCATGTTTGTCACAGAGCACGCGGGAATGGGGAGGACAAGGTGATGATGTTTCTGTCACAGCATCTCAACACTCTTGTCAGGACCCCTGAAACATCATGCTTCAGAGCAAGGCCAGGCCTTGGCGGGAAGCAGAAACAGCTCTGCGACTAGCCTCCCCTCCAACCAGGGCAGCGCCTGGTCCCCTCCCCCTAAGCGACGGTTTCCTTGCCTCATGGTGGGGGGAGAGGGGGGGTTCTTGATCGGTCCCTTAAAACCACACGTAGGTCCCTTAAAACCAACGACTTCACAGAAGTCGTTGCTGCCCTTGAAACAGCACCCCAGATCTTCTCTTAAGAGTCATACCTATTGTAACTTGAAAAGCCCATCTTTAAAAGCGTGTTTACCTAGGCAGTGATGGCCCCTGGGCTTGAGTTGCCAGGTAGAATTCAGCACGTCCAGTTAAATTTGAATTTCGGAGAAACAGTTTTTTTTTTTTTAGGATAGGTATGCTTTGGGACAGGCCTAGCCTAAAAAATTACTCGTTGTTTATCTGAAATTCAAATTTAACTAGGCATCCTGTGTTTTTATTTGCTGAAGCTGGCAGCCCTCTCTGGGGTGGACAGGTCCCCAGTGATTAATGGTCGTGCAAAGATCCAGGTGAGAAATGGCCAATTTAAGTCACGGTTGTTATTATAAAGCTTGGAAACCCCCAGCGTCAAGACAAATGTAAGTCACTGCTTCCTTGTGTGGAGATCTTCCACAGTGGCCAGTGGACTCAGAGGTGCCTGCCTGGCCTCTCCGCGTTCTCTCTCTCTCTCCCTATCGCCCCCTACAGGGCAGCCAGCAGGTGGTATGGGGGTCGGCTCCCCATGCAAGAGTGTCTTTCAAGAAAAGTCTGTGTCTTTTGTCTGATAACCCTAACAAATATCCATTTTTTGTATTTTTATAGATTCTTTCTAAAGTTTTTCCTCAAGTGCAATCAGAACTGTTTGAAGAATGCAGGCAACCCTCGGGACATGCGAAGATTCCAGGTACACGATTCTGGACCGTGGTCCAGACTTAACACTATGAAAGTTGAATTCCCTGATGATGCAGTTGTTCGGAAACCAACCTTTAGTTCTCAGGGGCTTGGGTGCAAATGAGCCAGGATGGGCTCATTTGAAAGAATATTTAAATCGAACGCTTTAAAAATGATCTGACACCTCAGTCCGCCAGAGTCATGGAGCCCAGTCGTGGCCCGTGACCAAGTGAAGCTGTCACCTGAGCTTTCGCTCTGATGACAGGGTGTGCTTCTGCCTCCTGGGGCAGTGCACACCACCCTGGTCCTCTGTGTCGGGCTGCAGGGTACCCCGAAATCAGAGTGATCAGGGCTGTGGGTTAAGGTGGAGTCTGTCTTACATTCAGTCATGGTGAGTCCTGTGGGTGTGTTTCAAAATGACTGTTGTAGGATTTTTGCAAGTAGAGTCCTCATAAGGTTAGCATCTCAGTTAGTCTGTTTCCTCACTTGGAACTTGCTGTTCATGCTTGTTCAGTTGGTTAGACCTTGAAGCCCATGCTGAAGCTCTTCCTTAGGGATGGATTGATCTGTGGTAGGGGAGGACCGCTAGGTAATATATGGGGTGTATACTCAGGACTGAGGGGGCTGCACCTGTTCCATGCAGGCCTCTACCAATTCCAGAATGTTTCCCCAGCTCAGCTTCCCTCCCCTGAGGCTGGGCTGTTCTCGCCTCCTTAATTCCACACCTCGGAGCTAGACCACGTTCCTGAACCCAGGCTAACTTGTCCTCTGGTTAGTTATCCTCAGATCAGAGGATTTCCCCTTGAGGAGAGGCGTGGAGAGCCAGTTGGGCTCAGGGATAAATTCTGATCCAGTCATGGTTTTCTTGCCTTTGTTTGTGAATGACTAGGAGGTGACTTCAGGGTGAAGGGTGCTCAGCAAACATGATGGATTGTTTTGCTGATTTTAATTGTAAAACTCTCTGGGCTGGGACCCAAAACCAGGTGGCTCCTGGTCCGTACCCACCAGAGGAGAATTTGGGAGCTCGCTGCTAGGTTGGATGTTACCAAATACTTCTTTGGGATTTAGACTAGTTTACCATCAAATCACTCGAGGCTTTTTTTAAGAAATGTAAGTTATGCTTCAGTCTTCAGGCGAAATGTGACATGTGTCTTGACATCCAACCAGCCAGTCAGAGCGGTGGAGCCGGCGGACCCGCCGACAGTCGTGCCCTGACCCTGGGGGCGGTGTCTCTTGCAGACAGTGGGGCGGGGCTGCTGCTTCTCGCGCGAAGCCTCACGTTGATCCATCGAGCAGAGTGGAGGTCACACACTGGCTGGCCAGTGGCTGAGGCAGCGTCAGTCGCAGGTGGAGCCCGCAGTTACTAGAAGGACTTCCTCCCTCTCTTTAGCTAATCTCTCTGCCTCTCAGGAGGTTTAACTGGACTTAACAGTAGATCAGGGCTTACACGACGTTTCCAGCGGGCACCACGATCTCAGCACCTTTCTGTAGGTGCACCGCAGGGCTGGCCCGGCCGAGAAACAAACACAGCTTGTCTGCTTTCTCTGCTCAGCTATGCTTTTCCCTTGGTGACTGACCTATATAGAGATGACAGAGCAAAGACAGTGTCCCTTTTTTTTTTTTTCTTTTTTTTTTTTTTTTGCGGTACGCGGGCCTCTCACTGCTGTGGCCTCTCCCGTTGCGGAGCACAGGCTCCAGACGCGCAGGCTCAGAGGCCATGGCTCACGGGCCCAGCCGCTCCGCAGCATGTGGGATCCTCCCGGACCGGGGCACGAACCCGCGTCCCCTGTATCGGCAGGTGGACTCTCAACCACTGCGCCACCAGGGAAGCCCGACAGTGTCCCTTTTTATTTTTATTTTTACCCTTTCTTGTTTCTTTAACTTATCACGGTCTAGGAATGTAAAGAGAATCAAGTCTGCGGCTCGGGGTTAGTCCTGTGTCTTTGCACCCCATTCGGGGGAAGTGTCAGTAGAGGTCCCCCTGTGCCCAGGGCGGGGCCTGGTGGACAGGCTGCCAGGAGGGTGCCTTTGTGACCCCGGCAGCCCTGCGTCCCCTGCGTAGAGGCTGCCAGGCGAGTAGTGGCCCCAGAGTGGGGTCAGAGCCACCCGTGCAAGGGCAACGGAGATAGTTGAGAGAGATGACGCTGAGACGTCTGAGCCTGCACCCGGGGATGCTGGTCGTGGCACTGACATTATTTCGAGGCACAGAGGGGCCTGATGTTGTGGAGACTTTAACGATCTTGGCAATGCCCACAGCCAGAGAGAGTCATCTGGGAAGGTGTCCCCTTCCTTTGCGGGGCTGTGGGTGCAGTGGGTACTGGTCCTGCTTCACAGGCTTCTTGTGGGGCCTGAGATTTTTATAAAAAAATCAATTACTCACAGATGTATTTACATATAAGTCTGCAGCTTTGCTTTTTAAAAAATCGTATTTATTTACAATCACTTTTATGTATCATTTTTTTCTTAACTAGTAGACTTTCTTTTTTAGAGCAGTTTTATTTCGGTTTACAGAAAAATTTCACAGAAAGTGAAGAATTCCCATGAGCCCCTGGCCTCCCTTCCCCCCCGACTCTCCTCTGTTATTAGCATCTTGCATCGGTCTGGCTTGTCATTAATGGAGGTCCACTGTAGCTGTGGCTTTGAACTCACCATACGTGGCATGCCTTGACGTGTGCCCACCCTCCTGCCCAGCTTTTCTCCGTGGGGTCGTGGTTCTCTACGTGGTGCCAGCCCTCTCCACTGCCCAAACGTGGCAAAGAACCAGGCTCTCTCCACCCCAAATCCAGGCTCCGGCCCCCAGGTCCTGATGTAAGACCCAGACTGAACCTGCGCTCACATCTGTGCTACCCCAGCTATTCTGGAAATAATGCAGTATACAGACCCGCCTCTGTTCAAGGAAACTCTCAAGGCTGGTGTAATTTCCTGTTTCCTGGGTCCATTAGGTAGGGGGTGCCATTTCTGGGGTGCTTGTTCCAAGCTCCCCTGGGAGGACGTCTGGGGTCCTCAAGGCCGTCCCTGCCAGTGTGACTTCCTTTTTTACTTCTGTGAAGCCCTGAGCATGTGGGGGAGCCCGGCCCCCATCTCTTCCCCGGCCACCCCGAACCTGGACCTCAGGGCCGTGCCTTTCCCTCCAACAGGATCACACTCCCTTGGTAGAGCAGGTGCTAGCCATCCTCGCCAGCCTTCACCATGAACTTGAGAAAGGGTACTTTCCCTGCACTGAAACCATTTTATTCCTATTCAACTTGGCCTTTTCAGATGCAAAAACGTTCATTACCAGACGTTGGATGTAATTGTGACATTGACCCGGGGATCATCTGATGATAGGATGTGGGTAGCAGAAGCCTTTTTTTGGGAGGGGGGCAACTCTGAATCCTCATAACTCTTCCAGGAAGGACAGTCTCCAGTGAACTCATTTTAATTAGATAAACTATCTAATCAATATGTGAACAGATCAATCAAAATAGCAGCTTTCAAATGAGTGGCTGGAGGGGGTGTCTCTGAAGCTAATGGTGAGAAGAATATTTCTGTGGATTGAATTCACTTGTTAGCATAACAGGAGATTAAACTGTAATTAGTGCAGCGGGTCTGGAAGAGAAGCAATCGTGAGTCACAGCAAAACTGCCCACACACCCCGTTAGCCAAAAACGCTGTGCGCGCACGTGGCCTCGAAGGGGATCCGGGAGCAGGAGTGGGTGCCCGGCTCGAGACCTTGGGGGCTGGCTTGCCGGGCACCCCTGAAGGGGCCTGACACCTGGCAGGGCCCCGCCTCCACCTCCGACTCTGCTTTCACCTGCGCTTGTCTCTGCAGGTTGTCGTGTCGACCACGGTCAACGTGGACGGCCACGTGCTGGCTGTGTCTGACAACATGTTTGTGCATAACAACTCCAAACACGGGCGGCGGGCCCGCCGCCTGGACCCGTCAGAAGGTACGGCCCCTTCTTATCTGGAAAATGGTAGGCACATGCTACATGCCTTTTTTTTAATTTGCAATGCTTCTCTTTCTTTGTGCCATCCTTTCTGTTGATTCATGCCCAGTTACTCCCGCCAGGCCCCCTCGCTGGTCAGACCCCCGTCCCTGGGACAGAGCCCCCCCC
>NW_006777568.1:109780-115909 GCF_000442215.2 Lipotes vexillifer
CTGAAACATAATTTGCTACATCAAGCCATTTTTTCTCCTCACTCACTGGTATTCCGTGGCTTGGCCTTTGCTTTATAAAACATTTAAGAGTTTGCTTTAAACACATCAACGTGCTGATCTACGATTGCCCTTTGCGTGCCGCCCGGAGGAGCGGCCGCCTCTCTCCAGCCCCGCCCAGCGTGGCTGGAGGTGGGCAGCGTGGCGGCAGCGTGGCAGGCTCTAAGGTCTGCGTTCTCTGTCTTGTGCGGGCAGCCACTCCGTGCATCAAGGCCATCAGTCCCAGTGAAGGCTGGACCACGGGGGGAGCGACGGTGATCATCATCGGAGACAACTTCTTTGATGGGCTCCAAGTTGTGTTCGGGACTATGTTGGTATGGAGCGAGGTAAGCCCGCGAGATCGGTGCGCGTCCGGCCGTGGCTTTGTCCGTGGGCCGTCGGACATGCTGTCGATGGTGCATCCTGTCACCAGATGCCCTGAAACCGACAGTCCGCCCGTGGCAGGGGCTTCTCCGGTGGGTGGGTGCAGACCGCTGCCCCACAGCCCTGGGGTTTCAAGCCTGGCGTCGGAGGTCCCTGAGTGCCCTGGAACAATTAGTGCTAGAATTACTAGAAGCAGGTTTAAGGAGACATATGGTGGTGATTTTCATATGAATGATGCCCTGTGGCCTTTCCTGCAAACTGAAACCGGGATCATTTGCAGATATTTTTCTGAAAGCACAACTGTAGGTCCCGAGTCTCTGGGTGACAGCTAGGAGGGAACATTCCAAGACGATGGTCCAATTTTTGCTCATTTTGGTAATTATATCCAACTGGCAAGTGTCCGCCTCTTATACCCAGCGCCGCTGAAAGCCTCTTCCCTGTGTGGTTTTTATAGCTGATCACTCCCCACGCCATCCGAGTCCAGACCCCACCGAGGCACATTCCTGGAGTCGTGGAAGTCACCCTGTCCTACAAATCCAAGCAGTTCTGTAAAGGTGCTCCTGGGCGGTTTGTCTACACCGGTGAGTTCACATTTCCAACTTTCGTGGTGAATTGGTAGATGCTTCCTCCCAAGGAGGGCCTCTCGGCCCCCGGGGGCCCCCTGCATGGGTTCTGCAGTGAGGATGGGCGATCCCCCCGTGGCCCACCGGTTGGTGTAGTCAGGGGCAGTGTTCACATCCTCTTCCACATGGTGTGACGCCATGGACAGGTGCAGCCAGCTCGGGCCAGGTGACCTGGGCCCCTCGCCCCATCCGTGGAGCTTCCCTTCTCGCCTGCAAAGCAAGGTGGTGGGAGCTGTCAGTAACCCCAGTCCCCCTGCTTCCATCGGGTGGCTGCCCCGCGAGGTCCCAGAGGTTAGGCTGCGTACCCTAGGTCACACGCACCCTGTAGATGGGAGCAGGTCTCTGCCCCGGGCCTGGGGCCTCAAACCCCACACTGCGCTGCTGCTTCAAGGGGGTCCGTATTCCGGGAGGGTCTCGGACACACTGACGTCACCAGAAGGGGTCACCTCTGAGGTCCCACGTTTGTTATCTGAAAGCCGTCTGCTGCAGTGCTTTGCCCACGGGCTGCTTGGAGAACACCATGCGTCTGGGGTTGCTACTGAGAAAGGCCGTAAATGACCACATACGGCTTGTCTGCATTGGGACCCCTAGTCCTGCCTGCCACCTGCAGAAGCTGTAACCTCTGAGATGTGTTTCTGAGGGTGGCCAGCACCTGCTGAGCCCCACGAGGGCGGAGGGGACGGGGGCTTGTTCTTGGACAGCATGGCCTCCAAGTGCTCGCGTGGTCAGGGCAGCGGGGGAGGTCCTTGCGGGAGCCTGGCTGGGAGCCGGGGGCTCTGTCCACGTGTTGTCACCTGCTGCAGGATGCCCGGGGCAGGTCTGGCCTCCCCCTGGGATGCAGGCCTCTCCTCTGTCCAGTGGGTGGGTGACAGGGTAGAGACGAGGTCCCTTCCACTTTGGGGTTGGGGGAGGGAGTAGGGGTAACTCACCCCCGTCAGGAAGCGTGAGATGCAAAATGTAAATTCTTCCAGTGACCACTTTCCAGCAGGCCCCGTGTCACTCCCAGGCCGTGCCTGGCTCGGGTCCTTGCAGAGAGCCAGGGCTGCTGTCCCCAGAGGCACCCATACCCTCAGCAGCCAGGGCTGCCAGTGACACCGGGGTCCTTGATAGGGGTAGGCCGCCTCCTCTCCAGCCCCCAGCGGCCCTCACGTGGTCAGGAGGGGAGAGAGGTTCCCTGCCACGTTTCCTCCCGTGGGACCAGCTCGCCTCCTGGTGAGCCCGGGAGGCGAGATGGAGGGAGGGCGGCGCCTCCAGCTCGTGAGGCCTCCACGTGTTAAATACCGCCGCGCAGAAGCGGGTTATGAAGTCGGAGCGCTTGTGAGCGCTCGTACCCGTGGCTGCCGCGGCCGCCAGGTCCCGGGAGGTTGGGGGCCAGGCTCCCCGCAGTGCTGGGCCGTCTCTGCAGGGCCCCTGCCGGCCTGTGGGCGCCCGTCTGGCTCTGGCTGTGAACTCAGGCCGTGGGGTCCTGGGAGCCCCGCTCGGCTCCACCCGGTGTGGCCCAGGGACCTGGGGGGACCCCCGAGTCCCGCTTTCTCCTCGGTGCCGTGTGTGACCCGGGCTCCCGTCGGGTCTGGGTTCCTCGGAGGAGGGGACGTTTATGAGCTGGGCGTCTGGGAGCCACACCACGTGTGGGCTCCACGCTGCCACGTGACCCGTGGGCGCCAGGTTGGGTCAGGCACCCTGTGAGCGCGTCCGTACGTGGTGGGACCGGTGGCTCTGCCCCAAGTGGACGGGGAGTCGGCTGTCCCTGGCAGCCTCTCTGGTCTCCTGGCCGCTCCCCCGCGGGCGCCTCCGGCCCCGCCCCTGACATCCGGTTCTTGACCCGCGGGGCTTTTGGTGCTGAGGTTGGCGGGCCGTCGTCAGCAGCAGCGACTCCTTCTGAGAGGAGACACAGTAGCAGGAAGGTCTGGTTCTTCACCCCACCGTTGGCCACTGAGGACGGTGGCCCGGGTGGCAGGAAAGGGCCCCATGCTGAGCATCGCGGCGGACGCGGGTGCGGCTGGAGGGGGAGCACGAGGGCAGGGGGCCGCCCGTCGCCGCCAGTGGGTGTCCCGTGGCCGAGGGCCTGCCTCTCTGGGGCCGCGGTGGGGCAGTGCTCTCGGTAGCCCGCTGCCCTCGGCTGGGCAGGACGGTTTCCTTGGCCGGAGGCCTCGTGAGCGCAGGGCAGCGGGCGTCCCCGAGTCTGTTCCAGTGACACCCGCGTCCCGACCCCAACTTCCATTTCTGCAGCCGACGCCGTGACCCCTCCCTGCTGATGGGGCTTCTCGGACCCCAAGTTCAGGGTCCTGGCTGCCCAAGGCTATGGGGTTTCCTCCATCAGGAGTTCTCCCACGAACGGGCCTTTCAATGAAGCCATTCAGTGAGCTTGGCCTCTCCGCGGGGGCTAATTTACAGCCTTCCCCCACACCCCCATCATTAACGGGAATATACATTTCAAACGCACGTAAGGGATATGGGGGCCTACACTCCCAGAGAGCAGAGGAAAGGTGGGGTCATAACCTGTCTGACCTGGAAGCTTCTGTCTGATTTGCATTGCCCTGAAATTGATGGGACAGAGAAGCAATCATTGGGAATTGCTCTCCCTCTGAAAGCTGAGCCAGCCCTTCTGGAGGCAGGACACGGGCGCAGCCCCTGCGGGGAGGGCCCCGTCCCCTGGGCATCTGGCTCCCATCAGCTTCCCCGGGCCTGGAGGCTGCACGGACACCGTCGTCATGCTGAACCCTCGGGGTGAGGCCGCCAGGCCTGAGGATGAGGAACCAGAGTGCTGAGGAGGGCCCCTCCCCCTGCCCCCAGCCAAAGGCAAAGGCCTAAGTGATCTGTTTACAGCGATCTGAGAAGCATCCGATTCTTCAGAACCAGACCCGATTAGTCAGCCCAGAGTGGGTGTAGGCAGGGCGGGCAGGCCAAGCCCATCCGTCCAGGCCCCTTTGCCTGCTGCTTTCAACTACTATAAAGACACAATTACCTTGGGAAGCAGTGGCAGTGCAGTTGATTAGCACGGTGAATTAAAAGAATGAGTCACAATGACATGTCCAGCTCTTCCGTACTAGTCCTTTGTATTCCCAGCGTGCCTCACCCCTGTTGTAAGAAGGTCAAAAATTAGAGAGAGAGAACAATTTTCAAGCGGCTAGCACTTAGGAGCAGAATTAACAATCACTCTGTATGTAATTGCCAGTTAATAGTAAATTGCCTTCTAGACTGTAAAATGCAATATAAACGGGTGGGCACCTAAAATTAAATTAATGAGATATTTGCTGCATTTAAAAGTGAACAGTGCAAATTAATAACTGAGTGTAATGCTTGTTTTAATATTTGTCTAATAGTGTATCATTTGCTTGGTTAATAATAATTAGAATAGTCCCGGAATATCCTACCTGAGGAACTCAGTGGTATGGGCAGATCGAACAGTTTCACATTTGTAATTTCACCAGTAGAAAGACATCAAATTGTTAAGAGCAATAAAAGAAATTATTTTTTAATTATAATGTAAGCATTGCGCTGTTACTTGATTAAGACAAATTGGAATTTGTATGCTTCTAATTGAAATTATGTTTGAGCGAAAACTGCTTTTACAGACATATTCCAAGTGTGAGGTGTTCATGCACAGATGCGAGTGTCCCTGATTTCCTAACACGTCCATTTGGCAGAAAGGTTTTCCTATTACACAAAAAAGCTGGAGCTGCTTGGTGGTGGCCTGAGTCCCAGCGTGGCTCTGCGGGACACCAGGACGCAGCCAAGGGGCTCTTCCTGTTGACCTCTTGCACCCAAATGTGTGGTTGACCCACCCTCAGTTTAGAGATTTCTTTTGCTCAATTAAAGGAATTATATCACCAATTACCAGGAATCAACATGCTGTCTGCCACGGGCCCAGCCAACCCAGTTACTAAACAAGATGCTGGCAGCGATGGTGCCCAGGGCCAGAGCGGCACGGACAGAGCTGGGGCCGGTCTTAGGTCTGCAAGGCATTGACTACGTGGGGACATAAAAATGGTCATTTTCTGCACGAAGACGTGCATTCAATTTCAGTCATGAAATCATTACTCAACCAGTAGCTGCTAACAGTTTGTGTTCTTCCCGGTACAGTGTTTATGGTTTGTTTGTTTTTTTAAATCCCGTTGTGCCTTAAAACTGGCGACATGTCAAGGAGGTGACCGCCCTGTCCTCGGGAGCTGTCCCGGCACCAGGTGGGGGTGTCTGTTGGCTCGCTTGGGGCCACCATATCCTCTCGCAGCCTTCTGCCACCTAACCCACACTTCACCTCACCCCTTGAAGGGCGCTGGCGTTCCTGAAGTGTTTTAAAGCTCTTTTGTGAGTGTTCAGATGTGATTCTGTCAACAGCATGGTGACACACAGTAGAGTCAGTGGCGCCCTCGACCACAGCCGGCTCCAGCTAGCTCTCTCCCAGACCAGCGCTCTTCAAACAAATTACTTGTATCCACGGAGCAAATGATTCCTAATTGCCTTCCACAAATCATACTGTTTCTACTTGGCTAAACTAAATGCTGATGCCTTCCCCTTCAGTGTAAACCAGCCGATTATTTCGATTATAAGTTCTTAACCACGGAGTTGGACGTGGCGGAGATACTTTCATTCTGAGTTCGAGTTTGGGGTTCAGGAGTCTGTGACTCCTGGGCTCCCTGTCCCGGCCAGTGAGGCCCGGCGGCTCCGGCTGCTACCTGTGTGTTCCCTGCTGCTGCGGGCGCCCCGCAGGCACAGGGCTTCCACTGGTCCCAGCTCGCCAGTTGGATGCTGTCAGTGGAAATCCGCGGTCCCCTGGAGGATAGACAGCCTCGCTTTCACGTGAGGTTAGTTACGTGGACGAACATGCGGAGCTCAGGCCACCTCTGGGCCCGTCCGGAACCGAACCGGAGAGCTGGGATAGCACTCAGATAACGCGCGACTGCAACGCGGTTTCTCCTCCCGCCCCACCCACGTTGGCTCGTCCTTGGTTACGTGGTGGGGGCAGAGGGCGAATTTCTCCCCACTGGCTGGGATGGTGTGCAGACCTGGGCGTGGGGACCAGCTGGTCATCTTTGGGGTCATTGGCAGGACTCCTTAGGGCCACAGAGGAAGGGAGGGCGTGCCC
>NW_006777568.1:116176-116813 GCF_000442215.2 Lipotes vexillifer
CCCCCCCCCCCCCCGCTGCCGGTGTCCTCTGCACAGTGCGGTCCCAGCATTAGACCAAAGGATGATCAGTGAATCTGCCAGCTTGCTGAGTGGGCACTGGGGGCACAGATCCAGTCCCGAGTCCCTCTAAAGAGTGGGGCGGTGAGGGCTCCCGGGGTCCCTGCTGCTTCCTTCCTCTCCTGTCTCGAAGGAGGCCGGGAGAATGAGACACACCGTTTGTGCTGTTGCACAAGTAGACTATTTGTCCTAATCAGTGACACCCATTTACTAGAATTGCTTAAAATGAACTATACCTCATACAGGAATCGCACATTTAGAGGAGTTCCATTCATCATCTGAAAATTGAGGGCCAGTAAACTTTTCTGCTCCTCCAGTGGGATCATAGGCATGCATCAAAATGTTAGAAATGATTGGTGAGAGGGAGCTGTCACCCATTTATCAGGGAAAAGAACATTATTTGCTAATTTCCCAACCAGGCTGGTGACAGGGTGCTTCGTCTTTGGACCCACGGTGACCAGCTTGGCCTTTTTGTTATTAGTACAAGTCAAGCGCTTTTGGGCAGTTGCTAACAAGACACATTTGTCTGTCATCGGAGGGGCTTTGCCTGTTTTCCAAGTGCTGTGACCACAGGCCGCTC
>NW_006777568.1:116927-129427 GCF_000442215.2 Lipotes vexillifer
GCTCTTCCCGCGGCCCGATGGCTGTGCCCACCCGGAGCAGAGCCGACTGATAAATCCCGAGGTTTCCGCATCAGGGAGAAGGTGTTGACTCTCGGCACCGAACCTGACAGAACGCAGCAGAGAGGAGACAACCATTTGTCTTCCCCAAAGGACAAAAGGGTCATGGGTTTCCCTCAGTGGGTGCGGGGACGCAGGCCCGCTAACCTCCCCCAACCCGGGAGGCCGCGGGCATGAGTCGTGGGATGGGACTGGGCCACGTCCGGGGTTTTATTTGGCGTCTCTGGCCGGTCAGGGTGCCTGCCCTGCTTCTGGGACAGGATGTGGGGTGGCAGGGAGATGGAGGGACCCCTTAAAAGTACAACAAGAGTGAACAGCATCAACGGAAGTGCAGAATAAGGCAGCGATAACTGGGGGTAAAAACAGAGCCCCACTAGTCACCCTGGCAGGAGAGAGTCCCGTAGCTTCAAGGAGGAAGACCAGGGGAAGCATGAGAACCACCGTTTCAGCAGAGAAGCCACCGAGGAAGCGTGTGAGCCTTCTGTTGCCGAAGAGGAGAAGAAATAGGCCCCGCCCCCCGTGGCCCTGGAAGAGTAGAAACAGGCGCGAAATGCCTTGTTTTCTTCCTGGCTGCCTGCAGTCGCCAGGCCACAGGCCTCCTTCACCGCGTCCCTTTGGCCGCGCGCAAGGCCGTGGCCCAGGCGGGAGGCGGACGGGGTGAGTGGGGTTTGCTCTCGGGGGCTGTGCGAGCCGGGACGGGGACGCCCCTGGGGTCCAGGGGCTGCTCGTGTTTTCATTTGAGACCTTTGTTTTGGGAAGGTCTTTAGGCTCTCGGCTGAGGCTTGGATCCTAAAGGCTGAACCCGAGAAAAAGTCCGTTTAAAAAACTATCATTTGAATCAGTTGGGCCTTTTTTATTCATTACAGAAAATGCAAACTTGAGTCATTCGAACTTTCTTAGAATGGTTTTTCAATAAAACAACGAAAGATGGGAGCCTCTTCATCGGTGACGTGAACTGTTTGCTACACCCCCCAAAATAAATACATAGGAGTTTTCAAATGCTCCTAACGAGCCTGTGGAATAACTTGGTTCCACGAGGGACCTGGGTGCATGTGGCTGGCACCCGTGCTCTAGTAGAAGACGCGTTACAGAGCATATGTTAAATTTTAAATACAGAACCTCCCATCGAGACAGTAGGCCGCTGCAGATCTCTGTGCCTGTCGGTGTAAATCATCTTTGGGGGAAGTTTCTCAAAGGTGCAGCCTGGCAGTGGGTCCACCATCCGCCTTCCAGACGCCATCCTTCCTGCCCTCCTGACAGCCCTTCCTTACTCCCTCCACGCATGGGAATCCTACCGCCTGGCAAGGCGAGCTCTGCAGGGTCGGCCCAGCCTTCTACCGGCCTGACCCTCTCCCACCCGGCGCATCTGGGGACCAGAGTCAGGGCATCTGGGCGGCGGGGTGTAGAGGGGATTCTGCCAGATTTCTTCCCCATCTTTTCACCCCTTTTGATCCTCCCAGGAGAAGGCCCTTGCCGGGGACTCCCCTTGGCCCTTCAGGCCTCAGCCCTGGGGATGGGAAGGGGTGGGGGCCGGCGATGTGGCACTCCTGCCCATTCTCAGGATCCGTGTGCCTGCCGCTGTGAGCAGCCAGATGCTTTAGCCCCCATAATCACTTCCACCCCGCTTGTGAAGACCAGCCCGGCGCCATTCCTTGCGAACACGTCCCCAGTGCCCTTTGGGATGAACAAGCACCAAGCCCGCCCAGGGGCTGCTGTTCCTCGGGTACTTTTACAGCAGGACCTCGGTGACCCTCAGGGCGTCCGGCCGCTGTGCACCCCAAGCTGAAGACGCTCAGTTTGCTTGTGTGCTTTTTGTCGGTTACAGTGGAGGTCGTTTCCAATGTTGACCCATTTTACCACCACGGAGGTGAGCTACACGTGTGCGAGGTGCTGGGGCTGCAGCCTCACGTGCCCTGCCCGCGAGCCACCTGCCAACGGTCCCTCCTCACACCCTGGCGACCGGCCCAGGCCGCGTGCGCTCTGCCATGGCACCAGGGGGCCCACCTGCCAGCCACCTGCCTCCTCTTCAGCACCCCTGACGCCGTGCCCATCTGATGCCTTCTTTCCTCCGCACTCAGAGAATACCCGCCGACAGGAATGATCTTTAAGGCGAGCATAGCGTCCAGGGTGGGATGCTGAGGCTTCGTGTCGACGTGACTTGGAATTTACCCATGGTGTCCGGCGTTCAGTGTCTCCCCGAGGCCCACCTGGGCCTGGTACTCTGCACGTGATGCAGAGAAGGAGGGAAAACAGCTGCGTCTCGTAGGTGCGCTCGTGGTGGGTTCCTCGCGGGGTCCCAGGCTGGCTTCACCCTGGCAGCCCCGTGCCAGGGTTCTGGGCGCCCGATCCAGCTGACTCAGAGCCTGATGGGAACGAAAAAGAGAAGAGACCGTAATGAAACAGTCCTGAGAGCTGTTCGGGTCTCCGAAGAGAGGGGCAGCCGTGGCCCTGTGGGGTCTGTGGGTGGAGCACCCCTGCAGAGATGGGGGGCCAGGGCCGGCGGGCTGCGCCCCCGCATGTCGGCAGCGGGGTCAGGGGTCCGCAGGCAGAGGGCAGAGCCTGCGCCACGGATGGAGGAGATGGAGGGAGCGCATCAGGCGGGACTGTTTTACTTGAGAGACGTAATCCAGGATCCGTGTTCGAGGACTCTGTTTTGTGATTTCAGTATTTACGTTAATCTTGGCGATGTCTTTAAAGGCTCTGCCTCAGAACGTTGCTTTCCTCTTTGTTCACCTTGAAAAACCAGGGGTTACAAACGCCTCCATGGGGATTGAGGAGGGCCAGCTTATCCCCTGGACTGGGGGGGTCTCTTCCTCAACCCTCCGCTCCACCCCTCACAGCTGGGGGCCTGCTCACCCCAGTTCCGGCCTCCGTTCTTTTACGCAGATGCCAGACGCACCGCAGACAGTATTCAGGCCGTGAGAGGCCTTTCCCTCGGTATAGGCACAGCTGGCACATGCATTCTAATCTAGGTTAGGGGTGTTACTTTCTCTTAAAAAATTTTGTTCTTTATTCAGATATAATTCACACAGCCTAAAATTCACCCAAAGTATACAATTAAGGGGTTTTTAGTACAGTCACAAAGCTGTGCAACCACTAACCTAAGTCAAGAACAGTTCATTACACAAAAAGGAACCCCGCATCCGTCAGCAGTCCCCCCACCCCCCCGCCAGGCAACTACGAATCTGCTTCCTGTATCTACGCGTATGCCCCGCTGGACATTTCACGTGCATGGAATCATACAGTATGGGGTCCTTTGTGACCAGCTTCGTCCACTCACGTTTCCCCCGGGTGGAGGTGTGGTCAGCGCTTCCTTCCTCTGTGTGCCTGAAGGGTCTTCCCTTGTACACAGAGACCACATTTTATCCATTCATCTGTCGGTGGAGCCTTGGTACAGTCGCTTCTCAGGATCCGCCGGGGATTGGTTCCAGGACCAAATCTGTGGATGCTCAAGTCCCTTACAGTGTGGTCCTTCGTATCCGAGGTCAGGGCTGTGGTTGGTTGAATCTGAGGATGTGGAACTGGTGGATACAGAGGCCGACTGTAAGACAAGCAATGCTGCCGTGAAACATTTGCGAACGAGTTCTCGCATGGATATATGGGAAACGTCATGTTCACCTTGACTTCTCCAAGTCAGAAGTGACGTATACCTTCTCCATTGGCTTGGAATTTTCCAGAAGCCCTGTGGGTCCTCGTGGTCCTTACTCGTTACTATGGAGCACCTACTGTGCGCCCTGTGCTGAGCAGGGCAGGTGCTGTGACACAGGGTGACGGCCGCACCTTCCGGAAGGAGCGTGTGATCGGATGGCCTGGGACGGGTGTCCCGGGGGCTGGTTGCCTCGGGCACACGGGAGGGAGGGGTCTTCCCAGAGCAGGGCCACCCCCCAGCCTTGGGAGGGGGTGAACTTCCAGAGCTCCTTTCTCAGCTTATCTCTGTACGGAGGTTTTACGCGGGTTTTAAGTGTGCCGACCCACTGCCCGCATGGTTCTCCACAGAGCGCTTTGTTGCCCACTTGGGTTTTACCCCTCCCCGCTCAAAAATCTCTAAGAGGGTCGACGGCACAGGCACGCTTGATTTTTCTTTCTTAAAGGAAGGGTGACATCTGGGTAGTTTGTGCTCTTTGTTCTGTTGAGGATGATTTTTATTGGCCACCTCCCTCCCTTTTGTTCAGACTCTTTTACACGTGGAGGGAAGGGGCTACCTTTGTGGGAACAGCCGGGGTGGGGGAGGTGAAGGTTGCAGGGTGGCCGGCGCCCCTCCCCTGCCTCCCTGGGGAGCGTGTCTCGGGGATCCCTGTCGCCGGGGGCCGAGCCCTTGGAGGAGTGGGAGCACCCGACACCACGTGCCTTGGTTTTCCTTAGCTGCCGGCCTGGGCTCCGTAGACGTCGTTTGAACGTGACTATAAAAGCCGTAATCTGGTACATTCTTTGAGGTATGTAAACAGAATTGTTTGAATGCAATCCAACAGTTGTCGGCAAGGGTATTATTTTGGGAACAAGGAAGACGTGCTGTCCCCTTTTCTGAGTCTAGTGTCACATCACAATGCCGCCGTCCGCTGCCAGGCGGCGGTGAATGGCGCAGGTCCCTGTGCACTGGGCCGGGCGTGTGAATACCAGACATCCTCCCCGTGAGGCCGAGGCGATGCCTGACTTCCAATTAGAAGTCAAGCGTGGCGCGTCTCCCATCCTCAGAAGTCTTGGTGACACAAGGTGCCCTCGGCTTAGCGGGTCGGAGGGGCTCCCCCGTGCGAAACCGATGCTGCCCTGGGGTGGGTCTGATGCTAGAAAAGCCACGCCCCTTTGATGCGGGCGACCTAGGCTGAGCCGCTTGGTGCTTGGCATTGGAGAAAGTGCCCGGCGCCTCCCGTCTGTCCCTGCCGTGCCCAGGCCGGCTCCGGGGCAGCGCCTCGTGGTGAGTGATGCAGGCCCACCGCGGCCTTTGTGTTTCCCGTGCACGGTGCCTGGCTCACCCTGCCGAGTTCTGTGATTGAAATTCATTGCCGAATTTATTGAGAAATTAATGAGAAAAGCTGCAAAGTATTGACTTTGAGAGGAAAACACAACTCATCTTGAATGAGGAGGAAAATGCAGCAATAATTTAGCCGCTATTGATTTGGCCCTGTCCATGTATCGATCTTCATTTTACAATATTAATTTGCACCTGCAATCGGCTGCTAAGGGAACCGATTTCATTTCGTGGCCGCGTTAATGTGCAGAGCGAGAGGTGCTCTTACGAAGTGGGGTGTTGCAGGCGCGTTGCGGAGGCCGGCTGCTCTCTTTCTATCTTTGCTTGTTACTGAAATAGACTAAAAATTAATTTTTTTGTCGGACAAAATATGAAAGCAGAAACCCATCTCCGACGTGGCCCTCCTCTCGGCTGCACGGCCCGCTCTCGGGCGGCCGCACAAGGAGCCGCCAGCCGCCTGGAACTCCAGCCACCTCTCCTCATCAGGCCTGGACCAGTTCAAAGTTCATGAAATTTCTATGAGCATTGATCTCGCCCCATTGATTTTTTTTTTTGCAGCAGATCTTTGAAATTTTAATTTCCTGAGCATCTGAATTTCTTATAGATGAAATGCACTTGGAGGAGACAGTTGATGATAAAGTGGAGAACTTAGCATCATTTTAAAGCCTAAAAAGGGGAGGAGAGAAAAAACCAAACCAAAAACCAAAAACCAAAAACCAGGCGTTCGCAGCCCGGGTGTCATGTTTTAGAGGTGGAGTGATGGCGGTGCTCCGGCGGGGCTAGGGGTGGGGGAGCTAAATACCAGTTTTGTCTTCTGCGGCCACGCATTTTTAATGTAACTTTTTATACAGTCATTTTTGAAAGGAAAGCTATCTGGAGAAACAGCAGGACAGAGAAACATTCTTCAGTGCACAATCATTTGCTCACAGCAGTCTTTATCACCTGGTCAAGTTCACCTAGTTACTTATCAGTGGGACATTTAATAACCTCAAGGTGATATAATTGCTATTGGCATTTTTCCCCCTTGGATTCAGCTGGTTAATGTGTAAACTACTTGTCAGCAAATAGCACTTTGTCACTGAAATCACTAACACCCTCTAGAGGGATGTCTTTGTATTGAGCAATTTAATTTTACTTTATTTAATTTTTACACATTACAACCTGTGTTCATTCAGGCACACTGAAGGGTTGCAGCCTGTCGGGGCAGGGTCTGGGTATCCCTGTTAGTAAAATATACTATATCTTATTTAACAATCCCCATTGCTTTAATTGAAGTGCGTTCTTGTCCCTCGGAAAAGGAACTGCAGATGTTCTTATTATGTAGTTATGTTGCTAATGTGAAAAACTGCCTCATTATGAGGGTCTGTTTGTAGCTAGAAAATTACTGCATTATGACAAATGCATGATTGGGAAGTTACAGGAAGATGATCATTATTGAAATGAAACTGGAACTCATTTAATAGCTGCAACCAGCAGCTGGAATGAAGCAAATGAATGTCTTCCTGTTTTTATTGTTGTAGCAGGTTTTTCAGGCAGAAGGAGAATTTGTGCTAAACCTGAAACTTCTTGTATCTTTCTTTGCTCGCTGGGCTTCGGTGTAAGCAGCGCAGAGGCGATGCTAAAAGTGGCTAGTTTCCTACCTGTGACTGTCCCCCTTGTGCGCTAATGACACTGTTTTAAAAACACAACTGTAAGAACAGCTAGTCTTGGTGTACTTAAAGTCGGCGGCCCTGCTCGCCGGCTGGGCTGGTCTCCAGGTCTCCCCCGCGGGAGTGGTTGGGAGGTTGCCATCACAATTCAGCCTTGTCACCGTGACCCCTCCTTCCTGCCCCAGACCCAGACCCTGTTTGCAGGCAGGGCACCTCCAGCCAGGCCTGGGGGGCGGTTGGGGGGGATCCCAGCACCCTGGGCAGGCAGCCCATTGAAGCAGCAGCAGCATGAACAGGGGGTCAGCTCTGCTCGGGGCTGCTTTTCCTGATGCCCTTGGGGAGCGGGTTTCCCACGGTGGAGCCCCAGGCATGTAGTAGCTGCTTAATAAATGTCGAGTGGATGAACCGGACTTAAAGGCATTCGGTTTGGCCGTTTTCCTTCTAAGGGAGGTGGCTCTTTGTAGAAAACATTCACTGGCCCCAAACACATACGCTGCCCAATCTGAAATTCTGTTTCTGTGTTATCAACCCAGAGGTCCGGAAGATGTCCCCTTGCTTCATTGAATTACGTTTAGATGTTAATGGACTTGCTATTCAAGTCTAATAAAATAATCATATACATTTTGGGGTATTAGAGATGAGCACAGACTGCAGGGCAGGGTTGGCTGACAAAGAAGGCTGAGCCATCAAAATGAAAACTGAAACTACGTATGTCACAAGAAAGAAAATGCCACTGACTCTCGCCCATTGGTACGTTTCTAATTGCAGCTGGCCGATTGGAGCTGCTCTGGCCGCAGCTGCAGCTCAGAGCCTGATGCCATTTTCTGCTGCCACATTAGCTCCGGCAAATCCCAACTTGAACTGACATCACAGACCGTTAAAATTTTATCAATTGCGGAATGATTAATCCCCCAGTACACGGGCATGACTTAAATATTTAGAATGCTTCTTCTGTTACGACTTTAATGCATGTAAAGTAACGAGATTAACTCCAGTACACTCAAATATATTTAAATATGTATCCTTCCCGAGCTGTAGGCTATTCCGGCGTGTAGGACTCATTGAGTCTATGTGGCCGTGTCAGGCTCTATTTGTATGACCCGTGCTGGATGCTGGCCTGCATATGATAGCCGGATATCTGGCCTTTCACAGGCTGCCTGATTGCCTGCCCCATTTGGCATGGAATGTGATTCCCGGCTACTCTAGCTTCTGGTTCATTCAGGTTTTATTGCTGTGTAATTTTCTTAGTCTAAAATAAAAGCTCTCCAGCAAAAATTACTATGCATTAGGCCACGGTAGCCTACTCAAATGGATATTAATACAGTTTATCTCTAAAAGGACGAATAATGTATTTGAAACAGATAAAAGGCCCTCCACTAAATGAGGAATGTTAATATCTTATGGCACGGTTAATAAAGAGATATTTCACAAGGGACATTTGTTTTATGACTTTTGATACAACAGCCTTATAATCTGACATATCTTAAATGATATAATTTTGTGCCTGCAGTCATCTCTTTTATAGGTAGTGGCCCATCATAGCAAGATTTGAATTCAGAACAAATAACGGGCACTAATTACTTTTTTTTTGCGGGGGCGGCGGGGGGGCGGTTTATTATAAAACTCGCCCTCTCTGACGCAGATCGGTGGAAATCCCTGCAGAAGGGTGGACGCTTATAATACATTTTGAGAAATGTCTTGGTTTTTCCCCCTTCAGCAAAAAATAACATTTGTTTTTGTTGTGTTTAAGGCAGAGTTTAAATTAATTTAACCCAGCGACACATGTTCAGAGACTAAGCACGCTGCTAAATAATTCCTGGGAATAAAGTGCTCAGGAACCAAGTCCATTAATTTACGGCTCTCCTGATGCTGACAGATGTGAGGGCCGGAGGAGGACCCGCAAATATTAACATAAAACAAATTCGCTTTATTCCTCTTCATATATTTTCTTCGTCCCGACTTGAGCTCGCCCAAGGCTCCTTCTCTAATTATCCACGAGGTCAGTAAGCAAAATTGGGCAGAAGCTGGGAGATCGATACAAATTATCCCTGAGCAAACCAGTGCTGACAGCTGGAATCGCAGCATATGTTTACCCAAAATCAGGCAATTTATCTTAATATCAGCAAAGTAATGCAGTGCAGGTGAAAGGTCAGGCAATCTCTCCCCCTCATAATTACCCAGTTCTAAAACAGGAAAGTGGTATTGATTGGCCTGGCTCGGTGCTCTGTGACTGGACGTGCAGAGCCGTGGCCTGGCTCGGCCGGGCCCTCCTTGTACACTCCACACGCGGAGGATTTATCAGATGTGCACGAAGGGGCTTCTGCTTTCTCCTCCAGTTGTAGAGTTTGCCAGCCAAGTCTGGGCGACTCCCTGTCTTGCCTGGCACGGGGCGGAGGGCTCTGTGGGGTGTGGCCCTCGGAAGGCCGCCGGTCGGACCCGTGGATGGCAGCTGCTCTCGCAGACGCAGAGGTGGGCCGTCCCACCCTCAGTGATCAAAGCCCCCGCACCCGCCAGAACCGAGAACATGTCTCTTGCTCCTGTAGTTTGAAGACAAGGGCCCCTTCTTCTCATTCTTCCGCGTAAATCCGTCGGGCTACCATAGTGGAGCCCCCGGTGGGATTTCTAGCCGCAACAGCGGCGCCCGCCCCCTGCCCCCCTCGCCGTGTCCAGCACGGCGAGACCTACAGTCGTAGGATGGCATGTCATCTTCCGAACGTCCGACCTCGTTCTTGGCAGTGCGCTCAAGACGTAAACGCTCTTTGGGCTGAAGCGGGGGGTGAACGGTACCCCCGTGTTGTTTCTACTGCTTTAAGATCTTTTTGGTCCTAGAAGGAGAATGTCAATTCAACTGAAACATCGGGAATGTCTCCCCCAGAATGAGAGTGTATGGTTATTACAAGTCATAAAGCTTCTGAAAGCTTGCATTAAAGCGTCTATCACCTGTCGGGGCATTTGCATGAAATCAATAGCGGCCGCCCATCTATCTTTTCTGATCACCTTTCATCAGGCAGATTCATTAAGTCAAACAGTCATGGCGATTAGCTGGGGGAGAGGAGAAACCTGGCGTGTTAGGGATGCACAGTGGGCCACCTTTTTTGTTCCCCAGTCAAGAAACATAAGACTTCACCGAATCCTTTTTTGGGCCAAGTCGCTGGGTGAGGCCCATCCGCCCTGCTCCCTGCACTGCACTTTCGCCTGACACCCTTGTCCCGGCCAGGCAGAGACATGACAAATTGTCCCCCAAGTCACCGCTGACAGCTTCTGATGATTAATGGTTTGATTATGAAGTGGTTTTACACATATAGAATTTACATCACAGAGAGTTAGAAATTTTGCCGTGTCACATACACCGAGGCATTCTGAAGAGCTTTCCTGTTTGCAAAGGAAAAGGAGGGCAAAATCGCAGCAAAAGCCATGTCATGTAAAATCAATATGTCGGATCAATGCTTTATTAACAAGAAAATGTCTTACTTCACATTCCTGTGCGGACCTTTGTCTCCGGCACGTATGATGGAATGTCAGATCGTATTGCGGTCCTCAACTTTCGGGCGCGTTATCCAGTGTACGTGCAAGTCTTCCGGTGGCGCTTACGAGACCCGCCGTGGGTGTTGACACCGGCAGCCCGAGCACTCGAGGATAACGGTGACCAATTATTCCGGAAAGCACTTTCAAAGGCAGCCTCTAACCTTGCTCCTTGAAGCTGTAGCCTTTGTGTTCCCGGCGCTCCGCAGACCTGCTGAGTTGGGTGGTGTTAATCATCAAATTACGTGCTGACTAATGAGTGATGGCCCAAATTGCGGGCTGAGTAATGAATAGATGGCGGCAGGTCTTATTAGTCTCAGAAAATCCCCTGATTTATGTCGCGCCTTGCACGGTGGCGTTACTCCACGGAAAACGATATCTACATCAAGAAGTAATGTACTCTAATAAGTATTTTCATCTTAACTCGCGTCCCCGGGCCTCCGGGCTCAGTTTTTGTTGGGAGTCAGGCAGAGCCATAATAAAGCCCAATGGCTCCTTATAAAGCTTGTTAAACACAGAGGCTGCAGTCGGACGGAGCCCCGGCCGTGATTCATGCACCGTACACAGCGCGCGTGCCGCTGATTTATGGCCGCGCACAGTTCATAGTCAAAATTACAATTTGAGGGATAAAAAGATTAATTACTATTTGTGGCCAGCAATTTCGTGAGGCTGGTGGAATGATAGTGCCCTACATCAGTTTGTAGTCAGCCATTCACAGATTATTAAAGCTTTGCAAGAATAAGTGCTCCTCCTGCCTGGTTTGTGCTCAGGCAATATGCTAGACCAAAAAGGACCGCAGGGATAAATCCGAAGCTAGCAATAGCTGGACATATGTCATAATTGCCAGTTTCCCATAAATCCCCAGCCGGTGTGGAAGGCCCTGTGTAATGTAGACAGCGATGGCGACCATGGTGATGGCTGTGTATGGCCCCGAGACCTGCAACTTTCTGACTGCTCTCCCATTTTTACAATATATTGAGTAACCCTTTGACTCTTCTCCAGGCTAATTATAGATTAGAAATAATCATTGCTTTTATGTGCAAAAGGAAGGGGGAAACCTACTCCTTAGGACAGAGCTAGCTTCCAGGGGGTGCTTGCCTTCAAGAGCGTCAGAACAGGAGAATCACACACTTATTTGTAAGCGTGCAATAAACGAGTAATGGATGGCATAAAAGTAATTAACCTGACCTGCATTTCTGTGTCCTGTTACAGCCCTTAATGAACCAACCATAGATTACGGCTTTCAGAGGTTGCAGAAAGTGATCCCAAGACATCCGGGTGATCCCGAAAGGTTACCCAAGGTTAGTAAAAGGGCAAGTGGCGCCCTGCCCGCGGGGGGGCCGCCACCGGGCTGGTTCCGGTTTGGGGGCAGCAGGTGCTCTGGGAAGGGGGGGCTTCCAGATGCCCCAAACCCTGGCCCACGGCCCGGCCGACAGGTGTGGGAGCAGCCCCGGCCCGTGCCTGGCGCGGTTCAGAGGTGGGCAAAGGGTGGCAGGAGGGGCCGCGCCGTCTCCAGTCTTGCGTTTCATCTCTGCGGGCCCCTGTTTTTAAAGGAGGAAAAGAAAGGCTTCTCACATATCAACACATATTTTGGATTCTGCAAGGGGGACGTAAACTTCCGCGTAATGAAATAGTTCAATTAAACATTTTCCACTCCGGTAGCCCGCGCTGATTTCCATCTGAGCAGCCCCAGTCTGATCTGTGATTACTTGACTCTTGTTTTCCTTTCATTTTCTAAAGCTCGATTCAGTTTAATCTTTTGTTTACAAAGCTTTTGTTATAAGTCCCTGACTTAGCAGGCTAACAAATGAAGTCCCCATATTAATATCTAGAGGGACTTTTCATTTAAATTCAACAAAGACAAACGTTGCCCTGTTGTTTATGCACACGCCACGTATCACAGGAATTTCATTTTGATGTATAACATTAAAGATAAGTCAGGCTTATAATTTTCCCTCTGCTTTGATATAATTTTGTCTCTTTCTCTCTTTAGAAGCCATCTCTGATTTTCAAGGCCAGTTGAAAAACACAAAATGAAAAATGAAGTCATAACATTATGACTGATTATTTTATATTCCACCCCCGTGTTCTCCCAAGTCTTGACCACCTCCGAGTTTTATTAACACAATAAAACCTTTTAGACGTTACCTTTTTAATGCTCAGCATGAACATGAGCAATATCATTAGGCTCCTTTTTAATTTGTGAACTTGCTAGCGAGGGATGTCAGATGTTCACGGTTAGGATCTTGGTGGCCAGGGAAGGATGTTTTTCAAGCTCAGAGCAGTTCACGGGGGGGTTCTGTTCC
>NW_006777568.1:134427-138664 GCF_000442215.2 Lipotes vexillifer
CGGGGGGGGGGGGGTCTGTGAGCTGGGGGCAGGGGGCCGGCCTGGCCTGGGTGTGACGGCTGCCTCCGCCCCAGGAGATCATCCTGAAGCGAGCGGCTGACATCGCCGAGGCGTTGTACAGCGTCCCTCGCAATCACAACCAGATCCCCACCCTGGGCAACACCCCTGCACACACGGGCATGATGGGTGTGAACTCCTTCAGCAGCCAGCTAGCCGTCAACGTGTCGGAGACGTCACAAGCCAACGACCAAGGTACGCCGCGCGGGCCGCCCCTTCCCCAGACGCCCAGCTGGGATGGTGGGACTTAGCTGCTGCGGCTGACTGTGCCCTGAGGCCGGCGGGGACGTGGGCAGCGCCCCGGGCTCTGCAGCTTTGTTCGGAGAGGCCCTCGGGCAGAGCACGCTCAGAGAAGCCAGGAACCCGAGGCAGCGGCCACAGTGGCTGCCACACGGCTTTGCTGGTATTTGCTAGCCGTTTCCTTGAACTGATTCCTAAGGGGCTTTGCTTTCCTGGAAAGGCTGGGATAAGCCCTAGGATAGCTGTGACGTAGGGAGCCGCGGACCCTTCCTGGATGTGCTGCACAGGGGTCGGGGGTGGGATTTGGTTTCTGAGCCTGGAAGGAGCACACGGAGAGAAGCGCCGGCTCCCCACCCGCACCTTATCCTTTTCCGGCCGCTGTAAAGCCCGTGCAGGCCGTGACCTCAGAAAACGCCTCCCCGTACGCCGCTCGGCTTCCGTTCACCCTCACCCCACGGCGGGAGCGAGGCTCCTGCTTCCCCTCCCCACGCCGACAGAAATAGCAGCCGTAGACATGAAGGCCCCAGAACAGCCTTTCCTGGGGACTTACGGCCACAAACAGCTCTCCTTGTCAGCCGTGGCATTTGAAGGTCTGCAGAGGCCGAAAGCTCACCTAGCGCGGGGGGACGGCCCAGGAATCGCGCCGTTGATAATTGCTTCTAAAGAGGAACGTGAAAGCCGCTGACGGTTAGATCGAAGTGCGCTTGGGCCGGCTGCCGAGGCCGCCGGAGACAGGACGGGGCTCGACGAGGATGCTCGAGCAGGGCTGGCGTGACAAGGTTATTTGAGCTGGCGAGAGGCGCTGGGGCTGGAGGAAAGCATACGGTCAATTAAAAGCGTTCAATAGATGGTAGAGGTTTGCGGGGAAACACCCCCCCCCCCCAAGTGTCTCTCCCTGATAATAATGTTATTTTTGGCCGGGGGGGGATTTTAACAGTCGGCTACAGTCGCAATACAAGCAGCGTGTCCCCGCGAGGATACGTCCCCAGCAGTACTCCCCAGCAGTCCAATTACAACACAGTCAGCACTAGCATGAATGGATATGGAAGTGGCGCCATGGCCAATCTAGGGGTCCCGGGCTCGCCTGGATTTCTTAATGGCTCCTCCGCTAACTCTCCCTACGGCAGTAAGTGTCTGTTTTTGTCACCCGTCATCACACAGATTCATATTCGCTGCAAAGTCAAATGTGTGCGTTGCTTGGATGTTCTGTGGTGTGAGCTACTGGATAAAAGGAAGGGTGGCTCTGGAGGCTGGGCGTCCACGTGACGACAGTAAATTGACCTAAAACGGGCCCCACGCGGTCACATTGGAAACCCAAACAAAATTGGCACCAAATGGGGCCGCCCAATTGGAAACGAAAAGTCCGACGCGAGAGTTTGCCTGTTATCCAGAGAGTGGCCAAGCCAGAAACATCTCGTGCTTGCTCTGTTGGCCCGACGCTCCAGGCGAGGCCCTGGAGCTCTTTGTCGTGTGGCTGTGGCCGTGCCTGGCGCCGCGCGTCCTGACCATGTTTGCTTTGTTGCAGTAGTGCCGTCCAGCCCCACCGTGGCAGCCTCTTCGGTCACCCTCCCTTCAAACTGTAGCAGTGCGCACGGCATTTTCTCATTCTCACCTGCCAATGTCATCTCTGCAGTGAAACAAAAGAGCGCCTTCGCGCCCGTGGTCCGGCCCCAGGCGTCCCCTCCTCCCTCCTGCACCAGCGCCAACGGGAACGGGCTGCAAGGTGAGGGCGCGCGCCGGCCCGAGGCCGTGGCCTGGGAGCGCCCGCAGGGCCCCGGGGCAGGCCAGGCTGGGCCGCAGGGCTGGAGTGAGGGGCTCTCCCTGGGGGGCGGGAGCTCCGACCTTCCCCCGGGCCCACCCGCGGGCTGCCGGCAGGGCGGCCCTGGCTGTTGCATGCTCTCCTTCGTCTGCCGCGGTGCGACACCCACCCCCCAACCCGGTGCTCCTGGAAACGACCCCCTCCTCGTTCAGTCCCCACAACCGGATTCTTCCTCTTGGTGGATGAAACCCGTTTCCTCATCCTTCCAACGTGACTTAAGTGTCCTCACGGTAGAGCGGCCCATACCTGCAGGGAGTGGAACCCGCAAGGGAAGGAAAACGGGCCGTGGTGAAGGCAGCGGGGCCAAGGTCGCGTCCCGTTCAGCCGAGAGCGTGGGCAGGTGCAAGCCTGTCGCTCCCCTGACTCACAAGGCAGTGGGACAGCCTCAGGCCTGGGGTGGTGGGTCACGGTGCCGCCTGCAGCGCCCACCTCGAAACTGGCCCGTTCTCACTGTCCTGAGCCTGAGCCTTTATTCTCAACCTGGTCTAGCGGACCACGGGGCGCACGAGGCTGTGCTGTCCTCGGAAGGGCGCGTGCACCTAGACCCGGGGCCGTGCGCGCACCAGTGCTGCACGGGAGTTGGTTTTCCAGGAGATTTTCCTTCAAAGACGCGAGAGGGAGAAGGTCCCGCCCAAGGGCAGCGGGAGGCCCCGCCTGGCACAGCTGCCCACAGATGGGGCCGCGTGGAGTGGGTACCCAGCGCCCGCCCAGTGCTGGGGCCCTCTGGGCAGTGGCCGGTGGGGCTGCGTGAGGGCCCCTAGGCCCCGTGAGCTTGCACGTGGCTCTCGGTGACTGACTGAGGCCCACAGGCTCTGAAATTAATTAAGTGGCCGTCATCTGGCCTCTTTCAGACACCACCTTTGGTATATGCTCCTCCCGGTGAAAACCAAATCCAGTTACTCCTTTAAAAAAATGAATCCATTCAACCAGTATTTACTGAGCGCCTACTATGTGCCAGGCTCTCTGCTGGGTGCTGAGGACGCTACCGTGGAGAAGACAAACTGGCCCTTTTGTGAAGTCGGTGGCATATTTCACTTTGATGAACTAATGCTCAAAAAAGGAACTGGAAAGGTATCAGTGATTTGAAATAATTGTCTGCACAACACCTGTTAGCGTGAGAGGGACGCCCAGCCCCGAAGGGCCGCCGACTGGCCTGCAAGCCAGCAGCGGTCACCAGACCACAGGTGCTTGAGAGGCAGGTGGCTGGGTGCCACGGCCCTGCCCGCCATCCACTCGGTGCCAGGGCCCACTGAGAGGTGGCGCCACGTAAGCCGTGTGTACACACACAGGTCTTCCAAACCATAAAGTTGTAACGGTGAGTCGGAGATAAATTAATAGCGCTGAAATTAATGAACTGAGAAATTGAAGCTCCCGTCACTACGTGAACAGACGTATTAATATGTTATACATAAATTAATGAGAATGATCACTCTGACAAAAATTGAACAACACTAAAGTTACAAGATTTTAGATGACATCTGTACCCAGAGTTCACTGGGAAGAACCTGCTGCACTTGGCATCTTGGCCCAAGTTTCTCTTTCCCTCCAAGAAGCGGAAGGATGTGCTCCCTACGGTGGAGCCGTGACTTGTGTCTCTTGAGGGCCCTTGGCCCTGAGATTGCAACCAGGTGGGCTGTGAGTGGCTTTGATCTTGGCAGGTCCGCGACTCACCATTACGATACAGAACGATCAGCGGAAGGTCCGAGGCAGGGGCTGAGAGCAGAGGGGGACCCGAGGCGTGTCCAGTTTGACTGACTTAGGGAGCGAGAGCTGTGCCCGGGTCCCAGCGGCCCGAGAGCTGGCCTTGGCTGGCGTCACAGAAGTGACCGGGTTGGTTCGGCATCTGTCGACGGAGGTGGCCTCCGGGGGGGGGGTCTGGGCCTCCGTCTGCTATAAGCCAGCCACTGACGTGTGTGGGCAGCGGCCCTTTCACACCCGGAAAGGCCAGAGCCTTTCCCTTTGCCACGTGAGGTCGTTGAGGCGAGGACCCCAGGGACCTGTCCCCCACGAGCACCCCACACCCCCTGAAGTAGGTGCCTTAACCGAGCCCACGGCTGGTTAATGGAGGATTGTGCAGACCCACTGTCACTGCCGACTGAAGCCCAGGGAGGCCCCCCCCCC
>NW_006777568.1:139057-142515 GCF_000442215.2 Lipotes vexillifer
TGTGGGATCTTCCCGGACCGGGGCACGAACCCGTGTCCCCTGCATCGGCAGGGGGGGGGGCGCGCACCGCCCCCCCCCCCCAGCCCCCCCACCCCGGTGAGAGGTGCCCCTGACCTGCCCCCTCTCTCTTTCAGCTATGTCTGGGCTGGTAGTCCCGCCAATGTGAGGGGCGCTTGTTACCTCCCGCCGCGCCCAGCATCCAAGGACGGACTTCAGGGGACACGTTAGTACGTAAGAGGTGCTGATGGAGACCGTGTCTTCAGTACGTCAGCAGCGGTTGAAATGCTACAAAAAGACTTTGTTTAAAGATTTTATTTAAACTATTAAGAATCAGCGCACAAACGACGTACTTCTTCGTGAACAATTCCATTTTATTGACTGAACTTTTCTCATATTTTCACATTTCTCAGTCCTGAAGAATAAGGAGAACAAAGCGATGCCTATTTTGTATAAAGTTTCTGACTCCGTCTTGGCTATGTCTAGTACTTGCTATGTGTTGGGAGAAACTTTGTGAATGCACCATTTTGATGATCATGAAACACTGATGAAAAACGCCTCCAAACATTTTCCTGTACTCATACTTAGATTCACAATGGTTGTGTATCTCTATAATGTGAAATATTTTTTTGTGGTGACAAAAGGGGGCCAAGGAGGTCTGAGCCATCAAACTGGAAGAAAGGAAGACTATATGAGTAGGAGAATTGGGGTGGCAGGGGGGGGAGGGAGGGTTTATCGTTGCTTAACTTCATCTTAATGAAACGGAGCTTTGTAACTTATTGTAGTTAGAAATTGTAACTTTGATATTGAATTCTCTTGCCTTCAACAAGCACACTGACAGAGGAAAAAGAAAATGCTACTGTCTGTTGGTTAAAATATTCCCCCACTGCTAGAGCTTCCTGTTAAGCAAGTGTGATCTGCGACATTCTTTTCAACCTTTGCTAGCACTGTATACGACTGCATTCTTAGGCTACTGTGAGGTCCATGTTTCTTGTACCAGAAATTGTCCTTTTGACTTCTAGATCCTTTTTCCCTGATGTGTTTTGTATGTGGTTATAAAATTGTAGACTTTTGTGATTTTGCCAAAGTCGTAGCTAAATATTTATACACTTGTCTTGAATTTTTTTCAGATCCACTTAAATATTTAGGGAAAAAAAACGAGTTTTATTCCTTATGCGTCTTATAAGGAATAAAACGGTCTCCATTCAACACTTACTTACTTTTCCATGAACACTTGCTGTTGCTAAGGGACTTTGTTTTGTAACATATCAATTATAAATATTGTATTTATCTTTGAAATTTTGTACACTGCTTTTCCCACCATTTTCGGTTCCTTTTTCTTGTCTGCGTTGGTTTCTGATCATGGCCTGGTGGTGTGATGCTGGGAAGAGCATTAAAGCCAAGAACTGTTTGATCTGTTTCGTTCAGTGAACCAACATCCTTGCATTTCATTTGTACTTCCAAAATTTGCTATTGTTTGTTTAGACTTTCCGTCCTTTTTTGTTTTTTTTTGAGGAAAAGTCAAATTCATTGTTTATTTTTATATTATTTTTAAGTTATCTGAACAAATACTTTTGAAGAAAAAAAAAGTTCGTTGTATAGTCACAACAAAACGGTGCCACCCGCTGTGACAAACCCTCGTAGATTCCGTGCATGTGGAGCGGCCACGAAGAGGCGACACCGTTTGGGGCTGTGTCCTCCTTTTATTTTTTTTGTAGAATGTAAAAAGTCATTTTAGCTGCCACCCATGACTTTGCCACATAGCTGAACTGTGTTTACTGGAAAAATTCAGAGGCCTAAAGTTGAAAATAAAATTTACTTCTGATGTTTTAATGAAAATGTTTGCCACATTAACTTCTCTGATGCCTTAAAAGTGGACTTCTTTAAAGAACCTTTGTGCTATTTGATCACAGGCTTACCCCACAGTTGTTAATCAGTATTTCATTTGGAGATTTACGGTGTAAAACACACACACGCACAAGCCCGGAGACCCCTGTGTCGCTCCTTTCTGCATCTGGTTCTGCTGTGTCCTCCCAAGCCCACCTCCGATTCAGAGAGGTTTCAGGGGACCCACAATCACCCCTCGTTTAAAATTCCTTTTTAACAATACGTTTCTGTGGTCAGAACCCAGCAGCACTGTCTGTACTTTTTAAACTGGATAATGACCTCCTTCAGACACTGTACCTGTTAGTGCCAAACCTGCGGTGAGACCAAGAAGGTCGTTTCTTTTTTCCCTTTGCAGACACAGCACAGCAAATGGTTTGCAAACTGCAGCAGAAATCAAATCTAAAACAAAAAGGAGGGACTTTAAAAAATTTTCTTGACAGAAACCAAAACAAAACAATGCAGGACTTAAGAAAGTGTCCATTCAAGGGACTAAATCAAAGAATCAGAATGTCCCCAGGGGTTAGCGGGTCACACTCTGGCCCTGTGACCAGCCTGAGGAGTCACTTTGGAACTCAGTTGCCTCCGTTTTATTTTGTATAAGTAAGGGTTTGACCTAAAAATGAGCTCACGTGTACACGTTAAGGACATTCGCAAGTCTCCTTGTCCCTGCACTTGGTTTGTGTTTTAGATGAATTAGTCGCCCTCATGGCTTCATCGTCTCAAAACTGAGCGCTCCACTAAATGGTAGATTTTACTGTTAAAAACCCTACAATAAGATTGTTTTATCTGTACATTTTTTCAGATATTTAACTGTATAAAAATGTTCATTTTACACAATATTTAATTAAAGTATTTCTTGTCTGTGAATTTCACTTTGGGTAATTTGATCTGTTTTGATTATTAAAATGGCTTTGCTCAACACGCAACAGTTGCATTGGCCGGGTGGGTGGGGTTGATCTGCACTCCCAGAGCTCTCTTGGCCAGGATGAAAACGGTTCATAGAAGAACCTTCTCCAAGGTTATCTGCCCTCAAACGCTCATCTAAGCTGCACGGAGAGTTCCTTGTAGTTACTCAGATGCCTCTGGTCCCAAGAGGGGCCACCTGTACGTGTGTTGCATGCCCGCCGGCACATCGGAACATGACTGTGGGTCAGACCTGGGGGCCACAGCAGCACTGTGGCCCATAGACATTCTCGAGACTCGCTGGGGGCTTGGTCACCCCGGCCCCTGCCCCAGGCCCTCCTGCCTCAGCCCCTGCCTCTGAACGGGAGGACTGGCAGGTAGAGGGCAAGCACTCTGGCTACTCCAGACATGTGCTCCTCTGTCCCTGTCACCGTGCTCCACCGGGACAAGATCCAGCTCGGAAAGCTCCGGTCGGACGGGCAGACACCAGGGCTCCGGACACCAGTGCCACTGAACCCTGACCTGAGGGACACCGTCGCCAACGGCAGGTCCACGGCCGTGGTGTGACAGACCCCATGCACTGCGCCTGCCCCTGGGCTGCACGGAGGTGTGGCCAACGGCAGGGCTCTAATGAGATGCGCCGTCAGCACCGCGGGGGGGGGGGGGGGGCG
>NW_006777568.1:142961-145618 GCF_000442215.2 Lipotes vexillifer
GCGGGGGGGGGGGGGGGGGGCTCTGATTTTTGCAGCTCTGCTCAGCTCCTGTGCCTTTGCAGCAGCCCCACTCTGTTTCATTCTGTAGTTTTCATTTGCTCCTCAACGAAAGGCTGGTTTTGCATGCTTTGGCTTGCAGCTCTCCAACACATACACATAAGTGTGATCCAAATTAGTACTCACAAATGTCATCTTAATTACTTGTTCTGTCGAGCAAAACAGGGAATGATTATTCAAAACATAAAGAAACTTGTGAATACCTTTTTCTCCTGTCAATGACAATCAGCTTCCTCTGACTGCATTCTCGTTTCAGCCTTAAAGAGACAGTGAAGAAAGAGGCTCATGGGGTACAAGGCTGCAGCCTGGCGCCTCCCCTCCCCCCTCCCAAGCCATGAGCTGTCTCCTTGGATTAGCTCAGAGCAGTGAATGGCCATGGGGGCATGACCATCGGGTCATCCCAGCCTTGTGGAACTTGATCAGTGACATAACTATGCCCTGCTGCTGACAATCCCTCTCTTTAGAAAGACATGGGGTGGTTGTGAGAACTCTTACAACTTGCTGTGGGACCACTGGGTAGATAACACCCCATCGGCCTTCATCACAACACTTGACCCTTAATCCTTCGATGATGCTTTTATCAGAGATTTTTTTTTCTTTTAATCTCTGGAGACTTTCCCAAACTCTACTGCGTTTCAAGTTGTTGGTTTCATCTCACCCTGTGTGTTCTAGCCTTTAGTGTCTGGCCCTTCTTTTAGAGCAGACTTTCTCATGAGAGTTTTGGGCGCTAGAAGTAGACATTCTTCAGATTGACTCTTTTTCTAGGGAGATGAGGCAGGAGTCTAAGAATGTAAATAGACAGGCCTAAGAGAATGCTTTGTGTATGAGTGGATCCCAGGGCATCATGGGCTGCATTGGGTGGGGGATGGAGCTTGACCAGAAACCTGGTGAAAGTTCATTCTCCCCTGAAGCCCTGCTGGCTCACTGCATAATGAAATGATGGCTCAAAGAGTCCGTCTCCTCCACGGTCAGTAAGGCCTCTTGCAGCAGACTGCTCAGGCATACGTGCTCATGTGCTCCCACATCCTATCTGCCGTGCGCTTCCTCTTCTCCCATGGACTCTTCAGACGTTCAATGCCTGAGAAGCCACTTGAGGACCCTTCAGCACCACAGCTGCCAGTGCCCTCCATGACAGTGCTGATATCTGTGATGTTGCTGTCTGCCCGCCGCCCCCCCCCCCCGCCCCTACCCCCGCCAATTCCCCCGCGTGCTGGGGAACCAACCTCACCTCCTTCCCCACTCTGAGCCGGTGCCAGCGATGCCTGCTCAGGGGCGTGGCAGGGGCTGCCTCTCTGAGCTGCTCGCCTGGGCCCTGTGACCAGCGGGGAGGGAAATTATTTTATGTTTGTGTTTTGAATCCGAATTGAGAACTGCATTCTCTCCAAATGTGTGCCAATTATTGTCAGGCCACCTTCCAGGGTCTTCCAAGCTTTTAAAGATTATTCAAAGCACTTGAAATGGGCTTCAATCTAATGCCTCATTTCATTGCATTAAACAGCCTAGTTAATAAAGAATCGATATATTCAAAGGGCAAGGTTATCTTTTGTCTATAAGGGGTGGTGTCATTCTGAACCTTTTATAGTTCAGATGCTGAAAAAGACCTCATGAAATCCATACTCATCAGGCGGGCCAACAGGAGCAATAAAGAGGCCCCTGAAGGAAGGAGCGCCCGCCCTCCCCTAAAACAACTCCGGCCTTATCTCCCCGCTCGGCACCCAGAGAAGTCCTCAGAAAATGTCAATTTCTCATCAAGACAAGAGGCTGCGATGATCACTTTTTCCAGAGAATACACACAATTAAGAGAATGCAGAGGGGCGGCTGCGGCGGGATTTGTGGCTCCTTCTGTCCCCATGAGCTGCCAGCTCCCTCCCAGCAGATAATAAGAGTTGTTGATAACTCAAGTGTCAATATGCCAAAGAGCGAGTTTTGAATGTGAGTCCTTGTGCTTTGAGCCCGCCCGGCCGATCCCAGGCCCTGATAACGGCACAGCTGCCAACGGACACCCTGGGTTGGCCCTCACAATTAACGCGATGAATAAATCACACAAAAGAGTCGGGATGCTTTATACTCAGTGAGACAATCCCCTGCTTTACCCTTCAAGGATTCCTTTTATGTTGGAATAAGGTTGCTTTTAATGAAATTTAAACTCATCAGAGGAAATCAAAAACCTCCAATCAGATTACAAATTGATTTTTTGGTCGTTTGTCATCCCCAGTATAGGGCTGTGGGTTTCACGGGGAGCGGGGCTGCTGGTCCGGGGCTGGGGAGCCAGCACGCACATGACTCCCAGCCCCCGGCCTGGGGACAAACGGAGCGGCTCTGGACCCCGTGCAGACTCAGACGCAGTCTCCCCACCGCCCGGGTCTGGCAAAGTGGACCCACGACAGCAGCAGGTGCCCGTCAGCTCTGAGTCCAGCTGAGGCTTAACCCGGGGACATCCTCGGTGGAACCCACAGTGATTTCTAGGTCTGCAGTCATGATCCGCTGAGGGCGGCCAACAGAGACATGTTCTCTTGGGCAGTGAGTTTTGGTTCGTACCCGCCACGCCCTGGATCTGCTCTGTGCCACCCCACGTGGAGCCACGTGGAGTGTTCCCTACA
>NW_006777568.1:145634-163481 GCF_000442215.2 Lipotes vexillifer
TCCCTACACCCCAAGAGCTAACGATGTGGGGTGGAGAGAAAACGCGGCCAGTCCCGCTTGGCCATCCAGTGTGAGCCCAAGCACTCACTCCTGAGCACAGCCTGCCCTGGGAGTTCTCCCAGGGAGGCTTCTACAGCTGCTGCCTCCCAGGGCTCTCCTGTTGTGCCCTGGAAGGACTCTGAGTTTTCTGAGGACAAGACAAGGCCGTGCCTTCCTCACCTTCCTATCTCTACCTCGAGGGCACCCAGTCAAGGCTGCAGTGTACCACCGAGCATCCGGGACTTAGTGTGGGTGTATCGAGGGCACCCGGTCGAGGCTGCAGTGTACCACTGAGCATCCGGGACTTAGTGTGGGTGCGTCGGAAGGATGGGGCTCCAGACAAGATCGGGGTAGGCACTACAGGATGGAAGTGAACATCACTTTTGATTCAAGATTCCTCAGAAACCACCTCTTAAAATACAATGTCTCAGCGAGCAGAATACCCAACACCTTTCCAAATAGCAGATAAGCATCGTGCCTCACCCACATGTGGCACCGGAGGGTCGAGGGACACCTGTCACAGGATCCTGTTTGGCCGACCCATGGGGCTCTGTGCTGGATCTGGCTCCCCTCTCTCGGGTGACAACACTTCAGTTTGCAGGGGGCAGGTGACCAGCCCAAGGTCACAAGGCTGGAAGGACCAGGGCCCGATACCAAACAGAGGCTCCTGTCTCCAAACCCTCTGTTTTTTCCCCTGATTTAGGCTTCAGAGACCTTCAGGAATTAATGAGAGAGAGAGAGGAAGAGCGAGCGAGGCCATCTGGATGGAGTGAGAACCACCATACCTCCCTCCCAGCCAAGTCAGGAGGGCACGTGCCCCAGGGCTTGAGGGGCCTGGATCAGCCAGGCCACCTGGACAGGCTGCGAGATGGAAACTGGTCTGTCCGGCCCAGTATCAGCTGGAGCTCAGGGTATGACCAATGTCACCGGCTCACAGACCCGAAACCAAGGGCAGAGGCTCATGTCCCCGGGGCCTTCGCAACATACACGGGGCTGGTAAAGAGCTGCTCCCGAGCTTCATCCCTGCTGTTCTCAGGTCACCTCATGGCTCACATGCTGGACCCACATGGCCGGGGACACTGGACACCTGTGTGTACCAGGTGCCCCTTGGGTCCACGTGGCATGTGCAGTGCAGGCAGGGGAGCCATTCACCCGGCGCAGGGACAGGAAAGGGACAGGCTGGGGCCACCGAGGCAGCGCCAGAGGGACTGGACTGCAAGGGCTGAGCCCTTTGGGCAACACCCAGCCAGGGCTCAGTAAAAGCTTGTCACCATTCAAGATGACAATGGGGACAGGACAAGGACATGATGAACGGAGAAGGTCTGGGTGGTACAGTCAGAATGAACCACAACAGTCAGAGGCGCTGGGCACAACAGAAACGAAGCATCAGAAGCAAACACCAGCACAGCATGCATCACCCTGCCCCTCAGACCACGCCCACCGCCGTGCTGATGGTGGCCATGGACCACAGCTCACTCACCTGACACGTTCCCTCCTACAAGGGACCGAGCTCTTCACTGCCTTCTTCCACGACTGTGGGACCAGCAGGACCCAGGCTGGCGTGGGGCTGCAGCTACCAGGGGAGACAGAAAGGGTCCTGCCACAAAGGGTTCACCTTCTCAGTATGCGATGAGCTTTTGCAAATCAGCAAGAGTAGACGGACATTCTGGAGAAAAAGGGGCAAATTCACAGTCAGTACAAGTGATCAGTAACTGGAAAAACATACTCACCCTCTCTTAAAACTGCTCATCAAATTAAAGTGAGAGGAAAAAGGTTTTCACCTATTAAATTAGAAAAGATTTTTCTTAAAAGCTAATACTCAATCCTGTTGATGGAGAAATGGGCATTCTTAGAGTTGTAGAAAGAAGAGCAAACCAGTGCAACGCTTCTAGAAATAAATTTGACATTGTATCAAGAGACTTAACAATTTTCATATCTTTTGACCCACTAATTCCACTTCCAGGAATCAATCTTAAGGAAATGATCAGAGATTAGACAAGACTTTAAGTGCAAGACTGCTCACCACAGTAATATTTATTTAAATAAAAAACTGTAAAGAACCCAAAATTCTAAAAATAGGAATTGTTCACTGAATTATGGTATAGCCATATAACCGAATATTATATATTCTATTAAGCTATTAAGATCATGGTTTTGAAGTACATTTAATGAAATGGTAAATAGTAATGACATAAAATTAAGTGAAGCAAGCATATAATACTGGATACATAAATCGAATTTGTAAATTTCTATGTAGCGAGAAGGCAAGAAGGAAAGACATATGTATTTAGAAAGAATATTAGAATTACAGCAATAGCAGGCATACTTGGGAGGTGAAAGCTTACATGTTACATGCATGCTTTCCAAGTTTTCTGCCAAACAGACATGCAGGATCCCAGGGAAAACACTCCTGTGCTACCGACTCACCACCCTGCCTCTTGCTGCCGGTAAGCAGGCAAAGGGCACCTCGTTTGGAGACAATCCAGTTGTCCTAGGACACTGAGGCCGGATGTACTGCGGGTATTGGCATCACAAGGCCACGTGGAAGTAGAGTTGAGACTGACATAGTGGCAGGAGACCAGAGACCAGGAAGCGGGTCCACCCTCTGAGAGTGCAGGACTGGAGAGGTGCACAGAGGGGCGGAGCCTGTGGCCACAGTGTCAAGAGAGACAGGACCCCAGGGAGAGATTCCCATGAATCCCAGCTCAACTCCCTGGCTCCTGGCTTTCCCAGCATCTTTTGGGGTCTGATACTAACTTCACTTTTACTTGAACTTCCTTGAAGGGATTTCTGTTGTTTGCAACCAAACCATTACTGACCAAATTAGGGAGAAAAATTATTTTAAAGTTAGTGTTATAAAAAAAGTAAAAGAACTTAAAAAGTATTAAATTTAATAAGTGAAATTTAGCAAGACTGATGAATACAAGGCCAATATACAGCCATATTTCTATAACAATGACAGTTATTGGAATTTTTAAAATGATACAGTTTACAATATTGTAAAAATATCAACAGCTAGAAAGAAAGCTACCAAAGTTATGCAAGATGTCTGCACAGGAAACCATAAAATTGTTGAGAGAAATTTTTGAAAATCTTAATAAATGGATGCATATACCATATTCATGGATTGGAAAACTACATACTGAAAAGATGCCAATTCTCCCTAAAATGATCTATAAAGTCAGTGTAATCTCAGGCCCCTCTTCCAAATACCATCACGTTGGGGGTTAGGGCTTCAACATATGAATTGGGTGGGTGGGGGGCACAAACATTCAGTCCCTAACGCTGTGCAAAGAAGATTTCTAATGACACTACAGTAATTCAGACAGTGGGGTGCTGGAACGAGACTAGACAAACGACCTAATGGATATAAAGTTCAGAAGCAGACTCCACGCACATGGTCATTTGATCTGTAACAAAAGTGACACTGCAGTGCAATGGGGAAGGGTGGTCTTTTCCATGAGTTGTGCTGAGTGTGTGGATATGCACATGGTAAATGAAGCGACTCCCCCCTCACACACGCGAAAGTACAAACCAGGATGGTTGGGGACCCTAAGATACGATGACTCCCCAGCTGTAAGGAAGAGAGGAATAGTTTCAGGGACAAAGGGAGGAGGCAGTGTTAACATCAAAGTCAAGAGAACTCCGAGGACCCCTGAAGTAGCAATAAGATGGAGTGATGAGAAGCCCTCTGTCTGGGTGGCTGGTGAGGGCTGGGACTTGCAGGAGGCAGGAGGGCCTTTAAAGGTCGAAACAAAAGCCAAACCCAATTCCCTTCCATCTAACTCCTCGGGTTTGTTCACCTCAGTCTGCATCAATGCCACAGACAAGGTAGAGACCTTGAACTTTGCACCCGCTCTTGCAGGGAGTTGGTAGAGCAGGCATTCTGAAAAGATCAGCTGTCCAGAAGCACTCGAGATGCCTTCCAAAAGACTTATGAAAGGTCTTTATCACTGAAAGAAATGTAAAAAGATCTAAATAAATGGAAAGCATCCCATGTCCATGGACTAGGAGACAATACTGTTAAGATGACAATGCTCCTTAATTAATTTACAGGCTCAATGGAACCCCTTTCAGAATCACAGCTGGCTTCTTCACAGAAACTGACAAGGTGATCCTAAAGTTCATATGGTACTGATTGCACAGGACCCAAAACAGCCAACCATCTTGCAAAAGAAGAACAAAGTTGGAAGACTCCCACTTTCCTATTTTCAAACTTACTACAAAGAAACAGAAATCAAGACAGTATGGTGCTGGCATAGGCTAGACATACAGATCAATGGAACAGAATTGAGAGTCCAGAAATAATCCTAAATATCTATGGCCAACTGATTTTCAGCAAGGGTGCCAAGATGATTCAATGTGAAAAGAATAGTCTCTTCAACAAATGGTCAATGGGAGAGCCACAAAGTGAAAGAATGAAACTGGACTCTTACCTCACACCATATACAAAAATTAAGTCAAAATGGAGCAAAGACCTAAAGGTAAGAGCTAAAACTATAAAACTCTTAGAAGAAAACACAGGAGTATCTTCATGACTTCAGATTTGACAATGAATGTGACACGAATTTGGCAATTGTACAAGGCACAATAGATGTGACACATCTTAGATGTGACACGAAAAGCATGAGGCACAAAAGAAAAAAATGGATAAAACGGACTTCATCAAAACTAAAACACCTATGTTTCAAAAGACACTATCAAGAAAGTAAAAAGACAATCCACAGAATGGGAGAAACTATCAATACTTGAAAATCATATATCTGATAAGGGACTTGTATCTAGAGTATAGAAAGAACATTTACACTTACAAATAATAATAAGACAAATGACTCAATTTAAAAATGGGCAAACGATCTGAATAGACATTGCTTCAAAGAAAATATACAGATGGCCAACAAACACATGAAAAGATGCTCAACACCACCAGTCATCAGGGAAATGCAAATCAAAACCATAATAAGATTCCACTTCACACCCACTGGGATAGCTATAATGAAAAAGTCAGACAGACACAAGTGTTGACGAGGATGTGGAGAAATAAGAACCCTCATATAACTGCTGGTAGGAGATGGTGCAGCCACTTTAAACAGTCCAGAGGTTTCTCAAATGGTTAAAAACAGAGTTACCAGTATTTCCACTCCTAGGGACACACCCAAGAGAAACAAAAATACATTCATGGAAAAACTTGCACGTGAACATTCATGGCAGCATTATTCATAACAGCCAAAAGGTATAAATAACCCAATGTCAATTATGAATGGATTTTTAAAATTTGGTATAGTCATACAATGAAATATTCTTCAGCCATAAAGGGAATGAAGTGCTGACACATGCTACAACATGGATGAACTCTGAAAACATTATGCTAAGTGAAGGAAGCCAGTCACAAAAAAACACGTTATATGTTTCCATTTATAGGAAATGTCCAGAATACGCAAATCCACATAGACAGAAAATAGATCAGTGATTGTTTAGACCTGCGGAACATGAGGGGTTAGGGGATGATAGTTAACGAGACATGGCGGGGGGGGTTTCTTCCTGAGACAATACAAACATTCTAAGATTGACTGGGGTGATGGTTGTTCATATCTGTGAATATACTAAAAACCATTGAATTGTACATTTTAAATGGGCGAATTGTATGGTATGTGAATTACTTCTCAATAAATTGTTATAAAAAAGTCTCGTGGTTTTATCAAAGCATCAAAAAAACAACAGTATTGCTTTCCATTGAGAACTACTCTTAAGGTTTTTGGTTTTCTGGGGAAATTGTATTTCCTGGAGAAAGCTGCTAGGACTCAAGCCCCAGGTCAGCACACGGGAACCACTGGATTCCTTGCAGTCTTCCCGCTGTGTGGGGCAAGGGTCCCTTCCACCCGTCTGCTCCCCGGGAGGGGCCGCTTGGAGTCCACACACCTTAGAAGGGGAGGCAGTCACATAGGACCCTACTCAGCATCTCCAGGCCACGGAAGTCAAGATCATGGCCCTCGACTCCTGCCTGGGGTGAGGCAATGCAGGTCCAGGTCCCTGCCTGCCCCAGTCTGGCCCTCCATGGCCCAGATGCAATGGTCTGCCCCAGCCCTGGCCTACATTCTGCCTGGCTCGTTCCTCTCAAGGCTGCTTGCAAAACACCCATACACAGGGTGCCTCATCCAGGGTCATTCCTAAGCTAGATTTTTCTTAAAGGAAAAAAGAAAATTCCTTTAAGGATAGTTTTTAAAAACTGTTTCAACAGGTTCCAAACATCCCAGAATACTCAGTCCTACTTTTTTAAACCTCATTGCCCTGTTTCTCAGATTTCTTTAGAACTTGTCTCGTTAAGATGGATATCAGGAATCTCAATGGATCCCACTCCTGCCACCCTGGTCTGAGCCGCATCAGCGCTTCCCTTGTTCAAGGTTGAGCCTCCTAACCAGCCCCGCTGCCTCTCCTCCTGTCTCGGCTCTCTTCAGCACAGCACCCAGAGGGCCCTTTAACAGTAAAGGCAGACCACCTTCACCGCAGGGGTCCCCTTCCAATGCCACGAGGACACACAGTCAGCCACGCCACCGGTCACGCCCCACTCCCTCTCCAGCTGCCCAAGCTCCAGGGCACTCACTACCGTACATCCCTTGAACACGAACTCCTGTCTGAGGCTTCACACCTCTCCCTGGAACTCTCTTCTGCAAAAGCATCTGCTCTGCTCCCCTCACCGAGGTCTTGCCCCCATCCCCAGGGAGGGGTCCCTGCTGCCCCATCTAAAATTGACACCCCACCCCAACCATCACCCACATGCCTCCCCCCTCCCTTTTATTTAATCTTTCCCCTTGGCACTTACACCATTCACTAAAGTATAGGCTTTACTTAAGCAACTTGTGTATTGTCACCCACCAGACCACAAGCCTCGAGGAGGAGGCTTGTCTGCTTGGATTACTGCTGCATCCCCAGCGCCCCAGCTTTTGTAAACCAAACTTTCAAGAACACAGTATTCTTCAGCATGTCTTCAACCTCGGTGGCGGCCCATGAACTTGAACAGGAAACAAATCACATCTTTACTTCCACTAACTTCCACAAAGTTTAGCGTTTCCTTCCATTATGAATATAGGCGACAAACCACAGTCATTTTAGCAGTTCCAGGGACTTCTTGCAGAGATGTTGAAAGATTGTTTATGGTTATCATGACTTCAGAATTCTGGTAATTAACAGACCCATTGTTAGATCTTGTTATTTAATATTGAAGAAGCAATTATATAACAATATCACAGATTTGATTTTTAAAAATTTTGATAACTATTCAGTAGAATTAATTTTCTTTGTAACTACATGTGTTTTATTTTATGCATTTAAAAACAGTTCTCAGAAAGGGGTGTAGGGGTTTCGCCAGGCTGACACAGGGGTCCACAGCACAGAAGAAAGAAAGGACCCCTGGACTGAGGCACCTGCTTCTATGCTCAGGATATGTGATTTAATATGGGTCCAAGTTGTCCTGCTGAGAATTCAGTTTTTTTCATTATCTAGTAGAGTTTTGCTCCATAGCACACAGGTTTTGTGTCAGTTTATAATATACACTCTTCAAAGTAACAGAACAACAAGAAAAGAACTCCTGAGTCAGACCTACAGCCTCCCTGGGGCCAAATGGGCTCCAGAGTTTGTGGAGGCCTCACTGTGGTCCAGGTCCTGGGCCAACGCGAGACAGGCATTAAGTAGATAATAATCCATTTTTTCTTGCTTTCTTGTAATCCAGGCTTATTGTGAAAATAAAAGCAATGAACATGGGTTGGGAAGACAAGGTTAATCCTTCTTTATCCCAGCTTTGCCTAAACCTCTCCTCTTGCCAAGTAGATACATTTTTACCAATGGGCTGTCACTCTGTTTTAGACCTTGTTCTAAGGACTTTAGAAATAGACACATTTCCATGTAATTAAAAAAAAACAAACCCTAACAGGGACCATCATTTTTACATTGCTCTGCATAGCACTCCCTCAGTAACCTTCCCTGACGGTGCACACGGGGATCCAGCCCGTTCTTTCCAGTGGCTGAAGAGAACTCTACTGTAGAGATGAAAGCACATCTATTTAACCAGCCCCCTGCTGAAAAGGTCCCTATTCTTTGCTACTGAAAACAATGCTATAACAACAAAAAGTATACAATGAAAACAATTTAAAGATATTATTTTTAAAAAGTTGTTCAAAACTGGTACACTGAAAACCACAAAACATAATGGAGAAAAGATTAAAAGGTCTAAATACTTACAGGGATATATATTATATTCATGGGTTTAAAAAAACTCAGTAGTATAAAGAGGTAAATTCTCCCAAAATTCATCTGTAGATTAAACACAATAAAAATATCAGCAGGTGTACTTTTGTGGAAATTAACAAGCTGATTATAAAATTTATTCAGACATGCAAAGGGTCAAGGATAATCAAGGTAATCTTGAAGAAACATAAAACTGGCAAACTTAGACCATCAGCTACCAAGGCTTATTTTAAAACTAATAAGTGATGCAGTGTGTTACTGGTGCAAGGATACATCAAAAGTCCAGAAACAGAACCACCCACGTGACAAAGTGAGGCTGGGTCGACATGTGGTGCTGAGTCAACTGGCTCTGTCTCCCGAACAAAATAAACCTTGACCCCCCACCTCAGACACCACACAAAAATCAAGTCCACACAGATCTGTAGCTAAATGTGAAAGATAAAACAGCAGCAGTTTTAGATGAAAACACAGGAGAATGTCTTTATAAACTTGTGACAAGCAGAGATATACTAAGCAGGACACAAAACCTTCAACCATAAAATAAAAAACTGATAAATGTGACTACATTAAAATTAAGAAATTCTGCTCTTCAAAATGATACCTTTAACAGAATAAAAAGGCAAGCCACAGAGTGGAAGAAGATATTAGCAAGATATATAACTGACAAAGAACTCATATCAGAATATAAAGAACATTAATAAGTAGAAGCAGATGGCTTAATAGAAAAATGGACAGAAGACTTGAAAAGGCAACTCACAAAAACCAGATATTCACATGGCCAATAAATTTAAAAAAGATGCTAAACTTCATTAACCAACAGGAAAAAGAAAATTAAACCACAAAGTGATACTGCTACACCCCCACTAGAATATGGCTAATTATGAAAGTACAGACAATGTCTCACTTTGGGGAATACTGTATCAATGGGAACTCTTACGCACTGCTCGTGGGAGTGTAAACTGGTACACATACTAGGGTAGACACTTACCTGCTGACTGAACATTACAACTCAGCAACCCCACTGCTAGGCATACGCCCACAGAAATGTGCACACACACTCACTAAAACATACCAACGGGGGCTTCCCTGGTGGCGCAGTGGTTGAGAGTCCGCCTGCAGATGCAGGGGACACGGGTTCGTGCCCCGGTCTGGGAAGATCCCACATGCCGCAGAGCGGCTGGGCCCGTGAGCCATGGCCGCTGAGCCTGCGCGTCCGGAGCCTGTGCTCCGCAACGGGAGAGGCCACAACAGTGAGAGGCCCGCATACCGCAAAACAAACAAACAAACAAACAAAAAACAACATACCAACGGCAATGTTAACAGCAGCACTATTTTGACACCTTTACTGAGGTATAACTGATACACAAAATATGCACATATTTAATGTACATAATTTGATGAGTTTGGATATATGCACGTGTCTGTGAGACCATCACTATAACCAAGGTATCCATCGCCTCCCGAAATTTCCCTGAGCAGCACTATTTTTAATAGCCCCAAACTGGAAACACCTCCATCAGGAGCAAAACAAGTAAGTAAAATTGTGGCACGTTCATACAATATAAAAATATTCTATACAACAATGAGACTAAATCTTCCATCACTAAGTGCATTCACTTGGATGACTCTCACTAACGTCATGTCAACTGAAAGAAGCCAGGCACAAAAGAGAACACGTCATCTGATGTCCATTCATATAAAGTTCAAAAGGGCAAAATGTGAGTCAGTGGTGTGAAAGGTCAGAACTGAGGTTCCCTTGGGTGGGGTAGTACAAGGGATTCTGCTATGTTTACTTTGTACAAAGCCACAGAGCTCAATGCTTATGGTTCTTGAGTTTCTTAGTAATAATGTTATATTTCAATAACAAGTTTACATAAAAAACTAACAGAGAACATTCTTGTATTTATGTCTTTGTGCATAAATCAGTATTTCTGCACGGAGCAGTCCCTGAAGTGGTACTGTTGGTTCACTTTTTATTTATTTTTTTTTACCTTTATAAAATTTAATTTTTCTATATAACAAAGTATCAGAAGAAAGGAGTTTCCCGTGGTTCATTGACAATATGAGGTATATCCATATCTATGACAGGACTGGACACAGGGTGAAATTGGGCTTCAATGCAGGAACATGAAGGCATCCTCTGACCCACAGGTAGCTTTGGAAATGGAATAGCCTTTTCAGAGGTTGGTTCACTTTTTAAATGAACTTTAAATCTGGATAGGTATTGCCGAATACTCTCAATCACCAACACATAAGAAAATATCTATTTCTGGCAGTCCAAGCCACAGCAATCAGGCAAGAAAAACAAAAAAGGCATCAGAATTGGGGAAAAAAAAAGGAAGTAAAAATGTCTCTATTTGCAGATGACATGATTTTATATATAGGAAACCCTAAAGACCCCACTGAAATTCTGTTAGAGCTAATTAACAAATTCCGTAAAACTGCAGAATACAAAATCAACACACAAAAATGAGTAGCATTTCTGGGTGGTATCTCCCTTTACCTCGGCGCGCCCGTGCACCCTCCTAAAGCACGCGTGTGTTCTCTCATCCCGAGCCAGGTGGAATGCCAGGAAAGGAATTCCAGCAGCAGAGCCGCCTGGGCCATCCATATTATCCGTTATACCCGGTGAAGAGTTATCTGAAAAATAAATAAATAAAACAATCTCATTTACAATAGCATCAAAACCAATAAAATACATAGGAATAAATGAAACCAAGGAGGTGAAAGATCTCTACACTGAAAGCTATTAAGATGTTGATGAGAGAAAGTGAAGAAGACATTAATAGGTGGGAAAATATCCTGTGTTCATGCACTGGAAGAATTAATATTGTTAAAATGTCCATACTACCCAAAGCCATCTATAGGTTAAATGTCACTATCAAGATTTCAATGGCATTTTTTTTTTTTACAGAAATAAAGAGAAAAAAAAAATCCTAAAATGTGTATAGATAAAAGACCTCAAATAGCCAAGCAGTCTTGAGAAAGAAGAACAAAGCTGGAGGTATCATGTGCCCTGATTTCAAACTATATTACAAAGCCATAGTAATCAAAAGAGTATGGTAATGGCATTAAAAACAAACACAGACATCAATGGAGCAGCATAGACAGCCCAGAAATAAACCCATACATATATATGGTCAATTAATTTATGAGAAAGGACCTAAGAATATATGATGGGGAAAAGACAGCCTCTCCAATAAATGGTGCTGGGAAACTGGAAATTCTCATGTACAAGAATGAAACTAGACCTCTAAATTATACCACTCACAAAAATTAACTCAAAATGCACTGAAGACTTAAATGTAAGACCAGAAACCATAAAACTCCAAGAAGAAAACATAGGGAAAATTTCCTTGACATGGGTGTTGGCAACGGTTTTTTGGATATGACACCTAAAGCACAAGCAACAAAATAAAAAATAAACAAGTGGGACTACATCAAACTAAAAAGCTTCTGTACATCAAAAGAAATTATCAACAAAGTGAAAAGACAACCTACGGAATGGAAGAAAATGTTTGCAAACACATCTGATAAGGGGTTAATATCCAAAATATATGAGGAATTCATAAAACTCAATAGCAGCCCCCTCCCAAATAATACAATTAAAACATGGACCAAGTAGTTAAACGACATTTTTCCAAAGAAAATATTCAAATGGCTGACAGATACGTGAAAAGATGCTCAACACCACTAATCATCAGGAAAATGCAAATCGAAACCACAATGAGGTGTTGCCTCACACCTCTCAGATTGGCCATCATCAAAAAGGCGATAACAAATGCTGGTGAGGATGTGGAGAGAAGGGAACCCTCCTACACTGTTGGTGGGAATGTAAATTGGTGCAGCCACTATGGAGAACAGTATGGAGGTTCCTCAAAGAGTTAAAAATAGAGCTACCATATGATCTAGCATTTCCACTTCTGGATACATATCTAAAGGAAAAGAAGTCACTGTTCTGAAGAGATACCTGCACTCCCATGTTCACTGCCACATTATTTACAACAGCCAAGACCTGGGAACAAGGTAAAAGTGTCCAACGACAGGTGAACAAATTAAGAACATAATGGGAAAAATACATATAAATGGGAATGTGAGATACGTACATACATATATATAACAAATATATATATAATGGAAATGTAAGATAGATCGGTATCTATATAATGGAATACTAGTATTTCATTACAGTAATCCAGTATAAATATATAATGGAATAATGGAACTATTCAACCATAAAAAATAAGGAAATCCTGCCCTTTGTGACAATATGGATGGAGCTTGAGGGCCTTATGCTAAGTGAAATAAGTCAGACAGAGAAAGACAAATACTGTATGATATCCCTTAGATGTGACCAAACTCACAGAAATGGAGCAGATTTGTCTTGCCAGAGGTGGAGGGCTGGGGGAATTGGAGGAAGGTGGTCAAATGACACAAACTTTCATTTTGTAAAAGCTGTAAGACAAATAAGTTCTGGGGATGTAATGTACAACATGTTGACTATGGCTAACACAACCATTCTGTATACGTGAAAGCTGCTGAGAGAGCAGATCTTAAAAGTTTGCATCGTAAGGAAAAAATATTTTCTGTGACTGTGTGAAGTGACAGATGTTAACTAAACTCATTGTGGTAGTATTTCACAACATATACATATATCAAATCATGGTTATACACCTTAAACTTACACAACATTGTATGTCAATTATACCTCAATAAAACTGGAAAAAATAGAAGGAAACCGAAACTATTTCACCACACCTTTACCCATAATAAATAATTCATTCCTGCCTGCATTTAAAAATATTTATTGTCATAAAAGGACAAATAGTTTACGATTCCACTCATATGAGGAACCCAAATTAGTCAACTTTATAGAAACAGAAAGTAGATGATGGGACCAGGGGCTGGGGAGGGGAATGAGGAGTCAGTGTTTAATGGGGACAGAGTTCCAGGTTTGCAAGATGAAAAAGTCTGGAGATGGACAGTGGTGAAGGTTGCACAACAATGTGAATGTTGACTGCCACTGAACTGTACTCTTAGAAATGGTTAAAATGGTAAATGTTATGTATATTTTAGCAATTAAAAAAATTTTTTTAAATGTACTGCATGCCTATTAGGTGCCTGGCACTGTTCTAGGTGCTAGGAACATAGCTGTGAATCAGAGACAAACATTTACTGCTTCTGACAGACTTGTATTCCAGGGAAGCTGTTATTGGTCAAAATTTTTGCTAATATAATTGGTAACAATGTTATCTTACTGCTTTAATGGCATTGTTCTAGTTACTAGTAGGCTTAGTGTATTTCCATATATTTGTGCACCATTTGTATTTCTTCTGTGGAGTGCCTGTTCATATCATTTGCTCATTTTTTTCTATTGGGTTGTCTTTTTCTTATTACCTTGCAGGGGCTCTTTGTATTTTATGGCTCTTACCTCTTTGCCTATTTATATGTCCCAAATACCTTCTCTAAGTCATCGGCTTTGCTCTGGGCTTCTCTCCCTCCCTGTCCCTGTCCCGGCCACGTTTCTGGTTTCTGGTTCTTTGCTTCTGATGATGTTCCCCATCCTAGGATTTACAAGCAAATTTTTCTTATATTTTATTCTAGTACTTTGATAGCTCCCTCCCGCCTCTGGTGGAGTCTTCTAGGTAGTGGTCCCATCGCCACTGTCCACCGCCCACTTGTGGGACATCTCTGTACCGGGAAAGGTGCAGGGGCCTGCTGGCCACCCAGGCAGGAGACGGCAGTGCCTCAGGCACCCACGTCTACTTTTCAGCATCTAGGTGGCGCCTCCTGGCTGCGCGTGTGGCCGCTCCTGAGTAGCTGGTTTGGAACTGGGCTGGAAGGTGGTTCACATGGTCAGAGCACCGGGCTTCAAACAGCACATCCTGCAAAGAAGGGCCGTCCAGGATCCTCCCTTCTGTGAGGCCCTCATGCCTGATTTTCCCAGACCACCATTTGCCATGATCTGGTTCAGACACCAATAGTCTGAAGAAAGAATACAGCCTCAGGGGAACCTCAACAAATCAAGCAGGCCTTGAAGACGGCCTTGGCTGGCCATGCTGACCTGGCCTCTTCCAATCTGTCCTAAACAAGACACATAAGCGGGCAACACATAGCGCGTGAACGCCAAACACCACGGCAGAGGGTCAACCTTCTGCTAAATCCGGGAAGGCTTTGCCCTGATGGAAAGACAGGTGGGGTGGAGGTAAAATCACACGAAGGCGGGCCTCTCTGGCCCTGCTGGACACACCCTGGACGTGCCTCGTGATGCAGGGACCAGCTCAGAGGGAGCAGAGGGCTCCGGCCCCATGCCCATGCCACAGACCGGCCTCGTCCACTAGGAAGGGACCACAGCCACACTCCCCATCCACCTCCTCTAGTCTTTACGCCTCGATTCGAAGATGTGCTTGGTCACCAGCTGGGAAGGAAGGAGAGAGGGGAATCTAGCCAAGGTGACCAGCCTTCTGGGAGGCGTATTTGCCAACTCAAGCACTGGAGGCCATGGCCGGGGTAGGACAGTGCCTGCTGGGAATGGCGTGTGTTTTGAATGGGCTATTTTTAAAAAAAATTTAAATTAACATTTATTAAAATATTTGAGTAACATTAATAACATTTTTTTTTTGAAGATGTTGGGGGTAGGAGTTAATTAATTTATTTTTGCTGTGTTGGGTCTTTGTTCCTGCGCGAGGGCCTTCTCTAGTTGTGGCAAGCGGGGGCCACTCTTCATCGCGGTGCGCAGGCCTCTCACTATCGCAGCCTCTCTTGTTGCGGAGCACAGTCTCCAGATGCGCAGGCTCAGGAGTTGTGGCTCACGGGCCTAGTTGCTCCGCGGCATGTGGGATCCTCCCAGACCAGGGCTCGAACCCGTGTCCCCTGCATTAGCAGGCAGTGAATCGGCTATTTTAAAAAAATATCAGTTTTAGGTTCACAGCAAAATTGAGCGGGAGGTACAGAGATGCTCCCTACACAGGCACACACAAGCACAGCCTCTCCCATAATGCATACCCCCACTGGAGTGGTACGTTCTGTTAACATTAATGAACCTCCACTGACACATCATGGTCACCCAAAGTCCAGAGTTTACGTTAGGGTTCACTTTGGTGTCGTACATTTGATGGGTTTGGACAAGTGTATAATGACACGCAGCCACCATCACAGAGGACAGTTTCACTGCCCTAAAAACCCTCTGTGCCCTGCCTATTCTATTCACCCCTTCTCTCTCCCCAGTCCCTGGCAACCACTGGCCTTTTTACTGTCTCACAGTTTTGCCTTTTCCAAAATGTCACATAGGTGGAATCATGCAATAAGTAGCCTTTACAGATTGGCTCCTTTCACTTTGAATGTGCATTGAAGTTTTCTCCACATCTAGTCATCTCGAGAGCTCATTCCTTTTCAGCGCTGAATAATATGACACTGTCTGGATGCACCACAGTTTACTAAGCCATTCACCTAATCTTGGTTGCTTCTGAGTATCAGCAATTATGGGTAAAGCTGTTATGAACATTCCCAGGCAGGTTTCTGTGTGGACACGTTTTCAGCTCTTTGGGTAACTACCAAAGGGTGTGACTGCTGGATCATATGGCAAGAGAAGGTTCAGCTTTGTGAGAAACTGCCACACTGTTCTCTCCAGCAGTGACTGTGTCCTGTGCCTACACGTACTCACCCGCAGGCGAGCCAACACCGCTTCTCGGGCCTCATGTCCGTCAGCACTGAGGGGCTAAAGCTTCGAACATGAGGAAGGCCAGCCCAGCCTGCAAGGGGCCCCAGACCCGGCGGGAAGACAGTTGCTGGCATCGTGGCAACACCAGGGCCCCTCGCCCCACCTGAACGTGCAATTCCACCGCAAACACCCATGGTCCTGGATGTAACGCCAGTGACAGCTGGGGTAGCTAGAAGACTTTTCAGAGGAAGGCCTTTTAAGCATCAAACTGAAGAAATGAGTCAACAGATCTCCCGCCTCTGATGGCCCTGACAGGTATGCAGAGCTGACTGCTTAGGTGACAGACGATGAAACCTGCAGCCGCAGAGGACGGGAAAAATGAACTGCCGTTCATGAAACTGGACCACAAGTTGCCCAACGGAAGCAATATTTCACGGTTCGGTTTTCCTTCTGCATTTAGTCACGGAAGTGGCATTGCCGGCTCTGGGAGGAGGGGCGGGCTCTCGGCGTGATGTCTGCCGCTTCCCCACCAGCACTAAGTGGCCGGTGCGGCAGCAGGGATGGAAAGTGGTTCATTTTAAACTCTAATGGATTTACACAAAGACCATTCTCTTCATTCTTCTAAAACCCAAGTCCTAATTATCTCGGTGCCTGGGGGCCTTGGTGGTACAGCTGCAAACACCACACCACGTAGCTTTGCCGTATGAAAATTATTTTCTTCTTGAAAGGACATTATTTCTTCTGCATGTGGGCCAGACTGTGCCTGTACTCCAGCTCTGAACCCACTCAGTGTCTCTGGGGGCCGAGCATGCACCCCTCTCCCTCCACTTGGTGTGCAGAGCCCTCGACTGGGTAGGGCTGCTCTGAGTCTGACACAGGGAACTTCACGTGGGTGGGGATGATGGATGTTGGGCTGTCCGGGGTTTGCTCGGTCCAGAAAGCTCAGGGGGGCAGTTGAGAGTAAGACGTGGTCAGGAGTCAACCCAGCGCTTGCTGTGACGGAGAAAGTGATGCCAACCGTTGCTTTTTCTCCTAGAACTTTTCTAATCGGAATGGATCTCGCTGTCAGGAAGGCTGGAGGCTATTAGAAGTGAGCTATGGCGAAGGTGATTTCCTGGCCACGTGGACCAGTGGGGCCTGGTGCACTTGGACTTGGCTTTTTCTTTTTCAGTCAAACAAGAATCAATATTTGAGATTATGCAATGTGCAGACCAGCCTGAAGTAACTGCCAATCCAAGGACAAGAGCTGGATAATTTACAGAGCAAGGAATCCATTTTTTTCGAGAGGGGGAAGGGAAAAATCAAGACTTAAGCTTTTTATCTTGGGCTGAACTTTTCTCCTCCATTCTTAATGGCACCAGACATAAATAAACCATCCATTTTGTTTGTATGAACGGTCTGTACTTTGCACAGACTCTGAGCAAACGACAGGCCAGTTTTAGATCCTGACCACAGGTCTGAGCCGTAACCACCTTGTAAACAACACTCATTTACATTTTTCAAACTTACAGCGCTGTCCTTGAGCCCAATCAAAATCTGCCCTCTTATTCTTTTGCCCCTACAATCAGCAGAGAAAGCCTTTTTATTGGCAGCTACTAATGGTTCTTTTGTACCATATTTTTAATGTGAAGATTAAATATTTATAAATGTCTCATCAATAGCATCCCATAACTGGCCCTCCCGAAGCCGCAGACGTGGGCCGTGCACACGCACACAAAGTCAGAGGCCGCGGGGCATGGGAGCAGCAGCACGGGCTGTAGCGAGCACAGCACCTGCTGTCATCGGGACCTGCACTATTATTGCCGGCGCAGGGCCTGTTTCTCAAGAAGCCTGCGTCACGGCCAGGCTTTGTCCCCAGTTACTGGGATCACTGGCCTCTGCCACCCTAGAGGTGACCCCCCCCCCCC
>NW_006777568.1:163522-164072 GCF_000442215.2 Lipotes vexillifer
CCCTAGAGGTGACCCCCCCCCCCAGGTGACCCACCTGGACACTGTCCGTCTCAAGGTGTCTGCAGGAGGAAGCCAGGAAGCACTGCCTCTTCCCTGCCACCTGGAAGTGAAAGGCAGCAAGAGTCGGAGTCTGATGGACAAACCAGCTGGGGGCCGGGCAGGACGCTGTGCACAACCTCTGCAGGGGCAACGGGAGGGCCACGCGGGTCCCGAGGGGTCGGGGCGAGGACCCTGGGCACTGCCAAGGGGCCACGTCCAGCATGGCTTCAGGAGCCTTCTCTAGGCCTGGCTCGAGCCCTCGGTGAGCGGAAGTTCTCAGCCCTGAAACAGACGGGCCGGGAGGGAGCCATGGGCCTGGGTAGTGGAGACGGCGCGGCAGGAGGGCCCCGGGCACTTCGGAGCAAACTGCACCACCTCGTGGGGGCAGCAGACCCGCCTTCTCCCCACGGGGCCATTAACACCCCGGACAGGGCGGCAGAGCCCAGCTGTAACGGAATCCGGAAAGGCCCAGTTGCCGGGCGGAAGCGTGGGTCACGGGGGGGGGGGGGGG
>NW_006777568.1:164569-172818 GCF_000442215.2 Lipotes vexillifer
GGGGGTGGAACCGGACGCATCGCGGGACGCACGGGAAGCCCCGCCCTCGGGAAGCCCTGCCCTCGGGAAGCCCCGCCCTCCCACCGCCGTGAGCTCTGCAGTGGGGGCGGGGTCGGTGGCTCAGTGGACGCCACTGAATCACAAGCTAATCGATACCCTTTCAGGCTGGGAAAGCCCTGAAGGAAAGAAGCAGGGCACGAGCAGCCAGGCTCCTTCTCCCGCTCAAACAAATGGCAGAGGAGAGGAAAGTCCACCTCCCTTTCCTGCGCTGCTGATCGGGGGCAACTGGGAACCCAGCTTGCCCGAGGGGAGCTCCTGCCCTCGGGGCCCCTCCTCGGTCCGCAGTCTGGATGGCCAGTGCCTAGGGGCACAGTGGGCAGCTGGGCCCAGAGCTCGGCCCGGCTCAGCCCTGAGAGCCCAGAGGCCTCCGTCTGTGTACCCGCCTCTTGGGAAGATTGTGAGTTTCCGTGAGATGCACAAGGTCCACACAGGAGCTTTGGAAACTGTAAAGTGCTGCGCGGGTGTCAAGACTATTCTTGTTTCCACACGCGAACGATTCATGGAATCAGTGACCCCAGTCCTTCCTCAAAAGGAGCCAGAAAATACCCAGGTAGGGCAGGAGTGGCATAAACCCCCGGGACCGAAGAGGGTCTGGAATCCCCGTGAGTGTGCCGCTGCCCCCGCCCCGAGGGACGGCGGGCTCCGGGGGGGCAGGCCAAGTCTTGGGGGCTCTCGTCTGGACCAGCAAGGGAAGGACACGAACGTGCAACCCTGGACCGTGACCCTCAAGGCGTCTGGGACAGGAGCTGGAGGGCTCGAGCCCTCCGCTAACAGCGAGGCACGGATAAGGCCACACCGGCCATCACGGAGACGGAACCGGCCGGCCGTCGGCGGGGAGACAGCCCGGGAGGACGTGCGCCTCAGGTGGGCCGGCTCGGGGGCCGCCGGCTCTCGTAACCGCTGCGATGATGCTGATGAGCACGTATTGATTTCTTTAGTGCCTCTCCGGAGCCCCAGAGCACTTCGTGCACTTATTGGAAAGTGCCTGAAACCAAATTGAAGACAGGCCCAATGAGGAGAATCAATCCAAACGTTAAGGGTATCTGAGGGCTTAGGAGCAAATGGGGAGAGACAACAGGTATTCAGCCTCCCCCAGATCCAAACACTTAAGGAAGACGCTTTGCCCCACTCCGTTCAATAGCCTGCTGCTGCCTTGCCAGTAAAACGGAAAGTAAGAGGTTAGTGTCTGCGCATTGCTGGTGGACGGGCCCAGCTTTCAGGGAAAGGCCTCAGACGGTCTGCAGATCTACACGCGCTAAACGGCGCCCTGGGCAGCTGCCTGCCCTGCGGTCCCACCCCTGGCCCCCTCAGGCTGCCTTGGGCACTCGCTCGACACCCAGGTCGGCCCTCAGAAAACAACACAGTTTTCTAAAAAGTTTCTGCTTGGAAATAATTTCAAACCGACAGGAAAGCTGGCGGAACAGAACCACGTAGCGCACGCCCACCAATCCTTCGCCCAGATTCACGTCCTGCTGAGGGCATCGTTGCTGATCTCCTGCCTATTTTTTCTGAGCCGCTTGGGAGGGACACATCGTGGGTATTCATCCCAAACTCTCAGGGTGTGTCTCAGGGGTTAGGGCACTGCTTCCAACTTCAGTAACTGCAGCACCGACACAGAACTTCAATCGACCAATAATGCCCTTCCCACACTCCCTTCTAACCTAGGACCCGTCCAGGAGCAGGGATTGCAGTTAGCTGCCCTGTCTCCTTACTTTCCTTTCCTCTGGAACATTCTCACAGCCTCTGTCTTCTCTGACATTGATGTTTTCTAAGAAAAATCCTTCTTTTCATAGCAGCTTTCACCCCGGGCTGCTGGGCTATAAGAGACCGCTGTGTCTCCCACAGACACGGGGACCAGATCAGCCCGGGCCGCCCAGCTGTGGCCACGTGTGTTCAGAACCCACGGACGGCAGCATCCGGTGCTTCAGGGGTCAGGCCTGAGGCTGCCCACGTGAAGGTGCTCCTGAGTGGGCGCGGAGCGTGCAGAGGGCGCACGTCGCTCCGGGCAGCACTCTTTGGCCACAGACTCGCGATGCAGGCGGCAGCCCCTCAAGGGTCAGCGCTCAGGGGACCAGCTCCCGGCTGAGCCTCACCTGCAGCATCACAGACGGGCATGGACGCCGAGGAGCCCGCTTCACCTTTGGCTGAGAGCGAACTTGACAAAGACCGGTATTAAAAGTGCTCTCTTTCTCTTCTTGGGATCATCTCCCCCATGGAGCCCTGAAGGCAGCTTTGCAGAACCCGGTGGAGTCCAGGGAAGCCCAGGGAAGCAGAGCAGCCTCTGAACACAGCCGCCCCCTCACCTTTCCCTAACTTTGGTAATACGTGGGGAAATGAATTGGGAGCTGGAAGGAGAAAGAAGGATGAACGGGCGTGCGGCGCAGAGTCCTGAGACGGGACAGTCAAGGCCGACCGGCCAGGCCTGGGCCTGCCGCCTCTGGCTGGGGGACCCTCAGCCCAGGGTCCTGTGTCTACGATGGGCTCCGTGCCCTCCCAGGGAGCCAGGGGCGCAGACTCCAGAGGAAGGCAGGAGCACCCATGTGTGTGCAGAGGAAGAGGGGCCTTGGGAGACAGAGGCCTCCGGGCTGTGTCGGGTGTGTGGACGGGGCCTCCGTCACACTGCTGGACCAGGCCGGTGGTCTCGAGCCTGTGGGCCGGAGCTACTCTGAACAGCTTCCTCCCTCTGCAGCTCCACTCTGGGGAGGGGACCCTGACAGACGTGTTAGTACTAAATAGTTCCCTTAGGAAGAAGGGAAGGGAAGGGAGGGGTCTGGGGAGGAACAGGGGGCAGTGGAGAGAGAGGTGAGAGCGAGCGAGCTGCTGCGCGATGCAAGAAGAGCACACGCCTTGTTCCCTAAACCCCCAGGTGCCACTGCACCATGACACGAAAGCCCACGAGGAAAAGGGCTGCAGCAGTTCCTGTGCGGAACTATACTTTGTCAGGTGCCAGTGTTCACCATTCTGAAGCTCGTGCAGGGAGGAGGCCCCCTTTGGAACCGATCTCACTCATGAACATTCGGTGACGTGGAGCCAGACCGGGTGAATCAGTGGGTGAGAAGGGGACAACGAGGATGTTGAGATCCACCAGGCCCTGAAACGATCAGTGCGATTAAGAAGCACTTGGTGTGCAGGTGTCTCCCATGCTCCTCGGACGTCACATGGCCACGACTGCCTGTGAGCCGTGGGGTCCAGGTGCCCTTCTCTTGTAACCAGCCACCCTGGGATCACTTGGACCAGTGACAAGACGGGAGGGGCACTGCGTGAGCCTGGGAGCCTCTGCCTCGCCTTCGGGATCCATGGCCCTGAGGCCACAGCGTGAGGCGGCCTTCTGGAGCCCTGGGGGCCACAGGGGAGAACAGAGGTGCCCAGTCCGCAGCAAGCAGCAACTGCTTGACACGTGAGTCAGGCTGGCCTGGGCACCCGCCTCAAGGGCCCGTGAGCTGAACGTACCACATGAGTAAGACCAGCCCAGCCAACGCAAAGAAACATGTGAAATAGCAAATCATAGCTGCTTTGAGTGTTCGGATGGTTGGTTATGCGGCAGTAACTGAAATGGAAATTAACATCTGGAACGGGGTCAGGGGGCTGCTGTAACAAAACCCCCAAACAGGCAGCACTGATTTCAGGCAGCAGGTGAAGGCTGACAAGGTGTTGAGGAGACCCTCAGTAGAGCCCTCTGAGCTGTGAGGAATGACCGTCAGAGCCGGAGGAAGAGCGATGTGTATTAGGTGGTGGCAGAACAAGGGACAAGGCCGTCTTCAGCAGTTAACTTGGAAAATAGAAAATGTATTTAAAGAACTTAGAAATACGGAGGAAAATATTTCTAGGTAGACTGCTGAAAGCTCCAATCAACTTGCTATCTATAGCTGTATAGGATAAGATACAGAAGAAAGAGATGAGTTTTAAAAATCCCCAAACAAAACCCCTGTTGTTTGCAAGCAGAATTTAGAGAGAATGTAAAAGAATTCGGATTACCTAGCTGATTGAAAAATAAAAGTATTTCACATTTTCAGATTCGACAGTCAGCAAAATATTCCTAAAGGAACACATGGCCTCAGAGTAAACACGGAATTAAGGGTATGACTCTAAGAGCTCAGACCACGTTTAAGAGTCTTACAGACCCTCTCAGCAAGAGAAAGAGGGCTTCTAAAAGCCTGAGGGGCACCGTCTCATAGAATCCTGACACGTCCAAAGTAGAGAGAGGTCTGTCTTGAAAAGAATTACAGCTGTGACTTCTGGGGGCATAGAGGAAATGCTTAGAAGACTCATAGGAGACCTACAAAATTTTTAAGAGAATTATATTAATAAGAGCACTACCAGCTGGACTAAGGGCAGGGGGGCCAATACTGTTCAAGATGAAAAGGCGATTCTGGGCCTCCAGATTTATATGAGCAGAAAGAAGACAGAGAAAGCTACTGATCTTCAAACATGGGTCAATTCTGATGGCAAAGAATCACTAGAGAGCAGAACAAGAGGACACTGGAGGGCTTCCCTGGTGGCGCAGTGGTTGAGAGTCTGCCTGCCGATGCAGGGGACACAGGTTCGTGCCCCAGTTCGGGAAGATCCCACATGCCGTGGAGCGGCTGGGCCCGTGAGCCGTGGCCGCTGAGCCTGTGCGTCTGGAGCCTGTGCTTCGCAATGGGAGAGGTCACAACAGTGAGAGCCACGTGTACCGCAAAAAAAACAAAAACAAAAAAACAAAAAAATTGCAGCTGTAATTAAAGATCTCTCACAAAGAAAACTCGAGGCTCAGAGGGCTTCACTGGCAAATGCTACCAAATATTTGAAGGAGAAATAAGATAAATCTTACATAAACTCTTTCAGAGAAGAAAGAAAGAGGCAGCACTTTCTGATACATTTTGTAAGTCTGGTATAAGCCTGATATAAAAACTTGAGAATAATGAAAGAGGAAAGGAAATTACAGGCCACTATCTTTCTTGACCAGAGACACAAAAATGATTCCCAAAATATTAGCAAATTAAATTGACAATATATAAGAGAATACACCATGACCAACTGAGCTTATTCTAGGAATGCAAGATTATTGTAACATTTGAAGACCAATTATAATTCACCACATTAGCAGAGCGAGGAGAACAACCATTTAATCATCTCGATAAGTACAGAAAAAGCATTTGATAAATTCAACTCATTCATTTTGAAAACTCTCAGCAAACAAGGAATGGAAGGAACTTCCTCAATGAGATAAAAAGGCATCTGTGAGAAACCTACAGCTAACATCATGCTCAGTGGCAAGGACCTGAGTGATTTTCCCTCAAGATGGGGACCGTGGCAAGAATGTCCATTCTTTTCACTTTTATTCAACACTGACTGGAGGTCATGACCAGTGAAATAAGATAAGAAAAAGAAATGAAATGCATAAAAATGGGAGAAGAAGTAAAACTCGTTCTTGCCCCACAGATGAAATGATTATACATGGAGAAAATCCTAAGTAATCTACAAGAAAACCACTAGGATAAAGTAGTAAATTTTTTAAGGGTGTAAAATTCAAGGACAAAATAAAATACTAATTGAGTCAATGTCATGAAAGAAAAGGACAGTGTGAGAAACTGTCACAAACTGGAGGAGGCTAAGGAGATATGATGAGTAAATGCAATGTGGTGTCTGGACTAGACCCTGGATCAGAGAAAGAACATTAGTGGGAAAACTGGCGAGATCTGAATAAAGTCTGTAATTTAGTTAATAGTATTTACCAACGTTAATTTCTTACTTTTGACATTTGTACCGTTGTTACATAAGACATTAACATGACAGGAAACTGGGTCAAGGGCATATGGGAACTCTTTGTACTATCTTTGCAAGTTTTTTAAGTCTAAAGTTATATCAAAATAAAAAGTTTAAGAACACAGAAGACATCACTGGAGGCTTCTTGAATGAGACGGAAGCAACATGGCTCTGGTGGCAGCTACAGCAGCAGCTGCTCCACCAGGCCAGGTTCCTGTGTGAGCCCAGAAGCTGTTCCTGGGAGCTCAGCCCTTGTACTTCCTGCCAGTGATTCTGTAGCTATATAATGCCCTGTAATAAATTTCTTGCTTAAACAGCAAAAGTCACTGCCAAGAAAATGAAAAGGCAAGCTGCAAACCAGGAGAAGATATTTCTACCATATATACTCACACAGAGCAATTGCTTCTAGACTATACAGAGGACGTCTACAGTTCAACACTGAGGTGACAAATAGGAAAATGAGAAGGGAGTAAACAGCCACGTCATCAGGGAGATTATAAAAAAAAAAGAGCCAGTTTTTTAAGGAACCTCCATATACGACCCAGCAATCCTACTACTGGGCATATACCCTGAGAAAACCATAATTCAAAAAGAGTCATGTACCACAATGTTCACTGCAGCACTATTTACAATAGCCAGGACATGGAAGCAACCTAAGCATCCATCAACAGATGAATGGATAAAGATGTGGCACGTATATACAATGGAATATTACTCAGCCATAAAAAGAAACGAAATTGAGTTACTTGTAGTGAGGTGGATGGACCTAGAGACTGTCATACAGAGTGAAGTAAGTCAGAAAGAGAAAAACAAATACCATATGCTAACACATATATATGGAATCTTAAAAAAAAAAAGTTCTGAAGAACCTAGGGGCAGGACAGGAATAAAGATGCAGACGTAGAGAATGGACTTGAGGACACGGGGAGGGGGAAGGGGAAGCTGGGACGAAGTGAGAGAGTGGCATGGACATATATACACTACCAGATGTAAAACAGATAGCTAGTGGGAAGCAGCCGCATAGCACAGGGAGATCAGTTCGGTGCTTTGTGACCACCTCGAGGGGTGGGATAGGGAGGGTGGGAGGGAGACACAATAGGGAGGGGATATGGGGATATATGAATATGTATAGCTGATTCACTTTGTTATACAGCAGAAACTAACACACCACTGTAAAGCAATTATACTCCAAAAAAGATGTTAAAAAAATAAAAGAAATAAAATGCGTTGATTCAAAAAAAAAAAGAATGAATAAACAAACTGTGGAATATTCTTACAATGGAATGTTACTCAGCAATAGAACCTGAGCTTTGGATTCAGGTAACACTGCAGCTGACTGCAGAAGCACCGCGTGGAGTGAAAGAAGCCCAACAACAAAGGGTTCCCACTGGACGATTCCACTCACAGCAAGTTCACAACAGAACGAATCCACGGTGACAGGAGACGAACAGGGGGGCCTGTGGGGGAGGGGATTGACTGGAAGGGGGCAGGGGGAAAGTTCCTGAAGCGACAAAGAACTTCCACATCTTTAAAGTTTTTTTAAATTAAGGTAGGCAGTACGTAATGTCAAAAGCTACGTTTTAACCACTCTGAGTGCACAGCTCAGTGGCACCGGGTACAGCCACGCTGCACAGCCACCGCCATCACCCATCTCTGGGACTTCCTCAGCACCCCCAACTGAAACTCTGCACCCGCTAAACACTAACTCGCCATTCCCCCCCCCCGACCCCCAGCAACCACCACTCCTTCTGTCTCTGTGGACTTGACTATTATTCCAGGTGCTCTGTATTAGTGGAATTATGTAATATTTGTCCTTTTTGATCTGGCCTATTTTACTTGGCATTATATATTCAAGTTTCTTCCATGCTGTAGCAGGTGTTATAACTTCCTTACGAAGGGTAAATAATATTCCACTCTATGGATGGACCGCATTTTGTCTGTCTATTCATCCAATGATGGATATTTTATGTTGTTCCCACCTTTTAGCTGTTGTGAATAACGTTAACCATGAACAAGATATGAGTGTGCAAACACCTGATAGCGAAAAGTTCTGCATCTTGACTGGGGTGTTGGTTACACAGCAGGATCCATTTTCAAAGCTCACTATACAGGGCACTTGCAACCTGTAAAGTGGCACACCGCTCGTGCCCTAACCACGACAGGCCTTAGGTACAGTCCTTCGCTCCCACTGCTCCCCTCTACTCACCCCTGCCGCCTCGGGGGCTGGGGACGAAAGTCCCCTCCCACTTCCTCCAGCTTGAGCCAGGGCTCCCCACCTGCCCCCATCACTCAGTTCAACCCCCATGCGCCGACTGGGAGTCACACTGTGTGTGGGGGACAGCAGGCCTCCAGGGAGACACCGGGGGTGGGCCCCCTGCACCCCACAGCACTCTGGGCTTTGTCTACTCACCCCCCCCCCCCCCCTCTTTCCTCTTTCTCGCTAG
>NW_006777568.1:172833-184391 GCF_000442215.2 Lipotes vexillifer
CTCTTTTCAGCTGAGCCCCTGGAGGCAGCCTGCCCCCGTACAGCAGCAGTGGGGCCGAGCAGGCCATGTCCGCTGCCATCAGGGAGGCGTCTGTGCCCCCTGAGCGGTTCCCGGGGTTCCTCACACAGAGGGCGTCAGGCTCTGCCAGCACCTTCGGGATGACTCGCATATGTTTTTTAACAAGTCAACAGTAGAGTTGAAATAGGCTTAAGGCCCTCTTGCTTTCCTTGAAGAAAGTTCTGTATTGTATTAATAAAGAGAAACAGTAGGAATCGTGGCAAAAATAATAAAAAAGACAACTCTGTTGGGGAGGAGGTGCTGCAGCTCTCCCTAGGGGATGGACGTCTACTCTGGAGCTAATTCTTTTCTGAAATAAGTTTGATCTGTCCTCACAGATGATCAAAGCAGCATGCGGCCCATGAGGACGAGCGGGATGCTGGAAATGCTGGAGGCGAGCTCCCGGTCCTGGAGGAACACAGCCCGCGTCCTCCCTGCCTCGGCTTCCACGTGCTGGGAGTGGGATCCATCCACAGCCCAGTCCCGCTGCCCCGGCATCAGCCGTGGGCAAGCGGGTCAGGCGGGGCTCTGGGCGAGGCATCCAGGAAAGGCAGAGGAACCCCTAACCCCAACTCCCAGGCGCTCCCCGCACCGCTGGCCCCTCCAGCCCGACGCAGGGAGGGGCGCTCTGCCCTGAGCCGGCTGCCGCCCAGCCTGTAGCCAAAGGCAGCCGAAGTCCCCCCGCCTCCCCTGCACCTGTCCCCAGAGCCAGTCCACACCCGGGCAGGGCACAGAGTACAGTGCTCGGAACTGGTTTACCCTTCTGTGGGGCCCGGCAGGTTGTTCCTGAAGACCACAGGGTCCCTGAAAAGCCTGGCTCAGCACACAGCCCCTGCTGCCACGGCCTTGCTCTGGGTCTCTTGGCTTGAGTTCAAGGGTGAGAAGCCGCTCTCCGACCCAGGTCCAACTGGGCAGGACTCTCACAGCCTAGAACAGGCTGGCCCTGGGCTGTCCTCAAGCCTTTCAAGCACTTTCTAATTTTCCTGGCTGATTTTCAAAAGCTCCTTTTTCTCCTCCATAAATTGACCTTTAAGAGTGGTTATTTGATATACAAAGCAGACAGCTTGTCATTGCTTAATTCCTTAAATGATACACCAGCATTTGGACAAAGGATATACTAGCATTTCATAAATGTTAACACCTATATAAAATATCGTATTGTTGTCAATAATATCAAGATATTAGTAATGCCAACACTGCCAGGATACCTTTGACTAATTGAACTGTATCAATAGTAGGGTTCAATTTGAAAATAGTGCCCTAATTGTAAAAAAAAATCCAAAGGAAGGCCTTTTTAGTTAGAAATAAAACGATTCAATGCAATGGTAGGTTGTATTAATACTGTAAAAGCCCAGGGAACTTTTCCTGAGGTTGCAAAAAGGAACATATGGTGCCCATTTAAAATTCACCAGTTACATAGAAGGCACCGGGTGCGTATGAAACCATTTACTGAGGTCAGAAACCTGGTGAGCAGAGGCTGGGCCACGGCTGGGCATGGGCGTGGGCTGGCTCCCGTGGGAGTTCTCCACCACGCCGGCCACGCTGTGCAGCTCATATTCGCACCACTTGTAGCCACTGACCGACGCTGCCTGAGCGAAGATGCACGGCACAGCAGATAGGGGTACAGGGGAGTCTCAAGTCCATAAATCCACACCCTCTGCGGTTTATAGTGCCACGCTGGTGGGTGTTTTACTCAGCCCGCTTTCCCCCATTTTTCTTGTTTGTTTTTATTTTGGGGGATTGGGAAATGAAAGATCTATTTACTTTTAAGCCGATTTTATTTTTTCAGCATCATCTTCAGGAGTTTCTATTTTTCCCTATAAACTACCTGAAGAGCCTGGAAGCCGTCTGGTCCTCACAGAACTTGCCCCCATCTCACTGCCCCTTGAGCTGGTGCTGGTGCCTTCCCACAGCAGTGAACAAATGCTGGGAAGACATCGCTCCTGCCTCTGGGGAAGATGTCCAGTAACAACAGATGTTAAGAAAGCAGCACGATTATCTCCCATATCGTTTCCAGACACCATCTCAGTTCACAGGTTCCTGGCAAAGGAGATGGGGCAAAATAAGGGACAAAGGACCAAAGACAGTGCCACAGCACAGATCAGTGACTTTGGAAACAAAATACAAATATTTGGGGGCAGACACATCATTTTAAGTTTTGTACGTGAAGTGAGACCTTATTAAAATGTTTTTGCTTTCTTGCATTATTTCTTATTGTATGTGATAACTTAAAAACTAACATTTCATTATGGAGCATCTCAAACATATGCGAAGTAAACAGAATAGCATAATGAGTCCCTTACACCTGGCATCCAGCTTCCTCACCCATCAACATTCTGCTTACCTTGCTTCCTCTGTGCCCCTCACCCTCCAATTGCCACTCCTTTTGAGGTCAAACTTATATACTTTGAATCACACAAATCTCAACATATTTAACACATAATAGGTACATTTGTTAAGCTACATCCCTATCAGGATATAGATTTGTTTCATCACCCCAGAAAGCTCCCTTATGCTTCATCCTAGTTAACCCACTCACTCCACTCTGGGCAGCCAGCCTCCTGAATTTTTTTCCCCATGGATCAGTTTTGCATCTTCCAGAACATCATATAAATCAGGGGTCCCCAACTCCTGGGCTGCGGACCGATTCCGGTCCGCAGCCTGTTAGGAACCAGGCTGCACAGTGGGAGGTGAGTGGTCGGTAAGTGAGCGAAGCTTCATCTGCCGCTCCCCATCGCTCGCGTTTACCGCCTGAACCATCCCACCCCCGGCCCAGTCCGCGGAAAAACTGTCTTCCACGACAATGTTGGATATAAATGATAAAGCTTGTACTATGTGTTCAGCTTCTTTCACTCAGCATAACATCTATGAGAGTCACCCATGTTACTGCATATACATGTATTTCATTTCTTTTCATTGCTGAGTAATATTCCACTGTATGGATATATGACGAATTCTTTATCCATTCTGTTGGGTGTCATTTAGGTTGTTTCCAATTTTTGAAAAATTTTAAAAATTATGATTACAATGGCTGAAGTCTTCCAGCTTCATTCTTTTTCAAGGTTGTTGTTTTGACCCTCCTAGGTTCTCTGCATTTCTATACACAATTAAAAAAAAAATCTTATCAATTTCTGTAAACGCCTGCTGGGATTATGACTGGACTTTGGAATTTTCCATCAATTTTCAGAGAACTGACATCTTAACAATATTAATTTTCCAATCCATGAACATAGTATATCCCTCCATTCATTTTGGTCCTAAGAAATATTTTGCAGTGCTTAATGTAGACATCTTACACATCATTCATTAAGCCTGCTTCTAAGTATTTTGGGGTATGATGCTATTATAAATAGTATTGCTGTAAATTTTCCATTTGTTTCCATTTGTTTGCTGATAGTATATAGAACTATCACTGGTTTTTGCATATTTGCCTTATGTCCACGACCTTGCTAAATTCTGCAGTTTTTTCTTCTTGGTTCATTAGAATTTTCTTGGTACAGAGTCAAGCCATCTACAAACAGGGACAGTTTCACTTCTTTCCCACCCTCGTGAATTTTACTTGTTTCACAGCATAGGCTGACATGTCAGGTAGCCTTGGCTAGAAGTGCTTGAGCAGACACATGGTCTTTCCTCATCTTAGGGGCAAAGCATTCCAGTGTTTCACCTTCAAGTGTTTTATCAGCTGTGGGCTTTTTGTAGCTGTCTTCCATCAGATTGAGAAAGTACCTCTTTAATCCTAGTTTGCTGAGAGTTGTTTAAATAAGGGTTTTTTTTTTTTCAAACGCTTTTTCTGCACCTGTTGAAATGATCTCCTTTTTCCCCTGCACTCTGTTACTATGGTAAATTACACTGATTGATTTCACCACCACCACTTCCCCCCTTGGCATCCACATGTCTGTTCTTCACATCTGTGTCTCCATCTCTGCCCTGCAAACTGGTTCATCTGTACCATTTTTCTAGATTCCACATATAAGTGTTAATATATGATATCTGTACTTCTCTTTCTTACTTCACTCTGTATAACAGTCTCTAGGTCCGCCCATGTCTCTACAAATGACCCAATTTCGTTCCTTTTTATGGCTGAGTAATATTCCATTGTATAAATGTACCACATCTTCTTGATCCATTCATCTGTCTATGGACATTTAGGTTGCTTCCATGACCTGGCTATTGTAAACAGTGCTGCAGTGAACATTGTGATACATGTCTCTTTTTGAATTATGGTTTTCTCTGGGTATATGCCAAGTAGTGGGATTGCTGGGTCACATGGTAATTCTATTTTTAGTTTCTTAAGGCACCTCCATACTGTTCTCCATAGTGGCTGTATCAACTTACATTTCCACGAACAGTGCAAGAGGGTTCCCTTTTCTCCACACCCTCTCCAGCATTTGTTGCTTGTAGATTTTCTGATGATGCCCATTCTAACCAGTGTGGGGCCATTCTAACCAGTGTGAGGTGATGCCTCATTGTAGTTTTGATTTGCATTTCTCTAATAATTAGTGATGTTGAGCAGCTTTTCATGTGCCTCTTGGCCATCTGTATGTCTTCTTTGGAGAAATGTCTATTTAGGTCTTCTGTCCATCTTTTGATTAGGGTGTTTGTTTTTTTAATATTGAGCTGCATGAGCTGTTTGTATATTTTGGAGATTAATCCTTTGTCTGTTGATTTGTTTGCAAATATTTTCTCCCACTCTGAGAGTTGTCTTTTCGTCTTGTTTACAGTTTCCACTGCTGTGTAAAAGCTTTTAAGTTTCATTAAAAGCATTTACATTAAAAGGTCCCATTTGTTTATTTTTGTTTTTATTTCCATTACTCTAGGAGGTGGGTCAAAAAAGATCTTGTTGTGATTTACATCAAAGAATGTTCTCCCTATGTTTTCCTCTAAGAGTTTTATAGTGTGTGATCTTACATTCAGGTCTTTAATCCATTCTGAGCTTATTTTTTGTGTATGGTGTTAGGGAGTCTTCTAATTTCATTCTTTGACGTGTAGCTGTCCAGTTTTCCCAGCACCACTTATTGAAGAGACTGTCTTTTCTCCATTGTATATCTTTGCCTCCTTTGTCATAGATTAGTCGACCATAGGTGCATGGGTTTATCTCTGGACTTTCTATCCTGTCCCATCGATCTATATTTCTGTTTTTGTGGCAGTACCATATTGTCTAGACTGTAGCTCTGCTGTACAGTCTGAAGCCAGGGAGTCTGATTCCTCTCTCAAGATTGCTTTGGCTACTGGGGTCTTTTGTGTCTCCATACAGATTTTAAGATTGTTGTTGTTGTTGTTCTAGTTCTGTAACAAATGCCATTGGTAATCTGATAGGGATTGCATTGAATCTGTAGATTGCTATGGGTAGTATAGTCATTTTCACAATATTGATTCTTCCAATCCAAGAACATAGTATATCTCTCCATCTGTTTTTGTCATCTTTGATTTCTTTCGTCAGTGTCTTATAGTTTTGAGTACAGGTCTTTTATCGTCTTAGGTAGGTTTATTCCTAGGTATTTTATTCTTTTTGTTGCAGTGGTGAATGGGATTGCTTCCTTAATTTCTATTTCTGATCTTCCATTGTTAGTGTATAAGAATGCAAGAGATTTCTGTGCATTAATTTTGTATCCTGCTACTTTACCAAATTCATTGATTAGCACTAGTACTTTTCTGGTGGCATCTTTAGGATTCTCTATGTATAGTACCATGTCATCTGAAAACAGTGACAGTTTTATTTCTTCTTTTCCAATCTGTATTCCTTTTCTTTCTTTTTCTTCTCTGATTGCCATGGCTAGGATTTCCAAAACTATGTTGAATAATAGTGGTGAGAGTGGACATCCTTGTCTCATTCCTGATCTTAGAGGAAATGCTTTCAGTTTTGAAAACTGAAAACGATGTTTGCTGTGGGTTTGCCATATACGGGCTTTCTTATATTGAGGTAGGTTCCCTCTATGCCCACTTTCTGGAGAGTTTTTATCGTAAATAGGTGTTGAATTTTGTCAAAAGCTTTTTCTGCATCTATTGACATGATCATATGGTTTTTATTCTTCAAGTTGTTAATATGGTGTATCACATTGATTGATTTGCATATATTGAAGAATCCTTGGGATAAATCCCACTTGATTATGGTGCATGATCCTTTTACTGGGTTGTTGGATTCTGTTTGCTAGTATTTTGTTGAGGATTTTTGCATCTATATTCATCAGTGCTATTGGTGTGTAATTTTCTTTTTTTGCAGTATCTTTGTCTGGCTTTGGTGCCAGGGCGATGGTGGCCTTGTAGAATGATTTTGGGAGTGTTCCTTCCTCTGCAATTTTTTGGAAGAGTCTGAGGAGGATGGGTGTTAGCTCTTCTCAAAATCTTTGATGGAATTCACCTGTGAATCCATCTGGTCCTGGACTTTTGCTTGTGGGAAGATTTTTAATAACAGTTTAAATCAATTTCATTACTTGTGATTGGTCTGTTCATACTTTCTATTTCTTCTTGGTTCAGTCTTGGAAGGTTGTACCTTTCTAAGAATTTTTCCATTCCTTCCAGGTTGCCCATTTTTTTTTTAATATTTATTTATTTTTAATTTTTTGGCTGTGCTTCACAGCATGTGGGATCTTAGTTCCCTGTCCAGGGATCAAACCCATGCCCCTTGTAGTGGAAGCACAGAGTTTTAACCACTGGACCACCAGGGAAGCCCCAGGTTGTCCATTTTATTGGCATAGAGTTGCTTGTAGTAGTCTCTTATGATGCTCTGTATTTCTGCAGTGTCCCTTGTAACTTCTCCTTTTTCATTTCTGATTTTATTGATTTGAGACCTCTCCCTCTTTTTCTTGATGAGTCTGGCTAAAGGTTTATCAATGTGGTTTATCTTCTCAAAGAACCAGCTTTTAGTTGTATTGATCTTTGCTATTGTTTTCTTTGTTTCTATTTCATTTATTTCTGCTCTGGTCTTTATGATTTCTTTCCTTCTACCAACTTTGGGCTTTGTTTGTTCTTCTTTCTCTAGTTCCTTTAGGTGTAAGTTTAGATTGTTTATTTGAGATTTTTCTTGTTTCTTGAGGTAGGCTTGTATTGCTATAAACTTCGCTCTTAGAACTGCCTTTGCTGAATCCCACAGGTTTTGGATCATATTTTCGTTGTCATTTGTCTCTAGGTGTTTTTTTTTTTTTTTTTTGAATTCCTCTTTGATTTCTTCAGTGATCTCTTGGTTATTTAGTAACGTATTGTTTAGCCTCCATGTGTTTGTGTTTTTTACGTATTTTCACGTGTTTGTGTTTTTTACGTATTTTCACGTGTTTGTGTTTTTTACGTATTTTCACGTGTTTGTGTTTTTTACGTATTTTCACGTGTTTGTTTTTTACGTATTTTCACGTGTTTGTGTTTTTTACGTATTTTCACGTGTTTGTTTTTTACGTATTTTCACGTGTTTGTGTTTTTTACGTATTTTCACGTGTTTGTGTTTTTTACGTATTTTCACGTGTTTGTGTTTTTTTACGTATTTTCACGTGTTTGTGTTTTTCACGTATTTTCACGTGTTTGTGTTTTTCACGTATTTTCACGTGTTTTGTGTTTTTTACGTATTTTCACGTGTTTGTGTTTTTTACGTTTTTTTCCCTGTAATTGATTTTTGATCTCACAGCATTGTGGTCAGAAAAGATGCTTGATATGATTTCAATTTTCTTAAATTTAGTGAGGCTTGATTTGTGACTCAAGATGTGATCTATCCTGGAGAGTGTTCCGTGTGCACTTGAGAAGAAATGTAATCTGCTGTTTTCAGATGGAATATCCTATGAATATCAATTAAATCTGGTCTATCGTGTCATTTAAAGCTTGTGTTTCTTTATTATTTTTCTGTCTGGATGATCTGTCCATTGGTGTAAGTGAGGTGTTAAAAAAGTCCTCCACTATTATTGTCTTACTGTCAATTTCCTCTTTTACAGCTGTTAGCATCTGCCTTGTGTATTGGGGTGCTTCTATGTTGGGTGCATATATATTTATAATTGTTATATCTTCTTCTTGGATTGACCCCTTGATCTTTATATGGTGACCTTCCTCATCTCTTGTAACATTCTTTATTTTAAAATCTATTTTATCTGATATGAGTATTGCTACTCCAGCTTTCTTTTGATTTCCATTTGCATGGAATATCTCTTTTCATTTCCTCACTTTCAGTATGTATGTGTCCCTAGGTCTGAAGTGGATCTCTCTTTTTTGTTTTTTCTATTATTATTATTTTTAAATTTATTTTTTTTTGGCTGCATTTGGTCTTTGTTGCCGTGCACTGGCTTTCTCTAGTTGCGGTGAGCGGGGCTGCTCGTCGTTGCAGTGCACGGGCTTATTGCGGTGGCTTCTCTTGTTGAGGAACACATGCTGTAGGCACGCTGGCTTCAGCAGTTGTGGCTCGAGGGCTGTAGAGTGCAGGCTCAGTAGTTGTGGCGCACAGGCTTAGTTGCTTCGTGGCACTTGGGATCTTCCTGGACCAGGGCTGGAACCCGTATCCCCTGCATTGGCAGGCAGATTCTTAACCACTGCGCCACCAGGGAAGTCCCTGAAGTGGGTCTCCTGTAGACAGCATATACATGGGTCTTGTTTTTGTATCCATTCAGCGAGCCTGTGTCTTTTGGTTGGAGCATTTAATCCATTCACATTTAAGGTAATTATTGACATGTATGTTCCCATTACCATTTTCTTAATTGTTTTGGGTTTGTTTTTGTAGGTCCTTTTCTTTTTTCTTTTCTTTTCTTGTGTTTCTCACTTAGAGAAGTTCCTTTAGCTGGTTTGGTGGTGCTGAATTCTCTTAGCTTTTGCTTGTCTGTAAAGCTTTTGATTTCTCCATTGAATCTGAATGAGATCCTTACTGGGTAGGGTAATCTTGGTTGTAGGTTCTTCCCTTTCATCACTTTAAATATATCATGCCACTCCCTTCTGTCCTGCAGAGTTTCTGCTGAGAAATCTGCTGTTAACTTGTATGTTGTCATTTTTCCCTTGTTGCTTTTAATAATTTTTCTATGCCTTTAATTTTTGTCAATTTGATTATCATGTGTCTTGGTGTGTTTCTCCTTGGGTTTATCCTGCCTGGGACTCTCTGCACTTCCTGGACTTGGGGTGGCTGTTTCCTTTCCCATGTTAGGGAAGTTTTCGACTACAATCTCTTCAAATATGTTCTTGGGTCCTTTCTCTCTCTCTTCTCTTTCTGGGACCCCTATAATGAGAATGCTGGTGCGTTTAATGTTGTCCCAGAGGTCTCTTAGGCTGTCTTCATTTCTTTCTATTCTTTTTTCTTTATCCTGTTCCATGGCAGTGAATTCCACCATTCTGTCTTCCAGGTCACTTATCCATTCTTCTGCCTCATTTATTCTGCTATTGATTCCTTCTAGTGTATTTTTCATTTCAGTTATTGTATTGCTCATCTCTGTTTGTTTGTTGTTTAATTCTTCTAGGTGTTTGTTCTTTAATTCTTCTAGGTCTTTGTTAAACATTTCTTGCATCTTCTCAATCTTTGCCTCCATCCTTTTTCCGAGGTCCTGGATCATCTTCACTATCATTATTCTGAACTCTTTTTCTGGAAGGTTGCCTATCTCCACTTCATTGAGTTGTTTTTCTGGGGCTTTATCTTGTTCCTTCCTCTGGTACATAGTCCTCTGCCTTTTCATTTTTTCTGTTTCTATGAATGTGGTTTTCGTTCCATAGGCTGCAGGACTGTAGTTCTTCTTGCTTCTGCTGTCTGCCCTCTGGTGGATGAGGCTATCTAAGAGGCTTGCGCAAGCTTCCTGACGGAAAGGACTGGTGGTGGGTAGAGCTGGGTGTTGCTCTGGTGGGCAGAATTCAGTAAAAGTTTTATCTGCTTCTCTGCTGAATGGGTGGGGCCGAGTTCCCTCCCTGCTGGTTGTTTGGCCTGAGGTAACCCAGCAGTAGAGCCTGCAGGCTCTTTGGTGTGGTGGGGCTAATGGTGGACTCCGGGAGGGCTCACGCCAAGGAGTACTTCTCAGAACTTCTGCTGCCAGTGTCCTTGTCTCCACGGGTGTGCCACAGCCCCCCCCCCCCCCCCCCGCCCCTGCAGGACACCCTCCAGCACTAGCAGGTAGGTCTGGTTCAGTCTCCTATGGGGTCACTGCTCCTTCCCCTGGGTCCCGATACGCACACTACTTTGTGTGTGCCCTGGAAGAGTGGAGTCTCTGTTTCCCCCAATCCTGTCAAAGTCCTGCAATCAAATCCTGCTAGCCTTCAAAGTCTTGTTCTCTAGGAATTCCTCTTCCCTTTGCCAGACCCCCAGGCTGGGAAGCCTGACGTGGGGCTCAGAACCTTCACTCCAGTGGGTGGACTTCTGGGGTATAAGTGTTCTCCAGTGTGTGAGTCACCCACCCAGTGGTTATGGGATTTGATTTTATTGTGATTGTGCTCCTCTTACCATCTCATCGTGGCGTCTCCTTTGCCTTTGGATGTGGGGTACTTTTTTGGTGAGTTCCAGTGTCTTCCTGTCAATGACTGTTCAGCAGTTAGTTGTGATTCCGGTGCTCTCCCAAGGAGTGAGCGCACGTACTGCTACTCCACCGTCTTCAATTTCTGAACACTTAACCAACCCTCCATTCCTGGGATAAACCCACTTGATCACTGCTTGATTTTCTTTGCTAATATTTTGTTAAAGTTTTTTTTGCGTCTATGTTCATGTAAGGTATGGTTTATAATATTTTTCTTGTAATGTCTTTGTCAGGTTTTGGCATGAGGGTTATTAATATTTGGAACATGTGTTACTGAAGTTTCCACTAATGTGACAAATGTAAATATAGTCAGAAAAGAGAAAATGTCTTAGTATTATTATAATGGCAGTGTGTGTATTTTTTTGCACTGGGAACATTGCTGCAGTCTGAAGGTCTAAAGGAGGGAAGAGAGGATAAAGCTGAATGAGAAGGGTAATGGGAGAGAAGTCAAAGCTGAGGTCTGACAGTGGTTTTGGGTTCCTCACTCCCCCCGTATATGAGGCCTGACTTCTAAGTTAATTATCTCCTCAAAGTTTTCCTCTTGTCAGCTTTTTAGGTGGAATATCAGTTTTCCAGTTACAATGGAAGTCACTGGAAAAACAGATATATTTTCTCAAGAGTTAAGTCTAATTAAATCTAGGAAATGTTGAAACCAAGGCATATCAAATACTGTACGTAATAGTGGCATTTTAAAAGGTGATTAAAAGAAACAGAAGTGGCTGGGGATCAGCAGGCAGTGACCCAGAGACACACAGCCCTGCTTCTACGGAGCCTGGGGTCCAGTGAGGGGGGTTGGTGGCTGACAGTCAGTGACCATAGAGAGGGGGCCCTGACCTGGCACAGGGCTGGGAGGGTCGCGACAGTGAGGAGTGGGTGCAAAGGCAGGACCAGCAGTGTCAGAGGGAGATGGGTGAGCAGGGTGGGGAGGGAGAAGGGTCGGGGGAGAAACACAGTGACGGACAGCTGAACCACCAAGGGGCTTGCTGAGCTGGAGGAGGGTTGTGGGATACTGCCCACCATCTGGACCACAGGTCTGCAAGGGGCCCCACG
>NW_006777568.1:184409-186102 GCF_000442215.2 Lipotes vexillifer
CCGCTCTGGGCTCCTAGGAGGGTTGTGTTTTGCCTGCCCTTCTGACACCTGCTGTGCGGGCTCTCAGAGCTGAGGCTGCAGAAGCAGGCACCACAGTCACCCACTAGCAGTTGCTAGGGTAACCGCACTCTAATATAAATATAGCAATAAAATTAATCAGGGCCTGAAACTTGGGTAACTTCTTCAGACACCAGCTTACTGGCTTTCTGTGGTGACCAGGCAGGTGGCTTCCACACTTCTGTTCAATTTTTGAGTGTGAAAAAAAAAACACAAGGCCAATTTTATCACGTACTCTGAGTCTCCTGGTTCAACCAGTGACCTGGTCCAAATGAACAGATCTAGCCCTTGGATGCATGGCAAGGCTCATTCGTTCTGGAGGTCAAGGGCATCTTTGGAGAAAGGCAGATTTCATCACCTGCCCCAAACACTCTGTTTCCAGAATCTGGACCCCATCTATAGAACTGTGAGATGATAGATTACAATAAACTTCCAGATCTGACCTCAATCCCACTCACTGCACACTCTGTCTTCACGGCATCACATGATTTGAAATGATCCTGCTTTCCCCTTCTTTACTACTGTCTTCTCCAGAATGTAAACCCACTGGGCAAGGACTCCACCTGCCCTGCTCACAGCTACATCCCGAGAGCCCAAACCGTGCCTCACCCCATGGCAGACACTCATTCTCCTGTTTGAGGAGCAAATTCATTCATTCATGTATCAGACAGCCATTGTTGACATTTGTACACTATGGGCTCCTCTGAAGTACCCAGTGCAACTGCCTTGGTGAAAGGCTCGAGACTTTAGTCCAAAGGCCTGATTTAAGCTCCCTCCAGTGCTCGAACTTACAGGTCCCAGCACATTTTTACACCCGAACCTCAGTTTCCCTGCTGTAAATTGGGTGGAATAGTCCTTACTCACAGCCCTGGAGAATTAAGTGAGAAAGCATATGCCAAAGTGCTGGTAAGGTTCTGTGCAGACGTGAGGCATGGTTCCGACTTGAATACAGAGGGAGAGACTGTCCGTGAAAATGAAGTGGCTGGTCCAGGACCTCGTGGTCGATGGACAGCGTTGTTTGCTGGGGCTCAGGTGTGATGTTTTTCAGGGATTTAAAAAATTTTTATATATTTTTCGCTATTGAAAGCTATTATAAAGGGGTTGAATTGCATTTTTAAAATTGCTCCACAGTAGAGGTTTCCGTATGAGCTATTTTGGAGAAAAAAGGAAAATTTTTTCCTTCTGAAGTACCACAGTTAATTTACGTTAACAACTTACTCATGAAAGGATGTATGTGAACTCTTTTGCGATACAAGTCCAAAAGCTGACAGAAATCTGGAAATTTCTTCTATTTTAATGCTGAAATTTAATTCACAATGAATTTCTCTTCAAGTGTGGAACATTTTCCCCTCGATTTTCACATGACTTGGTAATAACAGCAGTTGTATGGGCTCATCAAAGATAGAAGAAAGCTGATGGAGTCGAGATATTCAGTGTAAATATTTAGTGCAGGGGGTTGGCGGCTTTTAAATTTGCATCTCGATCTAAATGTATCTGCTGATTTCCCATCTGCTAAATACCTGCCACCAGGGAAGGGGACGCCTTTGTCTTCCTCTGCTTAACCTCCATGTCCCCTTCACCTGAACTTGGAGACAGCACCACTGCACCCCTCAGAGCACTGCCCCCCCCCCCCCCC
>NW_006777568.1:186139-187320 GCF_000442215.2 Lipotes vexillifer
GACCGCAGCTACCAGTGCTGGCCCAGGAGCCCGTCACAGAGAGCTGGGTTAACACGGGGATTCGCGGCCCAAAGACCCCTGGGCGTCGTCCCACCTCGTGCAACTTGATGGAGCCCAGGCAGCAGCCGTCCTGGGATGCAGGCCAGCCCCTGGAGAGGTGTGTGTGTCTGTCAAACACCCACTGCAGATGATGCAGCCCCAAAGGCAAGGCTCTGCACCACAGATGAGATGGGAGGCGGGAGGCGGGTGACGGCGGCTGTGGCAGTAGGACGCTGGCAGGGAAGCCAGCCCCGGGCCCTGGGTTGGTACCACCTCCCGCGTGGGCACCGGGGGCCGTGTGGACCATGACAGTCCCACGCCAACCCCACCCCCTCCCTCCCTGAGCAACACGGTCGGTGTGTTAGCAAACTCGCGTCATCTGTGGCTGTCATTTACACCATGAGGAGCTTCCCCTTTCCATGTTTAACCCTAAGAAGCCTAAAAGCACCAGCTGCTGCCCTCTGGGGGCCCTGAGAATGATGTGCCGACCCAGAGGGCAGTTCTGGTGTGGCCGCTGGCCCCTCTGGGAAGGCCAGCTCTCCAGCGTCCAGACAACTCCACCGACACACCAGGGACAGAGAAGGAAATGGCCTCGAAGAGCAGGAGTTAACGTTTTATGCTTAAAATCAAGTCCATCGCGCCGACCACGCAGACACTTGACTGATGGTGGCAAATAACAAATCTCAGTTTTGCTGGGAGCTTGCCTTCGTGGAAAGCCAGAGATGAATAAAATATATGAGGGCACATCAAATATACTGCAAGGACAACATATACAAACAGTACATTAAGCATCATGGAAGGCAGTAAAGGGCTGGAAACAGGTCCGAGTTGGCAGCTGGGCTCGGGTTCTGGGTCTATCCGCGCAAACGGACTCTCCTCGTGGCCCTCAGTTCTGGGATAGCTCATCAGGAACTGGGGAGTCTGACCCGCCTAATTTCTCCCGCCTCCTCCTTGCTAAATTACAAGTTCCCGGGCGCACGCTCGGCCCCCACCGGGCCAGCCTTCCCTCCACCCGCGAAGCACTGTCAACAGAAAGGCTCCCGTGACATTTCTGCTCTCCATCAATTACATGCGGGCTCTTCACCGCCAGGAGAAAATACATATTGTGCTCCAGCGAGAGCCATTGTACCGAGGTCAGCAGG
>NW_006777568.1:187513-193141 GCF_000442215.2 Lipotes vexillifer
AGCAGGAACTCATTGTCCTTTTTGCTTCAGAACAAGGCAATCCTGACATCTGTAAGATTTGCTGTAGATAATCCAGGTGCTATACGCTCAGAGCAATGGGCCGGCGGAGGGGATGGGGGGAGCGAGGCTGGGAGAGGGGAGAGACAGATAGACAGACGTTGACGGGTCTCCTGAAGGCTGGACCATTCAGTCCTGGGCTTGCCTGGGAAGGTTCCACCGAATGGCCTGCATCATTTAAGGGGAAAGTAGGTACTCGGCGAATATCTACAACACTGTGCTGGATGGCCCACCGCATACCCGCCCCGCCCCGTCACTGGAGCTGGACAAGTCAGGAAAGGAACCACCAGAGAGACACCGAGGGGCTCACGTCCCCGCCTCCCAGCGTGTGGCCTCGAGTCCTAACGGGGTGCCAGGGAGTCACCGACCGGACAGCTCATATTGCTAAGTGAGACGGGCTGGGGGTCAAAGGCTCAGGAGGTGGACGGGCCGACTGGGTGCAGCCTGCCCCGCAGAAGCATCTGCCTTTTAAGTCCGTGTGAGAGGAAATCAAAAGCAGATTTGATGATCAGTCAGGGAGAAGCTCTTCTCCAGAGGAGAGATTTTTCATGGAAAAGAAAATTCGGCGACAGGCAGGGGACTACGCTGTGAAGACAAAAGGACTACGAAGGAGGGAGAGAAATCCCGACGGGGCTTCCGTAGGGCAGCGGGGAGACTCGGGAGCCGCACTTGAGCTGCCTCCCCGCCGTGTCAGAGGCACAGGCTGAGTGTGTGCACGGGTACGCCCGTGTCACAAAGTGTGTGTGCGCACGTGTGCCGGCGCATCTCCCCAGCCTTGGTGTGGGGTCCGTCGAGGCGGGGCTCGGGGCTGGGGGGAGTGGCGAGGGACCTGCTCCAGAACACAGCTTCTGCTTTTCCAGCTGCGGGGGGGATGGCAACGCTCCCCCGAGTCCTGGGAGCTCTGGCTCCGCTGCTGGCCCAGCAACAAACGCATCTCCACTTGGGACTTTCAACCCTTAGAGACGACATCTCTTCAGCCTGTAACTGTTCCCTTTGGTCATATCCCGAAAAGTGAGCATGTGATTTCAATCTGAAATTAAAAGTCGTGTCTGAATAACAGAAGTGCATTCTCATTTCCTAATACCCTGGTTTTTACTACTTTGCATTCAACTGTGAAAAGTCTTTTAAAACTCGGAACAGCAGTAAAACTTGAATGAATTTTTGACCCATTATTGCATAGCGGGTGTGCCTTCCAAGTTGGAGAGACTGCCAAGTTCTCCCCACCTAATATTTCCACTTTAATTGTGCCACTTGAGAAATTTACGTGCCTCAAAATATGGCATGAATCTTACGCTTATTGCAGTATCATTAGCAGCAACGTTTACGCAACATCTGTGTGCTATAGAACTAATTGAGGTAGCAGAAGTGGCAGCTGTAAATCCACAGGAAGATGGCAGTTTGCACCCAGCACTGCTGAGTTAGCTACTAACTGTCAGCCTGTTCCCACAATCTGGTCTTGAGCACCGTGGTACAGGCACACAATGTCCAAAAAAATACAGCGAGTAGGCTAATGGTCCTATTAACCACTTTGCTGCACCAATTTGGCTGTTTTTCCAGTTTCCTTGTTGAATTTCATTATAAATTTCTCCATTCTTGTAAAAAGTCCAGTAAGAGACGTGTCTGACTTTAAACTACTTACCTGAGCCGAGAAATGCTTGTCTGGCCAGACCGAACTGAGAATTGATTTTTTTGTGATTTAATAATTCTGCTCTCCCCTCACTCCTTTCAATTGCTTAAAATTTTTTATCCCACATGTCTCTGTAAAAAATAACTTTAAATTCCCTAGTAATGTTGATATTTAAAGCAATGGCATTTGCTTCCCGTGAACATAACATTTTCAGTAATCAATACAAGATGGCAACCGTAATTCATTGCTGGTTGGGGTGGACGCAGCTGGCAGAGTGTGCCCGGGTGTAAGAGTGTCTCCCATGACTCACCCGCCTCACACAACACGGCTGATGAGCGGGAGGCCAGCATCCCTTAGTTCAGACCCAAAGGCATCGACTGCTCTCCTTCCCTCAATATTAAGAAAAATGATGTAGGGAGCAAGTTAAGGTGGGAGCGAGGGATTACTGACATGCCTCTTTTTGCAGGAGAAATGAGGGCGTTGGAGCCACTGCTTTTGACTCAGGGTATCGCTTCCACTGAGCACAACTGGAAAAACTATTTCTGACACCTCCTGCAGAACACAGCCCCAGCTTGCTTTTAACTCCGGTCTCGCTTGTTTCTGTCTTGGCAGTGAGTGGATGCTTCTCCCTCGGCGCCTGGCCCTTAGACAATGATGTAACTGGTATCTTTCGAAGCACTCAAGAGTGCTGGAAATACACAAAAGAAGGCCTCCTTCAGTATGTGATGACTGGTGTGTTTGCCAACAGCCCGACTTCATTAGAAGATTGGCACGTCCACCCAGCTGCCATGTGACATGCCGTCAACTGTGGACATTTGTTGTCTTAATGCTCAAGTACTCAGGGACTCAACTGATAAGGGAGAAACTGTTTGGAATCGGCTGGACCCCATGCTTAGGGTGGCACGCCACCTCATGGTATTGGAAATCAATAGGCACATGGCTGCTCAAAGGTCGGGGGTCTCCAGAATTAACTTCCTGGTACTAAATTACCATCCCTTGTTTCTTGGTTTGTTTTCTAACAATAATACATTTTCACGGGGCCTGGTTAAAAACCACTTATGAAACACGAAGCGAAAAAAAAAAACAAAACACAGAATCACTGGCTAACAGCTGCCAGTTTCCCTCACCCGCTCAGGGAACATCCGGATGGAAAGGATGCTGAAAGTTCCATCCATCTGCAATTCAGGTTTTTTTTGTTTTTTTTTTTTTAATCTATTTCCTTTTTAGTGGTGGTGTTTTAGTCTTAACACAAAAGGATAAAAGCTGGTTTGTAAACTACCCACCTAACTTATCAAAATAATGCAGCTTAATAATAACTTGGTTTTATCCCTGCTCTGGGATGTGGCTTGGGGATTTCACAACACAAAATGTAGACACAGGAATGGGACGTGTTCCTGGTATTTCATTTTAATGGAGAAATAAGCTCCCACGCCTACCCAGGCGGAATCGTTTTTTTTGGACGTACCTTCTGAATGAAATCCTGAAGCAGGGCTGTTCCACAGCGCCATCCCAACCCCTAGCCCTTTACAGAACGTGCGCTCTCTTCACCTATACCCTCGGAAAAATTACCGAGGCCACAACAATAGATACCTGGGTTACATCTATTGACAGCAAACTAGGAAATAAAACAGAAATTAAAAATTATGTATTGTTTAAAAATAGCAAAACCTCGGGCTTCCCTGGTGGCGCAGTGCTTGAGAGTCCGCCTGCCGATGCAGGAGACGCGGGTTCGTGCCCCGTTTCGGGAAGATCCCACATGCCGCGGAGCGGCTGGGCCCGTGGGCCATGGCCGCTGAGCCTGCGCGTCCGGAGCCTGTGCTCCGCAAATGGGAGAGGCCACAACAGTGAGAGGCCCGCATAACGCAAGAAAAAAAAAAAAACTCATTCATTTTTACTGTAGTTTTCAGCCTTTTGCTGAAAGATCTAAAGCAAAAAAAAAAAAAAAAATTTAGTAAGAAGGGTGGCACTGTTTTCCGTGTATGCAAATGTCCCAGTGCCTGGCATTTAGGAAGACAGCTGATTCCCCTGTCTTCTTCAGACCGCCGTGATTCCTTCTCTTGGTTGACGAACTGGCCTCACATGGACTCGTAGTTGAAAAGGGAGAAGTATTTTAACAGCCTTTTCAGTAAACTGCAGATATTCTTCTCTGATCCTACATCCAAACTGGACAACAGGGAGTTGTTCAAGTTCAGCTGCAGTGCGGGACCTGAAACCCCGCAGCGAACCTCTCACTGAACTCGGTGCCTCCATCCTGCACTGTGCAAGACTCCCCGACCCACGGCTGGGTCTGTGACACCGCGCATCGGTCGTTTGGAGGTACTGGCTCACTGTGTTACACACAATCTTCCAAATATTGACGCATTTCTTTACATAATATTACAAAAGTAACATCTGTTTACGTCACCACCAATCTCATCAGAAAAATCTAAGTATTCAGAAGCTGTAAAGCTCACAGCGGCAGATGCAAGCTCCCCAAAATTCTAATTTTTGTTCAAAAACAAATTTTTATCATTGGTAACAAACACTGTTGGTCGCTCTCCTTGAAGGGACAGGGTCACTTGATTCCTTTTTGAGAAAATGTCCAGCAAACCTAAGTCTGAACGGCCCTCGTTGGCCCAATCGTCTTTCACCGTTAGGACAGGGGCCCGCGGGTTCACTCCTGAGCAGCGGGTCTCCCACTCCCACCCACTTTTCCACGGGCTCCTCTGAAAATTCACTCTCTGGCCTGCGGTTAACTGGGCAAGTGAAGCTCTTTGTGCCGAGCTGGTGTGCTAAGCCCAAGAGGGTTTGTGCGGGCTGCTCCTATCTGGGTGTCTTGCTGTGCTATGGGTCTGAAAGCTCTCGGGGCCAAGCCTTGTCTCCCAAGCCCAAGGCCTACAGCTAGCGGATCCCCAGGCCAAAGCCCCGAGAGGCAGGCAGTCCCTCCTCTTCACGTCTGCTCGAGCGTCTGGGCTGCAGGAGGGGACGCGAGCTCCCGGGAGCGGTGGCTCTTCTGGTGGAGCGGGCGCCGCTGGAGGCCCCTCAGAAGGCTTCACTGGGCGGCTCGTAAACCGGGGCCCCTCCCGCAGGGCCTCCGCCCACTGCGCGTGCCGCCCGGGGCCGCAAGCCTGGCAGAGGCCGGGCCCCTCCCGCAGGAGTGCGTTCGGGGGACCCTCCCCGCCCGCTGACCGGGAGGACACCGCCCCGCCCCGACCAGTTCACGGGGCTCAATGGGAACCATTTCTGGAGTCACCCACCGCGCCAAAAGCCTCCCAGAAACAGGAACACGGCGTACAGAACGATGGCCTTCAAGGACCTGCTTGCGTTTTTCAAGATGCAGACATTTGATACAAAGTAGAAGAAAATGTGGGTAGCACACAGGTCCTGAAACAGTATCACAAGGACACCAGTGAACCCACAGCCAGCCCAAGAGCTGGAAGGCGCGAGCCTACCTGAGTGCGTCCCAGCAATGGTTCCCACGCTCGTTCATCCTCCCGCCTCTGCCCCCGAGGCGACAACTTCAATCGTGCGTTCACATTCCCGTGTCTTTTCAAAGGTCTGATCGTATATATGCGCATGTGTGTGTATGTATATGACTGTACGTGTGCGTGTGTATATTTGTTTGTTTAAAGCGATATGCACCCCTTGAGGCTCGTGAGCTTTATAAAACTAGTATCACACGTCTGCAGCCTTTTGCCCCGCACTTTGCTTGCTTGTCGTTGCATTTCTAAGTCACGCCTGTCACAGCACGCGGCTGTGTCCACTTTCACTGCCGTGTAGTAATTCATTCACCCTGTGAACACACCTGCAGGCACACGCGCGTTTCCGCCTGGATGCACACTCAGCTTCGTCCGGGCTCTTGCTCTCACACAGCAGGGCCGTGAACGCTCTTCGGCCTGGCTTCTGTGCCCACGTCCACAGACTCCTGTGGAGTGTGCTTGGAGTCGGGGGGGGGGGGGGGGGGG
>NW_006777568.1:193300-195416 GCF_000442215.2 Lipotes vexillifer
GGGTGGGGGGGGGGGGATGGGGGCAGGAAACGGCAGTCAGAAGCCGAGCGTGTTAACTCTGCAAGGCAACATGCAGTGGCTGTCAGGGTCATGGCATGCAGACTCGCAGACTCTGTCCCGTTCACTATTTCACGGACTCTCTCAGTTCCTGGAACATTCACCGAAGTCCGTGCTAAGTTTGCACAGACACGTGTGGCCTACTCCAGACTTGACTCTGGAATGATAAGCATGGGCACTGATCACAGCGGGGTCATGCAGATTGTGAGGCGAAGGCCTCGGGCTCAAGCCTGGACTTCATGACTTACAACACGTAACTTTCCTGTTGAGGGGAAGCCTACATCATCCAAGCCGGAGGATCACAGGCGTCGGCTTGGATGAAGCATGATAAAGTCTGCCTTTGTCGGTAACGCTACCTATCTACTAAAGTGCTTTTTGATGATGCCACGAGAAGGTCGTTTCCACAGCACAGACATGGGGACCCAGCGACTGCTGGTTTAGTTCATATGCAACGTTGCTGTCACTGTTCAGCCCCAGGAGCTGAGAAGAGGCCCAGCCAAAGGCTGCAGGGTGCCCAGGGGGCGCTCTCAGAATGAATGACCCGCTGGAATGTTCCCAGGATGCTTGGAAAGCTGGCTTTTCACCTCTGCTGGGCCCTGGTCCTTTTCTTCGTTTGGGCACAGATTCTTGTTTAAAACAGTTCTTTACAGGAATGTCTTCTGGTCGCTGGTCTGTCTGAAGCAGATACCTGCAAAGCTGTGTCTGAGTGCTCAGCCACCAAATGCGTGGCTCGGCCGTCATTTTTCTTGAGGCTGAGTTCACCCTGCTGACGGCAGCCGACCAGCTTCTGTCGGGTGCTGGCCTCACCTACATCACCTTCGGTAAGTCTGGGTCTCCGGGACCAGCTCGTTGTTATTTTTGGCCCAGGATGTGGCTCTGCTTACTGGCTGCTGTGTTTCTCCAGTTGTGAGGAGAGCTTCCAGGGGAATTCTTCAGATAATCATCGTCTTGATCTTAAATGTAAATATTGTCACCGTGGTTTAAAGAGAGATTAATGATTTGCTGACAGCTCCATACATCCTTAGAAAGTAGCACACCAAAGAGAACATGCGATCGTCTTTTCTCCAATAACGCCAGTGGAAAACCCACACCCAGGGGTGGATTGGTCAGGCCAAGTGTTGTCCAGGTCTGGGGCTTGGATATCTTTTCTGAGTGACCTGCCCACTGAGAAGGAAACCCTGCATTTATCTCTTAAAGAGGAAAAGAGGATAAACTGCATGTGCCAGGTGCCTCACAACTCCGTCTGCACCCTCAGGAGGAAGTGCAAGGTGGCATCATAAGCTCTACTCCAGAGAGGGGACGTCAAACAGGTTTGCTGCCGACTGGCAGGCCACGGCTAGTACCCGAAGCCACCTCGGGGCTGGCCACACCTGGGCCCTGCCCTTTCCCCCAGCCTCGACCAGGCTGTGGGCACTAATCCGTTCACGATCTGGAGCCTCGGGCCAACCCAGCCCCCTCCCCATGGCTCCCTGAGGTCCTGGGGCGGTGAGGCAGTCGGGCTGGCCAGCTCACTCCTCCCGGCCCCACGGTAGCCTGGGGTGCACTGCGTCCCGTCTGGGGCTAAGGACGGCCCGTCTCGCTTACGCCCCCTGCCTGGACAACCACGTCTCCTGGATGAAGTCAGGCCACAGCTCCATCAGGGACATAGTGAAAGTGTCAGTACCAGGAGGACTGGCCAATTATACTCCTCATCTGAATTCCTTATATTTTCAAAGTGTTTTACACTAATTAGTTAGTACCGTTAGCTCTAAGGATTAGTAGCCTCTCTAACAAGACACAGTGACATTATGTAAAACACAGGGACGCCGAGACAAGAGGGCTGGCGTCGCGCGGCTCAGGCCTGCTCTGCCAGGCGGACTGTGTTCTCACGGGTCCCGACCCCGAGGACAGAAGGCGCCCCCCAGCCCGGCCCACGCGGTCCTCTCCTGGGCCCACCCTCCTCCTGGTCTCTCTCCTGCCGGAAAGCCCGTCCTGTCCCGTGACAGCTCCCCACGTCAGAGGTGCCGCGCGACACTCAGTGGGCCAAGGAGCGGTTCCGAGGGGCACGCCGCCCCCGGGC
>NW_006777568.1:195431-199635 GCF_000442215.2 Lipotes vexillifer
TTCAGAGGGGCACGCCGCCCCCGGGCAGGTGGAGGGAGAGCCCCAGAGGGCGCGGGGCTGTGCAGGCCTGGAGGGGCTCCTGTCCCATGCAGCCGGCGGTGCTGGAGTCTGAGGTGTCCCCTTTCAGCACAGGGCTGATGACTGCCGTGCACTGCTTTCCTGACTGGTGACCACACCAAACCCACCCAGAACGGACCCCTAGTGCCTGGGGCTGCGGCAGGGGTGTCTGTCCTCCCCCTGCCTGACAACGGCCACTTTCCTGCTGGTCCCTGGTTTCCTATCGCAGGGGCCAAAGCCACCTGTGCTCACCTCTGCTCTAAGGCATCTGGCTGTTCCTTCCACTTGAAATGCCCTCTATGTCCTGTCCAGAGCTAACAGTGCCGCTCGAGCGCCACCTCCTCCAGGAAGCCCCTCTTGATTTTCTAGTTCACGCACACCTCCTTCCACGACTCTGTACTCTGAGATACACCCCGAGCCGATCTCGTATGTACACTGGTGCCACACGGCCTGGTTAGGGAGTGTGCACACTGCTCCCATGGCCTCACTGCTCTGCAAGTGGAGAGGGGACCTCTGGTAAACAGACGGTGGGGCTGTCTCCTGAGCCACACCACTCCTGAGACCAAACTGCATTTGCCAGCGTTGTCTTCTCACTACATCTGCCAGGGACCCTTCTTCATAGAGTAAAGAGATGTGCTTTCGTAAGTACAAACATAACACATTTCTACTGGAAACATTTAGGATATACAGATTAGCACAAAAAAGGAAATCCAACTACTCACGATTTCCTCGGGCTGAGATAATCATTGTTGTACTCCGCTCCACAGATGGTCTTTAAAAAAAAAAGATATATTATGTATACATATGTGTGTTTATGTGTAAATATATATCTTTAAGACAGAATCATGGATCATATTTTTCTGATTGTATAATAAATACATACATTCTATAAAAGTTTAACAACACTGGAAAGCAACACAGACACACACACACAGCAATTCTCCCCAACTCTTTCCACCAAGATATCGCCACGAAAATATTCTGATGGATTCTCTCCCACAGTCTTACACTCTTAAGCCCAACTAACAAAAACTGTTTCATAGAACAACATGCCTTTATCACTCAGCAGTGAGTCAAGGCCCTCTTTTTGATGTCAATAAACACAGACTCATGTTACCATTTTTAGTAGTAGGACTGCTTGACATTGTACAGATGTATCATGACTTAGTCAACCCATGTCCTTGGGACATTTATGTAGTTTCCTACTTGTTGCTGTCACAAATAATGGTATGACAAGTATCCCTGTAAATGTAGCCTTGTATACGCGTGAAAATCTCTCCCCAGAGTAAGTTCCTAAAAGTGGAATTGTTTGGGGGAATTTCACGTTTTAACATTACCTAACTGCCCTACAACAAAATGGCCTGCTCCTCCGGCAGACAGAGAGAGAGAGAGAGAGAGAGAGAGAGTGTGTGTGTGTGTGTGTGTGTGTGTCCGTCCCTTGCACAACGCTGTAGGCAGAGAATTACACATTTTTGATTTTTTTAACCCAGCTTATAATAAAGTGCTGTCTCACACTTAAACCTGCAGTTCTGGGACCCCCAGCCAGGCGGACATCTCTTCATGGGATGGCTGATGTCATCTGTACCCTCCTCTACTCCAGACCTGCCATTTGGGTCCATGGATCCACTTGGTCTGTTCTGCATCAGCCCTGCATCGCCCTGTTTATGGTGGATTCAGGACACCACGCTGGCATCACTGGTACTACAAACGTACCTGGTGGCCCCTGAGCAAAGACGCGTCCCGCTGGCTGAGCTGAGCTTGGCACGCCGTCCCTGACCCGCAGAGCCGGCCTGGCCAGCAGGGAGCGTGGCCTTTGTGAGTCACTTCTGTCGCTGCTTACGGTTCATAAGCAGCGCTGTGGCCACTGTCAGAGTCTTGCCAGACATTCTGAGTGTCACCTGCACAGGGCAGCCTCTCAAGGGTCACTGCTTGGACCTGCAACACCCCAACACAGGTCTGTTGTGACTCTGCACACCCATCCTGGTGTTTGCAACAACCCACAACCTCCGTTGTCAACAAGCCAGAAAAGAGGCAACACCAAGTCTTTCTCACTTCAGGGACGGCCTTGGCGACCCATGTCAGAGCTGCCCCCGGGCTTCACTGTAAATGACAGTCAAGGGGCAAGTGAAGGGAATAAGGGTGAGACTCTGATGCATTAAACGCTCAGGGAGCCCACGCAAGGTGGACGAGTGTCCACAGGCGAGGCAGATAAGGGTGCTGAGATCACACACATCTCCAGGGCTCCCGCAGCTAGCCTGCGGGGGGTTCCACCACCGCCGCCCGCCAAGCACGCAGGACACTCCCAGCAGTGGGCTAAGGGCTTCCCGGGATAACTCACTGCAACCTGACAGCGTGACGACGTGCCACACACCCCTCTACACGGATAAGGAAGCCGTGTCAGTGTCCTGGGGCCTCCGCACCAAAGTACCAGTGACCGGGGGCTTAAAGCAACGGAAACTTGTTGCTCCGGAGGCCAGGAGTCCAAGATCCAGGGGTCGGCAGGGCCACACTTCCCCAGAGGCTCTAGGGGGAGATCCCCTCTGGACCCTTCCAGCTCCTGGCGGCTCCTGGCAACCTTGGCTTGTGGCCCATCATCCCAGTCTCCACCTCCCTCTTCACAGGGCCTCCCTCCCCCTTGGGTTTCCTCCCCCTCGGCCTCTGAGACGGATGCAGCCATTGGATTTAGGGCCACACAGATAATCTGGGATGATCTCACCTTCAGATTCTTCACAGAGCCACATTTGCAGAGATCTTTTTCCCAAACGAGGCCAGATGCGCAGGTCCCAGGGCTCTGCCCATGGACATGTCTCTTTGGGGCCCCCATTCAATCCGCTACAGAAACCAAGCTGTGGAGCGGTCACGTGGCGCACGCAGGACAACGCAGCCACTGAAGTGGACAAACTGGGCTCCGATCCCGGCTCCTCACCTGCGGGCATTACTGCCACCTGCCTTCCGCACAGCAGCACAGAGGGGCCAGCTCGAGGGGCACCGAGGAGAGAACGCTCCAGCCTGGCACCGTCCTCCCAGCACGGAGCCCAGAGGCCGCAGCAGCCTGAGAGTTCAGAACCAGCACAACAGACACCGGCTGGAGAGTCCACAGACACCTGTGTCTGGAGTGGGGTCTGCAAGAAACCCTCGGGGGGTAGGGGGGACGACAGAGGGGAGGAGGGGGCGAGGAGGGGGCTGGGGACGAGAAGAGGAGGCCATCACTGACGATAAGTGGGCTGGCAACACCCTGGCAGGCGCAGGCCTAACACGCAATGAACTTCCATGCTTTCCTTGTGAAAATATGTTCATCTACATCTGAGACCAACTGGCCTGAAACTGCAGAATACCTGTCACAATGCTTCCTGGCCCTGACTCAGACGTGTGTGGGGAAGAGTACCGACAGCTATGTGCCGCTTGGTGCTGTAATATTTAGACGTGTCATTCTGCATCTCAAAAGAAAAGACAGTTTTTAAATAAACGTGGGTTCTCAGCTTGGCACGAGGCACTCGGCCTGGAGACGGTGTGGGAGCCCCTCCGGCAGGTGAGCAGGGCTGGGCTCTCAGCTCAGACTGGACGCCAGAACCGCTGTGTGACCTGCTGTCCTCAGGCTTTCGCCGAAGTCACGTGGAGGCCAGAGGTGTGTGTTTGGGACACAACCGGCCCGGGAGTAAGCGATGGCGCACACACTCCCAGGGCTCTCTGGGGGGTGGCAGGGGGCTGTGCATCTCCCAGATCACCGGCAGGAAGGAAGTGCGCCTCCCAGGGCCCGGCTGGGGGTCCGGCAGCACAGGGACGACGCCAGTCCCCGTCGCTGTGGAGGCAGGTGGGCGAGGACCGCGCTGCACCTCTCTCCTCCGTTCCTGGGGAGAGAGAAAGGGCAGGGCTCCAGGGCTGTGAGACACACACAGCACCTGGCTTTTCTCAGGGCCCCAGAGATTTAAAATTGCTTCGTACTGCTTTTGTCGCAGGTTACGTAGAGTTTATCCCAACAAAAGTACACGTTCTGGAACTGAACGCTCCGTCGTGCCCAAGCTGCTGTCTCCTGGCCGGCCGCTGCACTGCTGGCCTCACAGCAGCTCCTCCTCGCTGCCCGGGGGCCGCGGGGCCGGCGCGTGGTCACTCTGGGTGGCAGACAGGCAGCGAGGGGCCCTCGGCCACC
>NW_006777568.1:199645-200079 GCF_000442215.2 Lipotes vexillifer
TTAAAGGTTCACGTCAGAGGCTGCAGACGAGGCCAGCACCCCCTGCCACGTGCAGAGCTTCCCTGTCACAGAAGCAAGCAGGGTCAAGCGCCTCCAAACCGCATCAAGCCCGACCTTCCTCAATGGAACTGTGGCCACCCTGCCCCCGCGTCCTGACCGCCACCACTTCTTCCGAGGCTCTGTTGGCTTCTGGGCCTTCAAACACCTGCTGCGCCGGCCCCCTTGGCCGTCAGGCCAGGCCGTGTCACGTTCCCCTCCTCCCGGGCCTCCAGGGGTCCACACTCGCCCGTGAGGGGCCCCTGAGCTCGGGGGGATGGGCCTCGTGTTTGCACCCACTCTGCTCACAGGAGCTGGGGGGACAAGCCCAAGTTCAGCTGGATCTGAGGCTCAGCTTTCTGCTCCTCCACATGGGGCCAGACCCTCCCCCCCCCCCC
>NW_006777568.1:200089-200619 GCF_000442215.2 Lipotes vexillifer
GGCCCCTCAGAGGCCCGGGGTGGCTGAGGCTGACCCTGTGCAGCAGAACGTGCCCACAGCCCCGGGGCCAGACCTGCCCGCTGGTCCCGCAGCTCAGCCGCGCACCTGCGCCTGTGCTTCCTGCCAGAAGTCTCACGTGTGCATCCGCTCTGCCCTGTTGTCATGGCGATCAGAACACGCAAAAGCAATACTTTTTGCACAATATCACATGTTGCTTAATGTTTGGACACTGATACCGTCTCCAGCTGGGGTTTTCTTAATTTAAGTCAACAAACCAGTCTGGAAGCACACATACTGCTTGTGTTTGGGAACCAAACAAGAGTGACATGTGACGGGAAGACTTAAGAAAGACCCTGGTGTGTGTGTGCGTACAGTGCTGTGTGTACCAGGGGGATGGCCCAACCTGAGAAACAAGGAAAGAAGAGGTGAAGCTCCCAGCTCCTCTGCTCCATCCCTGGCTACACCCCCTCCCTCGCCCCGGGACTGGCATTGAGACACAGGCGCGCGCGTGCGCGCGCGCGCACACACAC
>NW_006777568.1:200629-202347 GCF_000442215.2 Lipotes vexillifer
ACACACACACACACACACACACACACACACACACACACACACACACACACACCCGCGCCCGGCAGAGCCGCTTGGAGAGCTCCCTGGAGCCAGCTCGGACCCTGGGGGGCCCCCTTCTTCAGCACCCCGCTGCATCGGAGTCCCTGAGGACCACTGGGAGAGTCCGTCCTGTATCCTGTGGCCACTTGAGAGTCCGAGCACCACCCCCCCCCGCCCCACCCCAAGGTGGCAGCTGCAAGCAAGCCGCTAGGTGGAAAGGTCCCCGCGGGCGCCGGCAGCACTGACGCCATGTTTTCGGGATCAATCTTAACTGCTGTCCACATGGAATATTTTTCTTGTGGTTTTTTTCGGTGAAAAAAACATGAATGGGAAACGTTAAAGGCCTGTTAACGATGCCCTTTCATCCATCAAGGCGCCGTCCTCGCGTCCTCGTCCACTCCCGCCCGCCCAGCACAGATCCTACTGGAGCCGACCTGGGTGACGGAGGCCAGACGCCGTCCATCTGTCCGCATCTGGAGCCACAGCGTCCGAGGACCCTGGACGGCTGCCCTCAGTCACTGAGAGACTTGGGTCCTGCAGTTTCTCCAGGCTCCAGGCCTGGCTTTCAACTGCCACCCTGTTTCCTTCAGACAGACAGACAGGGGTTGCCTGGCAGAGTTCCATTTAAGTCTCAGCGTCTTTCAAACTGATAACAGGTAAAATTGATGTGAACTTCAGCTCCCTAAACAAACTTCAATCAAATGCCCCTGAAGAAGAAAGAAAAGCCCTGTTTGGGCCGGGAGAGGCCAAACACAGTTCAATCCTCACCAAGGGCATCCAAGTGCCCGTCCCCAGGACCCCCCGCCAGGATGGCAGCGAGAAACCCTACCAGCAGACAAGGCACCTGGAGGCCCAAGCGTGTCCCAGCTCAGAGGCCACAGGGAAAGGCTTAGCTTCCCGACCGGTCTTCTGGGAAACTCTTCTGAGTAAAAGAAAACTGGATCCTTCTGTGCGCCCCACGGTAAGATAACTTGTTTACCATTGCAGCTTGAAATCAAAACAGCACTAAGGTCCTGGGCAAGCTCTGAGGTGAGGTGGACAGTCCTCGCCGACTCAGCTGCGACGTCCTGCCTGTTCCCACGGTGGCCGAGGCTCGAGCTGGCACTGCTGCCTGTGGCATAGCTGCAGCTGCACCAGCAGCCCGGGTGAGCCTGTGGGTGTGGAGGACGCGGCCAGCGGGGACCTGCATGACCTGCCTGGGCTGCGCCGGGACAAACACGCCAAGCGGGGCTCCCCGCCCCCTGGGCTCCTCTGAGCACCGCCTAAACCCACGGGCTCCACCCGACCACGCCACCGCTTCCCAGAGCTCTTAAGCCACCCGCCTGCTCGGTTCTCTCCTACGCTGACGCTTCAAAGGAAGTTCGGTCTGGGATGACACTGCTGTTCACAACAGGTTAAGGAACAGTGACTCTCTCCCTGGACATGCCTGGCTGCTCAGAGCAGAGGAGCTGCCTAAGGAAGAATGCGCGGTGGAAACGCGAGGCCCTGGGCGGGAACGGGCACCCGAAGAGACTCGAGCTGGAGACGACAGTGCTGCTAGGTAGTGACCACGCCGCACCGGCCGGCTGCTGTCTGCGCCGGTTGCGTGCGCGGACTCGAGTTACAAACCCCGACCGACTTCTCCACGGCGGACCCACCCCCTTCCCCAGAGGCCTGGCTGCCCGAGCGGGTCCGCCCCC
>NW_006777568.1:203268-240311 GCF_000442215.2 Lipotes vexillifer
GCGCCCCTCGGCAGCACCAGCCCCTCTTCTTCGGGCGCCAGGGGCTCACGGTCTGCCGTCGCGTCCCCGCTCTCTGCAGCCTCGGACGCGGCGAGCGAGTGGGTCTACGTGACCCTCCCGCCCCTCGTGGGAAAAGCACCAGGAGAACACGATGACCCTTCGCAGCCCAGCCTCCCGCGTGGCCAAGGGCAGCTATTTCATTACACGTGTGCTTCCGCAAAAACAAATATTATTTCTGAATCTTCCACGACCCGGGTGTCCGGGAACGGCGAGCACAGCACGCGCTGGCCGAGCGGCTGCCCCGCGGGTCTGGTGCCGGCGGGTTGAGGCCCGGCACTGGATGGAGGGAAACCCGCCCGTGAGGGGACCTGGGGCCGTGGCCAAAGGACTCAGCCTCCTTGCTTCAACATCTCTCTTCACGGGGAAGATATTTTCGTGCTTCCCTGTGCCTTTCCCGTCCTCTGCATTTTCACAAACCTGCTGCCCCTCCAGTGGCTGCGGCTCCAGGCGGCCTCTCGGAGCCCGTTGCCCCTGGAGCGGTCCGTGGCCCGCACTCAGGGGAACGGCTCTGTCAGTGGGAGTCCGGGGCGTCTCTCAAGCGTGTTCTGATGGCTGAGGAGGCCCCGGGAAGCAGGAAACAGAGCAGAGTTTGTGTGGCCCCAAGGGCGCAGCCCAAACCGGTGGCACCAGGCCACGGAGCTGCAGGGTCCCCTCGGGCAGCTTCGCCGGTGGGCCAGGCCCTTGCAGGCTGCACAGCCCCGGGACCCTCGCTCGGAGGCCGCCTGAGGATCTGGAGATCACAGCCGGAGGCCCCCGACCCCCTAAGGGACGCCCACTCTCCAGGCCGAGGCCCAGCCCGCGTGCAGAGGGTATGGGGCCTGCGATGTGTCCTCAGGGCTGACCGCACCGCAGAGAGGCCTGCCCGCCTGCTGGCAGCCCGGACGGCACGTGCTCCGGGGACTGCCGCAGGGCTTCTGGATCGGAGTTCTACCCTACCCCACTTTCAAACCCGTCGCTGAGCAGAAACAGGGCCGGGGCTCCGCAGCGCCGCCCAGGGCACCACGGTGGCGCCCTCTACTGGAAGCGCACAGAGAGCCCCGCACCCAGGCCCCCGGGCATCGCAGCCTGCGCTTCAGTTCCGGGCAGAGGAGGGGTCTTGGAACTGTCAGTCACCGGAGCAAAGCATTTTCCTTACAGAATTCGGGACGCAGCCAAACACCTTCACAGCCCCCAAGTGCGAAGGGCACCCCAGGTCCCCCACTCGTCCTCCCAACACGCCGGGACAGAGAAACGGGCCCTCTGCTCGCACGCGGAGACACAATTCTCACGGCTCGCCGAGCCGAGGGCCCCCGTGAGAATGGACGGTCGCGGTGGGGAGACTCAGGGTTCCATCCGAAGATCAGACATCCGTGCAGCTCCCTGCAGGAGCACGACTCCGCCGTAAAGAAGTCCTGAGAAGGACCAAAATCAGAAGATAATGGGGAAATGGTCATATTTTATTTTTGAGGGAAAAAATCCAGAATTAACTTGGCTGGCCTAAGAAAGGGATGCAATAAATTATAAACTGGTGAGAAACGCCTAGTTTGTCTGTGTTAGGTACCTGCTCTTTTGTTGACATGAAGGTACCATGAGATACACAGTACACCCAAACTGTACACGTGCAGGGCTGTATTTTTACCCAGGTTTCTGGTGACAAACAAACCGCTCGAGCTTCCCTGCTGCTGTTTACACTGTCGCAGGCACCCCTGACAAAGACACAGCATCCTACTGAACACTTGGGCATGGTTTATTTTCTCCATACGTCGTATTATTTATCCACACACAGAGCTACAAGTTTCCCTTACACTTTTTGGATAAGTCAATTATAACGCTAAAGCGACAACACAATACTTAAGTATCAGACCGCGTGCCCGGCAGATGCTGGAGACGCTCCTCTCTGCCGTCGGTGACAAGAGCTGACCCGCCTTCGTGTGTGACCCTGGACTTCCAGGCTCGACGTCAGGTGTCAGGAAGGAGAGGTTGGCATCCCTTGTCACCTTCTGTCCAGAGAAAGGCTGGGATAGACTCCATTCCTCAGAGAGGTGCCGTTTCAACCACGCCCACACGCGAAGAGCTGTTCGTTTTCCCAAGTCTTTCTGGCAAGTGGTTATCTTCTTTCCACTGACATGACCCCCAGTGGATGCATCCTGCATTCGCTTTCTGGCAGTTGGAAAAATAAAGCTGGAGAATCTCAGTAAGCGCCTGCTTCCAGGGCCCGTCCCCTCTCTTCCAGCATCATCATCCCGGCAGCTTCAACAGCCAAGAGGAAAGGGCAGGCGGGGAGCACGCAGGGGGCGGACACGGCTGCAGCCTGGGACGGGCCTGCATGGGGGTCCAGGGCCCTGGGGGCCTTGGCTGGCTCCGGGCGCAGGCGTGGTGCCCGAGGCAGCCAGCGGTTCCCGGAGGGTGCCGGATGCCCCCTCCTTCCGGGGCAGTCGCCCTCACGTTTGCCAGCCCCCCACTGTCTCACCTCTGACTTAACAGTATTAGAAATGGAACAGTGACAGTGCGAGAGAAGGGAACAAGTTAGACGCACGGTGGCCAGTCTCTGAACTCACTTTGTCGTAAAATGTAGAAAAGGAGCAGACACGCGGCACCCCTACGGCTCCAGCCCCTTTAATGTGGCAGTGCCGCCGCCCGCCGTGCTCCCAGCGAGCTGTTACTACAAACATTCAATCCTGGCCAGCAGGCTGGGAGCTGGTGGCGCCACCCAGGGCCCCGTGCCAGGTTCTCGCTGGACGGGAGCCCCCTCCACATGCCGGTTTCCCCGCCGAGCCGCCTTCGTGGGCCAGAAGCCACTCTTTTACAGCCACGCCTCCAGAGTAGCCGCCCAGGGCTCCGCTGCTGCAGACCACTCTATGGCACGGGATAAGGATGGGAATCTGGAAAACAGCGAGGCAGCCACCATCAGTCTGGGCTCCGGGCCAGCGTGGTCTTTCGGGATCCAGGGCAAGGCCCCTGACCACGATGGACCCAGGGCCCAAATCGCAGGGCTTGGCCACATGCAGGCTCCGTCTCAGCACTGCTCACCCCTTGGCCTCTGAGGGTCCTGCGTGGGCTGGGAAGGGGCCCAATGCCCGAGGCGAATGTGGGGCATCTTCTAGAGAACCCCTTTATGCTACGACTGGGGAGGAGAAAGCTTAATTTCACTTGATAAGGGATTTAAAATGGATGCAGAATTTAAAATGACATTTCCAAGTTTAGGTACCACGTAAAATTCTCCAACACTTCCAAGATGTTAAGGAGAAACTTCGGGGAATGCTGTACTCACACAGGCCACTTCAACCCAGAGGCTGGAACTTGTGGCCGTCCCCATGCAGTCCACGCCTGTTTTTGTAAATAAGGTTTTATGGGAACACAACCACGCCCACTTGGTACTCCGTACCTGTGGCTGCTTTTGCAAAGCCTAAAATATTGATTGAACAGCCTTTATAGAAAAGGTTTGCAGACCCTGGCTTTACACTACACCCGTGCACTAGGGGGGACCTGCTTTCCTCCTTAGTCTCTGGACATGGCAAGTCTGAGAAGCTCCAGTTCCATCTGTTCCCACCTGCAAAGCTGCCACCACCACCGCTGCCACCAGTACCCCACCTGCTGGGATGGGGCAGCCAGCTCTTCCACTGATCCCAGCAAGGACCCTCGGCCCATGCCCACCCTCATTCGTCCCACAGGGTTCCCCCCCACCCCCCCCAAAGAAGCCCTGATGGGAAGACAAAGCTGCTCCTAGCCTTTCACACCTGGAGACAAGCGTAGTAGTCAGGGGCCTGTTTAAATCAACAGAGCGATTCCACTAAAAGCAGCGGCACCACTTCACAGTGAAAACAAGTCCAAACACAGCCCACAGAGAACTGCCGACGATCAGAAGGGCCCCACTGCTGGCACCAAGGGCAGTGACAGCCGCTCAGGGCCCGAGCGTCCCTGAGATGCACCAGGAAACACGCGCCCAGGCTGGGCTCTGTGCACCCAGTGAAGCTCACCCGTGGCCCCAAATGCAGCCGCACCAGTCCCAGGGGAGGTGCAAGGCTGGCCCAGCCTCGGAGAGTGAGGGCCTGGTTCCCGGGAGGCCGGACAGACAGACAGGCAGACAGGCAGACAGGCAGGCAGGCAGGCAGGCAGGCAGGCAGGCAGGCAGGCGTGTGGATCAGGTGCCGATGCCCCGAGGACAGGGCCTCCCCCAGCGCTCGGCACCTTCTTTTCCTGGCCCAGAGCGGACACCACACAGACCTGCAGGAGTCTGATACCGCACGTACCAGACTGGGCTGGACCCCAGGGCCCGCAGTCTCCGATGGGATTCAGGGGCCCTCTCGTGAGGGCTGCTCGCTACTCCTGCAGCCATTTACAGGCCTAGTCCCCCCTAACCTCGCGCTTGCGCAGCCAACCCCACCAGGGAGGGGAGCCCCTGTCCTCTCTGGCGGGGCCTCCTCAGCAGGAGTTCCAAGGATGCGCACGGGAGCCCTGCTTGGGGTCTGTTCCTGGAACGGCAGCGCCGCTGTCTGCACGGAGCTCTGACAGCCATGGGTGGAGGGGCTGCATTGGCCACTGCCCTTGCTTTCGGTTTCCGCGTGGAGGACCTCACTGGAGGGATGCTCCTGGCCTGGTCTCTCCCCACCAAACCCCCTGAGGGGAGGACGACTCACTGAGCAGCCACCCTTGGAAGAAGGGACGAGAACGCTCAGCTCAGCACCTTGTGGGGTCCTGCAGGGGGACTGCCTGCCCCACAGCATGGGGTGTCCTGTTCTCTTCCAAGACATGGTCAGCGTCCGCCCCTGCAGGGACCAGTGACGGGGTGGGGAGGGTGTCAAATTCTGGCGGGACTTCCTGCAAAGTCTGCCATGGCTATGGCTATGGCCACACCACCTCTCCAGTCAAGCTTTTATCCTAATAAAGCTAACATTCTTTACTCATGTCTCAGTTGGCTCAGAAGATGGGAGGAAAGAAAGGGATGTAATTACGGCCCCCGAAAACCACAGTGGATGGGAGATGTCTTCCTGGGCAGCCAGTGGACACAGCTTAGAGCACACCCAGCATGCCAGGGATGGCCACATGCCGGGGGCCACCAAACACAAGGGGGTGTACCCCGTGTTCCCACTGCACGGGGCTCTGGGAGACCGATGGTTGTTCTGCGTAAGGATCCGGACAAGCAGTTACTCAGAGCTTGAGAAGAGCTGCTCTCTGGAGGGACTCCCCCAGGCCTCGGCAGAGTTCAGACTTCTGCTAAGGGAAGGGTCTGCTCCGGAGTCCCTGGGGAAGAAAGGCCTCATCCTAGGTAGCTCCATCCTGGCGGGAGGAAGGGGCACCGGTGGGCGGCCACTGCAGGCCCAGGGCATGCTGGGGTGAGAGCTCTCATCCCTGTGGGAACACCATGGTGGCCGCTCCACAAAGAAGGTCACAGCAGCGGGCACAGGTACAGGAGCTGGGGCCCACTCTGGAGATGGCGCCGGGGTGGGGAGCTGGGCGCAGACCCTGAAAGACCCCACCCATGGGGGGAACCTCCTCTCATGGTATCTGGGCACCCCCTGCTCCCTCGGGCGGTCGTTCCTACTTCTGCCTTTACCGGAGCAGGGTGTCAGCTGCTGGGCACCAGACACACACACACGCCTGCCAGGAAGTGCCCCTCTGTGGGGCTGCACCTGTCCCAGGAGGATGGCTGGATCCTCAGTCCCTGTCCTAGACACGTTGCTCAGTAATGATGCTCTGGGGAGAGCATGCCGGATGTGCACATCGTGACATCGTATCCTCCAACGAGCCCAGGCCATGCACTCTCAACTTCGGGACACGTTAAGCCTCTGGCCCAAGTTGACAAGCTGCTTAGAGGCCGAGAGGGGATCCCAGCCCCACACTCTGTACACTGCCCCCAGGGGACCGCCGAGGCAGGGCCTGGGGGCGCTGGCACCTAAGTAAGTTGGCTTGGGAGGTGGGAATCTGACTTCCCGCACATCACAGACTAGTCCCGCCTTGGACCAGAAGTTAGAGTTGCCATGGTAACTGGCATCGTCTGTGGGGCTCTGACCCCGCACGGGGAGGGTGAGCTCAGACTTCCTCTCCAGTGCAGTTTAACTGAGCGAGAAGCAGACACGCTGTCGAGTCCTGCTGAGTCCTGCCCGCAGCACCCAGCTCCCATCTGCCTGGGGGGAGTAGCGGGAAACTCTAAGAACAGATTGTTTGCTCTGATTGAGGGTTTTTATCAAATACAACAGGACATTAATAATTGCTGGGAGGACATGATTAGGTAACACACAATTCACGTTTTTGACTGATAAAGAGACAGACATTTAATTCAATTTAGTCTTACAAACATTTAGGCACCAATTCAGTTTTCCTACCGAACAGCAGATTTCACAAGGGAGTGTTGATTTTCTTCCCTCTCGCCCAACAAGCTATGAAATTGTAACAAAGTGTGTAAACCTGAACCTTTCTCCCTTTCTATGCAGGGACTGCTGGCCTGGAACAGCAATTATAAAGATAGCTATGACCAGGCTTCATCTTTGACGGGGGGCGGGTGTCTTACCAAACACGCACTATCTTCGCCTCCGGAAATGGGAATGCTGCTTCTGCTCGTGCTAATTTTGGTGGCAAGTTTCAGACTATCAAGATGACGAAACCTGCTAAAATTCACTGGGGCCCTCAGGACATTTCAAAGGATGTGCACCCTCTATGCCCTCTCCTTTAAAGCCTGTGCTACACGAAATGCAATTCTTATCAACAACCACGAAGCTCATAATATCGCAGCTGCACTGAAATCTTCACGCTGTGAAATCTAATTCATCCAATACGCGAATCCATCACTTACACAGACCCTTTCTCAAATGCTATAAAACTTCCAAACCCATAGATTTGTCTCCAACAAAAATAACACGAAGGGGCCTTTCGATCAATAATGGAATCCCTCTGATTCTGGTGCCGGCTGAATATTTTCTCCAGCTTTGCCTTTGTTCTTGTGGGTAGCAGCCCACAAGGGAAAGAGCTTGTTTTCACTTGCGGCCTCATCAATACCTAAATCCTGGTGAACAAGTGACACCGAGAAGCTGTAATCAATAGCTCCCCGTGCGTTTTTTTCTTCTGGTCAAATGGTTCAGCCCCACTGACAGCCCTGACACTTAGAACATGATGCTAAATCTTTATCAACAGCCATCTGGGTGACTGGCAGGACAAGACTCAGGGGGTCATTAACGCTCATGGCAATCTGTGAATAAACTAACTCCTCAGGAATGCGTTTGTTTAGAAGAAGGTGGAGAAACTCTCTGTGCAAGTATTGATCGCCTTTGAACTGCATTTAGCAAATTCTGTCTGAGGATGAGTAGAAGGGTGCTTTACCGGGGAGGGCGTGAGGCCTCTTCAACCCGCCCCACCGGAAGACGACCCGTCCCCCAGGCTGGGCCTGGGAGAGGGTCTTCCGGAAGGCTGCGAAACCATTTCACCTGGGCTGTTAATTCCTTCACGGAAAACCATGGAAAAGCCAAGGGCCTGGAATGGGACGGAACTCTCCCACCACCGCAAAAACCGCCCCTCAGACGGGCGCGGGGAGAGCAGCCCAGGCCAAGAGCAGGTGCCGTCGCGGGAGCCAGCACGTGTCCTTTTACCGCCAGCCGCCTAAGGAATCAGCGCGCAGGGGGCCTCACGGTGGTCTGGAACATTCCACATCCACCTGCCGCTTTCCTCCTGAAATGCACAACCGTTCTTCCCGGCCGGAACATAAGATGCTTTCAGCGGGTAAGCCTCCACGACGTGCTATCCGTGCTGGAGCCCACGCGTGTGGTGCTGCGGCCGGGCCCCTGCCGTCAGCGCCGAGAAGCGGGACACGCCAGCCGGTCCCTGACTAGGCCCCTTCCTCCCTCAGGTCCCTGGGTACCACTGAGATCCCTCGGCCCGTTCTGAGGAGATTCTCTTTTACCAGCTTTGTGGGACTCCTCTGAGGACGGCTGATTCCCGCCGAGCTGCCCGTGCTGCACCATGCAGCAGGCATCTCCTTGCAGGGGCACCTCCGGTGCCTCTGAGCCACACCTGGAGGCCTCTGTCAGGTCCTCTGCAGCCTCTCATTAAGTTGAGGTCCCTGCATGAATCACAGGCAGCGCCCAACTACAGAGGGACGCCCAGGGAAAGGCCACAGAGGGCTCACCACCTCCTGTCACCCTTGGCACGGGAGGGAGCTGAGAAGAGGGAACGCGGTGTGGGCAGAATCCTCCCACCTGAGTGCGTCGTCATGGCCACCCTCGGCGTGGGCATGTGATGGGGATGTCGAGACTAGGACTTCATGGACGGTAGAGTTTTAAGCCCTGTGAGATCCTGTTTTATAAATTTCAGTGGCTGAGGCCATACTTGAGCAGTGACAGTCATAGAGATTAACAGCAAGAGGAGAGAGTCCCGCTGGCTGCAGGACAATAAATGTTTCTGAACATCGCCACAAGCACCATCGGCGGACAACCAAGGCCTCGCCACTGCAGAGAGTGAGAAACCGTGGGCATCACAGGGGGCAGGTGAGGGGGCTGCTCGTCTGTGCGTGTCAGTTGGCAGAGCTGTTTCACGGCAAAGATGGGAGCCGCGCCTGCTGATGGGGCCGGCGGTGCCAGGACGCGAGGCCAACCTCAGGGCGGGAGGCAGGGAGGCCGGGAGGGAGGACCACGTCTCCGCGTGGGGCGTGAACAGCAGCGTGGCCTGGAACGGGGACGGGGATGGGCGACAGAGGGAGAATTTCTACACAGCACGGTGACGCCGCGCAGCAGGAGGGTGCAAAGAAGTTGGTCCCCAGAGTTCGCCCTCGAGGCCCTGAGTGGACACCACAGCGCACTCTGGATGGTCTCTCTATCCAGAGCAAAGTCAAACTGCCCCAAACTGAGTGGACCTGGGAGAAGACAGTGGCCTTCCAGAGGGAAGGTGTGACGTAAGCTTCGCTGGGAGACGTGAGTAACTACACCTAGAAACTTGATTCACCGCCACCCCGCGCTCAGCGTGGAAACGCGGCCCGTAGCGCACAGAGGAGGCGTACGCGAACGACGTAGCTGGGCCGCCGCCACTACGGCACAACTGGCGCAAAACGACATGCTGACCAGATCCACCGGCCTCCATCGTGGAGACCAGGGACACGGGAAGTGGGGGGCTGTGTCGTCGTATCACATATTGTTCCTGACGATCTGAGATATTCTAACATGGAAGAAAACTCTTCTCCGGATCAGATGTACATTAAAGCAGTGCCCCCACTACAGACCTACAGGAGCCGCTGCTTAAGAGTAACAGTGCCGTTTTGGGAGAAAGGCCAAGGAACTGCCATCTCCTCGAGACACCGGCTCTGCCCTCGGGCGGCCGCGAGCCGAGTGGCGAGAGCTGCCGGATGCGGCGTGCAGAACGCCAGCCTCTCCCCTGTGAGCAGGGCTGGAAGGAGCTCTGGAAACACAGCAGAGCCACAGCGAGTGTTTAAAAAGTGGGGTCTCTCTGACTTAGTAACTTCGCATCCCATGACGTGACGACTCTCTTTGCTTTTCCTGATAGGATGGCATTTCTTCTACCAGATTAGAGACGTTCCTACAGCTTTAGGGAGGAGCCATTCCCAATGTGCTAGCAGGCCCCGGCGGGCACTGGAGACTAATAAGATCGGGAATATTCCAGGGCCCCGTGCAACTGTGTGGGGTCTCCCAGAGGGCCGAGCTGTTGTGCGGACAGGGGTGCCCTTCCTGCCCACCTGCAGGCTCCACAGGCGTGTGTGGCCTTGGCCAGGCCCACGTCACGGCCTCTCCACAACCCATGCGGACTTCCTCCCTGAGACTGGACAGCGCCTGGCCCACGTGTGGCGTGACGGGGAGCAGAGGTGACCTCTGCACTCCTGGGAACGACAGGCCTGCGGCCACCCAACACTGAGGCCTGACCCTATCCCCTGGGGAGATGGCCTTGCGTGGTCCGTGAGTCCTGCTCTCAGCCCAGCCTGACTGCAGACTCACAGGGGGGACAAAGACGTGAAGGAGCTTGGGGACACGCCCGAAAGCGATGAGCCATCCCAGGTCCCAAGGGCCATGGCCTGGACCTCCTGACGGAGCAAAGCCCCCAGGCGACGGCGATGGGTTTGAAAACACCGCAGCGGCACGTGTATTTTTCTAGAACATAAGCTCTCGTGCGTGGGTCTGTTTTGTTTCCTGCTGTACTCCTGGCAACTGGAGGAGCGTCGGGCACACCCTGGGCACCCAGTGTGCCCAGCTGTCCAGTGAACGAATGGCCGCCTGCTGGCCGCTTCTCCAGGCTTCGCCGCCCCGGGCTCCCTGTGACGAGCAGCTCCCGTGGTTCTGACACGCATCATGGGGCGGGGAGGGTCTCGGTGGTGCGTGGGAAAGCTTCTTCACCACCTTCACCCCACCAGTGCCACCCATGCCTCTTCCAGAGGTCCCCACCACAAAGGCTTCCTGTCCTCCCCCCCCACTGCAGCCCGGGCTGCCCCTGAAACCCGCTTCAGTCAGAGGACACTGTGACCCCCTGAGCGCAGTGCCCAGGCCCCCCACTGACCACGGCCATGCTGACACCACGTGGATGCAAACTCACAGGATTGCTTCTCATCGCCTCTCCCACGGCCCGCGCTGCTTTGGGGTTGCCCGCCAGCGCCGCTAATTGCTGGTAAGAAACCGTTTCTCCGAATTTCGCAGCCTTCTGCAGCTTCCATAGCGCCTGTCTGGTGAACGAATCTGAAGCGAGAGAGCAGAGTGACACGATTTGGGCAAACGGCTCCGACAGCTCGGATACAAACAGCTGCCAGTCCTGAAAGACAGGGTGCATCAACGTAAACAGAGGTGCTATTCCCAACGAAAACAGCTCCGCACGGCCCTGTCACCGTGCCACCCGACACGGAGGAAGAGGCGTGTGACGCAGGGCACGGAGCGGGCCGGCCCCTCTGCAGGTGTCCCCAGCCGTGCCTCACAGATTTGCGACTCCCTCCCATCTTCCCCGAGTGCCAGGCAGGCCCGAGACACGCTCTCCCGGCACCCGGGCGTGTATAAATTAGCACGCAGTTCGCTTCGTGAGCACAGAAGGCCCTGCTTGCACACCAACTTCGAAACCTTTTGTTCCGCTGGTTAATTTCCAACTTCAGCTGGGACACAGAAGGAAAAGGAAGCCACGGGCTGGGCTCTGATATTATACTAGCTGTCCACATCCGACGACGAGCAGGCTTAGAATGCCAAACACCACGGTACACAGGGGCTGGTGGTGACCTTGGCTACAGGCATCTGTAACGAGCAGGGCTGCAAAGATAAAACAACTTCACTCCCATCTGAACTGACTATACTCTTCATCCTGCTGCAGGAATGAAAAGGAAACCGCACGACAACATTCCCTCCCTCTGCTCCAGGTTTAGAGCTGTTTCGCGGGTGTGGAGTGCGCTGGGGAGAAGCCTGGCGTGTGAAGGAGGCGGGTCTGAACCGACACCTATTGTCTTTCCGAAGGGGACGCACGGCGCGGGAGAACTGGACACGGAGCTGTGGCCCCCAGAGGTGGGGCGGGAGCACCCGACGGCAACAAAGGGAAGGATTCCACGGGCGGGGGCGCAGTCCCTGAGTGTGTCCCTAATAGCACTAATTACACTTGGTGCCAAGCTGGCCAAGTGCGATTTGGTTCTTAAAGGAAACACACCCTTGCATGCGTGTTAAATAATAAAAATCACTTCTTCACTGAAGGGAATGATAATCACTTCACTGGGAAAAAAAATCTGTTTAGACTTTATTATAACATTAAGCAAATTAAACATCAGCATAATCCAGGTGATACTAGAAAAGGGTCAGCAAAGAAATTGACTTTGTTGTTCATTAATTTACATGGATTAGCAGAGGGCAGAAAGATAGCAAATGTGCTCTAGTTTTTTATGATATAATTTCAAACTCTACACCGTTTGTGGCAGGAGGGTGACTTTGGGGTTAATCAGACTGATTTGTCCTTTTAATTGCTTTCTATTCAAAGAAAATTCATTAGATAATGTTCTCTTCAAAATTCATGAATCAATTTAACTGAAGAAACCACATTAACAGCTTTGGGTTCATTAGCACATGCCGGTTGTGTGACTAGCTGATTGCTGAGAGGGTTTCCTTAGGCAAACAGACTCTGTTTACTGTGATTTCTTTAGAAAGGGTTTTGAAATCAAACTGTTAATCATTATCATTGTCGCCCGTTGTTGTGCCTAACTTAAAAAAAGAAAAAGGAAGAAAAAAGAAAAGCAAGGCAGCCTGGTGATAACTTGGAGAAAAAGAGGTTTCAGGGATAGCTGTCTTGGAAAAGAAACGATAGAAGCAGCACAAGCCGATACAGCAAGAAGCAGAGGCCAGTCTCCTGCCTTCTTCCCACAGCCCAGCGTTGTTGGTTTTTGTTTTCCGTGTTTTGGCCCAGGGAGAGGATGCTGCCTAGGTCTTCCAGGAGGACAGTCTGGAACTTACTAGACCTGCAGGAATACAGTGAGAGGTGTGTGCAGACAGAAGCTGGAGAGACAGCCCAGTTCCGAGAAGCCGCGGCACAGCTCCCCGGCCGCCACCTGAGCGCCAGGCGCTGACAGACTCCTGCCGAGTCACAGAGCACCCCTCCTTCCAAGGGGAAGAACACTGTAAAATAAAACAACTGGACGCCCGTACATGAGCGCAGAGTTTATCAAACATTTTCAGCTTCACTGTCAAGTTTTCCACGGGAAACCGTTTCTCACCTTGTATGTACCAGGCAATGGTATCAGGACAAACAGCTCAAGAAATGCAGTATTTGTCAATCAAGCACATCATTTTATAAATGTACCTGGAAACTCAATTCCACCTTGTAGGGAGCAAATGCATTTATTAGTCTAAGCAGTGCTCAGAGCCAGCGCCTTCGCCCTGGACCTGTGCAAAATCAGACCTGAGGCCCACCCCTCCGAACGGGGGGCAACACTCTCGGTTGTTGGGTATCGTTCTAAAATGTAGCAAAACCTGCTCATAAGGATTACCATGATCGATGTGTAAAATACATTCTCTTGAGGTGGCCGTTTAGTGGCCGTTTAGTGGTCCGTTTAGTGGCCGTTTAGTGGTCCGGCCGGCCATTTAGTGGCCGGACCATCATTTCAGGTGGCCTAAGGGGCAACCACTGAAACACCATCCTTTTCTCTCCCGTAAGGTCCCCTGTGGAGAGCAGCTGCAGCCTCCGGAGGCCACATTCTGGGTGTTCCTCTCCTTCCTCATCTCCTGCCTGTTCTGGGGTCCGGGTGAGGTCAAGGTAGGCTCTGCTGGAAGACTGCTCCTTAGATCCCCCTTACCTTAAGGACACGGCCATCTCCATTTGAGCTTGGGTGGCTACTCAGACACACCCACCGCAACCACCTAAACCTGGCAAAAACTGTTTTCTAAGCTCTCTTCCTGGATTGCACATCACGAGCCAGGGCGCTGATGATACCGCGCACCTGTAGGATGCCCTGCCATGGCGTCAAACCCGGTGTCCACGCATGGGTCACGGCCGTTTGACAGGTTTCCAACTTTCCAAGGGTTCTCCCTCCCAGGACTTGCCTTCTCTGGCCTCCGGCACAGAGGGGGCACCCAGGCTGGCACACCGGAGCTCAAGATAATCTGGGAGGGAGCCAGGTTTCTGATCAGGTGAATCCAGAGGCGAGTCCTGACACTACGTGCTCTTCAAGTGTAACGAGCTAAACTGACCTGATGCTGCCTCAGCAGCAAAGCGGCCGGACGACCTTTCCAGGAATGAACCTGGGGGGGAGAACATGAAAGTGAAAGGAAACAGGGGTTCTGGTCCAGGGGGAACAGAGTCAGCGTCTTCTCCCTGCCTGTCGCTGCTGAATGCCTTTATAAAGCCTGGGCACAAGGCACAGAGCAGCTATTTGAGGGCCGTGGAAAGTAAAGGTTCAGGAAGAGGAATTTGAAGAAACACTGCAACGATGCGCCAGTTTTTAACCACTTTTCCCCTCAATAACCCCCAGCCAGGACTGACTGCAGCCTCGACCCCAGCGGTGCTGCTGCTGCAGACAGAGCCCAGGGCTCTCATCACCTTGAGGAGGGGGAAGGACCCCTGATGCTCAGAGCATGGAGGAGCCCCCCCTGTGCTATTACGTCTGAACTCCTGTACCGCTGCCCCCAAGCAATCCTGCAGTGGGGGATGGCAATGGTGGGGGGCCCGCAGGTGCTGAAGGCTCTGAGGAGAAACATCCTTTCTGATGGGAAGAGCTATGGTCCCCAAAGGTGGGTGGACCCACTGCTTTCCCCTTCTTTGTATTCTCACTGCTCGGCCCTAGATGGAAGCGCAGTTGCAGGAGTGGGTGGTAGCGCAGAGGACCCCCAAGAACTGGGAAGGACCAGGGAGATTGCAGAGAAAGAGGCCTTTGGGAAAGCACACCAGCAAGTTGTTTACAGATTCCTGGATTCGCCCCTGAGCTGTGCATGTGTGGATCTGCCACTAAACCCAAGACTCCGAAAACTGAGGTAAGGGTTAGACCACTGCTGGGGTCCTGGAGGGCAGACCTGAACAGGACTGCGGAGGCTACAAAGGAACGAATACTGAAACCACAACCTGCAGAAGCCTGGTCAGGACTCATGGGCTGTATCCAACCGGGTCGAGTGTCTCATAAACAAAAATATCAACATTACTGTAAGATTTACATGAGACCCAGAGTCTCAGAATATCATATTCAAAATGACCGGGTTATAACCCCAGACTACTTAGCATATGAAGAATCAGGAAAACCTCAACTTGCCTGGGAAAAGACAGTCAACAAATGTAAAGGCCAAAGCTGAGACAGGAGTTAGAATCACCTGACAACCGCCCCTCTCGCTCAAGCTTTCTGAGGTATGATTAACAAATAAAACTGTAAGATACTGAAGGTGTGCAATGTGATGACTTGATAAACATCACCTGACACAACCACTTCAGAGGATCTGTAATAAAAATGCTGTGAGAAGGGAAAATACCCACGAAACAAATGAAAATACGGGAGTTTGTTTTTAAAAAAATAGAAGTTATGGGCTTCCCTGGTGGCACAGTGGTTGGGAGTCCGCCTGCCGACGCAGGGGACGCGGGTTCGTGCCCCGGTCCGGGAGGATCCCACGTGCCGCGGAGCGGCTGGGCCCGTGAGCCATGGCCGCTGGGCCTGCGCGTCCGGAGCCTGTTGCTCCGCAACGGGAGAGGCCACAGCGGTGAGAGGCCCGCGTACCGCAAAAAAAAAAAAAAAAAAAAAAAAAAAAACATAAAAAAATAGAAGTTACAAAGAAGAATCAAACGGAGAATTTAGTACTGAAAAATTCAACATACAAAATGAAAAAACTGCACTGCATGGGGCTTCTTAGCAGAATGGGGATGCCAGAGGAAGAGCCAGTGAGACTGAGGATAAGTCAGCAGAAATTATCAACCAGAGAAACAGGAAAAAATGTCAGGGCTTCCCTGGTGGCGCAGTGGTTGAGAGTCCGCCTGCTGATGCAGGGGACACGGGTTCGTGCCCCGGTCCGGGAGGATCCCACGTGCCGCGGAGCAGCTGGGCCCGTGAGCCATGGCCACTGAGCCTGCGCGTCCAGAGCCTGTGCCCCGCAACGGGAGAGGCCACAACAGTGAGAGGCCCGCGTACCGCAGGGGGGAAAAAAAATGTCAAAAGCAAACAACAAAAACCAAAAACAGCCTCGGGGACATGTTGGAAAAGCCAAAAGGTCTAACATGCGTGTTACTGGGGTTCTGGAAGGGTAGAGAGAAAAGTGTGGTGTAGAAGAAAAAAATTCAAAGAAATAATAGCTAAACATTTCCCAAATTTGGCAAAAGATATACAACCATAGATTTAAGAAGCTCAGCAAAGTGCAAACAGGACACACCCGAAGAAATCCACTCCCAGACGGTACCATGATGAAGCTGCTGAAATCTAAAGACAAAGAAAGAAATCTTGAAAACAAAGAAAAATGTTGCATTATTTATAGAACAATGTTTGAATGACTACAGAATTCTTATAGTAACCACAGAGGTAGAAGAAAGCAAAACGGCAATTTTAAAGTGCTGAAAGAAAAGAACTGTCAACTTAGAATTCTACATCCAGTTTTGAAAAAAATCTTTTAGGAGTGAAGTTAAAATAAAGACATTTTCAGATTAAAAAAAACAAAAGTTAAGGTGTTGCCAGCAGACCTGAAATGCTAACGGAAGTTCTTCAGTAAGAAGCAAAATAATACCAGAGGGAAGTGTGGAACATTAGGAATAAAAGCAGAACAAAACAAATGGTAACTAGCTGGCTAAATACCAAAGACTGTTCTTCTGTTGAGTTCTTTAAAATATGTTTAATGACTGAAAGCAAAACCATGACATCAACAGATAAGATTTTCAATGTACACAGAAGTAAAACAAGAACACCATAACATAAAGCAGGGGAGTTAAAGGACCTACATGGTGGTAAGGCCATATTTCTACTTTAAGGTGGAGAAATATTGATTCCAATTAGACTGTGATAGTTAAATATGTATTATAATCCCTACAGCAACCACTAGAAAAACTATAAGAGACAATATAGTTAAAAAACATGTACAATATAAAAAAATGCTAAAATATTCCATAGGAAGGAAAGAAAGGGGAAAGGAAAATGAAGAACCGAGGGAAAAGATAGAAAATGAATAATAATATGTGATAATAAAATGTAATAAATAAAAAGATAGCAAATAAAATGAAATACATGTTTGACATCCCAACCCTAAATGCTTATGTACCTAACAACAGGGCTCAAATGCAGGAAGCAAAAACATGAAACACTGAAAAGGATAATTAGACAAAATCCACAAATTATACTTGAAGACTTCACTACTTCTCTCTCATAATTCACAGAAATAGTTGACAGAACATCAAGGATGCAGAAATAAAAAACACCGTGAACCAACTTGTTTTAACTGACATTTACAGAATAGCCAGTAACAGCAGGACAGATACTCTACAAATGCACATGTAACGCCGATCAAGATAAAGCATATTCTGGGTTATGAAACAAATGTTAACAACTTTTAAACAACTGAAATCAGACAAGTGATTTTCTCTGATCGTAATGGAAAAAGACAAAAGGAAAATCTCCAAACATCTGGAGAGTAAGTAAGGCATTTCTAAATAATCGATGGGTCACAGAAGTCTTAAGGAAATGAAAACAAAATTGAACTGAATGAAACTGAAAATACAGCATATCACAATTTATGGGACACAGCTAACATTTCAGAGGGACATCTATAGTATTAAATGCATATTTTAGAAAAAAGGGCTCAAATCAGTAATAACATAAAACATAAAATTAATAATAAGCTTCCACCTTAAGAAACCAGAAAGAGAAAAGCAAAATAAACCAAAAGGAGAAGGAAGGAAAGAATAAAGGTAATAGCAGAAACTAGTGAAATCGAAAACAAAAAAATGATAGAGTAAAATACATGAAGCTAAAACTGGGTTCTTTAAAAAGAAAAATAAATTGATAAATCTTTAGTAAGACTGTTTACAAAAAACCAACAAATTATCAACATGAGGAACAAAAGAGGGGATGTTACTACCGACCGCACAGACATTAAATTGACGAAAAATTATTCCTACAAATAACTCTAGGCACAATATTCAAAATCACAGATGAATTAGACCAATTTATCTAAAACTACAAACTACCAAAACTCATCCAGGATGAAACAGATAACTGGAATAGTCCTGTAACTATCAAAGAACTTGAATTCATAGTTTAAAATCTTCTGAAATCATAGGGCCAGATAATTTCACCAAAAAATTCTATCAAACATTTAAATAACACATCAGTGCAGCATAATCTTTTTCAGAATAATAGAAGAGAAGGGAACAACACTTCTCAAGGCATTTTATGAGGCTAGAATTACTCCAGTATCAAAATCAAAAAAGAGAGTAACCAGAAAAGCACAGATCAGCATCTCTCATGAACATACATGCAAAAATCCTCAACAAAATATTTGCAAATCAAATCGAGAAATACATCAAGCACAAGACATCAAAATTCAGTGGAGTCTGTCCCAGGAATGGAGGGCTGATTCAGTATTTGAAAAATTAATCTATTATAAAGCTACAGTCATCAAGATAGGAGGTACTGCTGAAAAAACACCTAGATCAATGGAACAGAATAGAACAACCCACATAAATAGAGGAGCAAAGGCGATTCAATGGAAAAAGGCTAGTCTTTCCAACAAACGGTGCTGGAACAACTGGACAGCCACATACAAAATATGAATCTAGACACAGACCATGCATCTTCTACAAAAACTAACTCAAAATGGATCACAGACATAAATCTAAAAGGCAAAACTATAAAACACCTAGAAGATGGTCACCTAGAGAAAAATCTAGGTGGCCTTGGGTTTAGGGAAGAGTTTTTGAATATAGCATGATTCATGAGAGAAAAAAATGGGTAAGTTGAACTTTACCAAAATTAATTTCTGCTCTGTGAAAGATGCTGTTAAGACACCTTAAAGAAAAGCCAAAGGCTGAAAGAAAATTTTGCAAAACATGTATCTGATAAAGGACTTGTATCCAAAACACACAAAGAATTCTTAAAAACTCAGCAATAAGAAAATAACTCAATTAGAAAACGGATAAGAGCTTAACAGACACCTCCTCACCAAAAAAGATATACAGATGACAAATAAGCATATGATAAGCTGCTTAACATCATTTGTCATTAGGGAGTTATACGTTGAAACAATGGGATACAATTACACACCTATCAGGATGGCTAAAAACAAAACAAACAAACAAACAAGAAAAACCCTCAATAGTACTGACTGCTGGTGAGGATGAGGGATATTCATTCATTGCTGATGAAAATGCAAAGTGGAACAGCTACTTTGGAAGAAAGTTGGTCATTTCTTAGAAAGCTAAACTGAGGCTTACCACATAAACCAGCAACTGCACTCCTAGATATTTAATCAACTGACTGGAAAACTTATGTCCACCCAAAAACCTGCATGTGAATGTTTATAGCAGCTCTACTCACCTATTGCCAAAAACTGGAAACCAAGATGTCCTTTAATAGGTAAATAAACTATGGAACGCCCATACAATGGAATATTATTCAGTCATGTAAAGAGTGAACTATCAAGTCACAAAAAGACATGGAGGAGTCTTAAATGTATATCGCCAAGTGAAAAAAAAAATTGTGGAAAGGCTACATGCTGTATGATCCCAACTATATGACCTTTTGTAAAAGGAATAACAATAGAGACATACATTCAATGTATGCAAATTAACAACAGCGATATACTTAGGAGACTGGAGGACCCCAGGAAAGAATGCAGGCAGTGACAAGAGAATCTAACTGTATGACAAACGTATGAACAAGCCCACTGAGGTGTGTGGGAAGGAACATGGTGACCTAATTAACTCTGGAAATGAGTGGAGTCCATAAGACTAAGACAAAAGGAACTGCACTGTGCACTGTACTCTGGTTGATACAGTTGTTTCCCATGGAAGTACCGGATAAAAATCCTGTTACTGCTATACGGTATACTGGGCTCAAACAACTAGCTAAATGGATGCCAGAAGGCTGGAGCCAGTTTCTCACAGATAAGCAAGAGGCGGCCAGAAGGATCCATGTAATAATGGATTAGAACTCTGTGTAGACGTGAGTATGAACGAACGTTTATCTTCATATTGGTACAGAGCAAGGCCAACCTCAACAGTATTAAATCATTATGATAGTATGTACCCTGATGGGATTGCATGAAAATGGCACTTTACCTCTGTGGTCTTCCACAATGCCATGGCCCCAGTCTACGATGAGAAAAGCATCATATAAATTCGAATATAGTGACATTTTACAAAATTCCTGATAAGTACTCCTGAAAACTGTCAAGCTCATCTAAAACAAGGAAGATCTGAGAAGATGTCAAAGCTAAGCGGAGTCTAAGGAGATATAATGGCCCAATCTATCATGGCATATCCTAAACTGGCTCCTGGAACAGAAGGACATTAGGTAACACCTAAGAAAATCTGAATAAAATATGAACTTTAGTTAGTAAGATATCAGCACTGGTTTGTTGATTGTAACAAGTGTATCACACTAATATAAGATGTCAATTATAGGGCAAAATGAGTGTGGGGTATCAGGGAACTCTCTGTACTAACTTCTCAATTTTTTTTGTAAATCTAAAACTGTTCTAAAAAATGAAGTCAATTAAAAATGAACTAATATGATCCACCATATTAACAGCCTAACGAAGAAAAATACATAATAATATCAATTGTGGTAGGAAAAAAATTTAACAAATTTCAACATCCATTCAAGATGAAAGCTCTCAGCCATTAGGATAACCTGATAAAGATATTAGACAAAAAAAAACATACAGTTAATATGAGACTTAACTGTGAAAAGATGAATGCTTTTCCTCTCAAGACTGAGAAAAAAGCAAGGATGTCCAATCCTAATCAGTATCATCGCGGAAGTTCTAGCCATTACACTAAGGCAAGAGAAGGAAATAAAAGTCATACATTTTGGAAAGAAAGAAATAAAACTGTCCCTATTCACAGACAACATGATTTGTTTATGGGAAAATACCGAGGAATCTATCAAAACAAACAAACAAACAAAAAACAAACCAACAACAAAACCAACTTTGAACTAATAGGTGAATTTAGGAAAGCCACCAGGTACAAGGTCAACACCCCAAAATCAATCACAGTTCTGTCACTGATAATAGCTCCAACAAAAATGCAATACTTAGATTTAAATCTAACAAATTATATACAAGATCGTTATGTTGAAAATTACAAAATACTGATATATTGATAATATTATAAAAGAATATCTAAATAATTTGAGAGACATACCATGTTCATGGATGGGAAGTCTCAATATTATAAAGATTTCAATTCTCCAAAAATTGATCTATAGATTTATTTCCATTCCACTCAAAGTCCCAGGGATATTTGCTGAAGATATAGACAAGCTTATTCTAAAACTTACATGGAAAGGCAAAGGAACCTGAATTGTCAAAACATTTTGAAAAAGGCAAAAAAAAAAAAAAAAAAAAAAGGGAGAAAGCACACCAGCAGGTTTTAAGACTTACTATTATGCTGTTATAGATCAGGATAATATGAAATTTGTAAAGGGATAAGCATAGAGATTTCCAAAAGAGACTAGCACACGTATGTCCAAATGGTTTCTGACAAAGGTGCAAAGGCATTTCAACGGAAAAAGGTATTATTTTCAAAAATGGTGTTGGAAAACTTGACATCTACATGCAAAACACTGAACTCTGACCCAACTCTCATACCTTATAAAAATTAATTTAAAATAAATCGTATATTTAAATAAAACTTTCAACTAAGAATATTTTAGAAGAAAACAGAGAAAACCTTTGTGACCTGAAGTTAGGCATACAGTTCTCAGACGTGTCATCAAAACCACAATTCATAAATTAAAAAATAAACTGAACTTCATTAAAATGAAAAAAAATTTGGTCTGTGAAAGTCAGTGTTAGGAGATAAAAGACAAGTTAGAGCCTGGGAGAAAATATTTGGAAATAACATATCTAACAAAGGACTTATATCTGCAATATACATAAAAAATCTTTAAACTCAACAGTAAGAAAACAAACCACCTAATTAAAAAAATGGGCAAAAGACCTGAACTGACAGCTTGCCAAAGGAGGATATACTGTGGTAAATAAGCACATGAAAAGGTGTTCAACATAACCGTTAGGGAAATGCAAATTAAAACCGTGATGACACAGCATTACATACCTATTAGAATGGCTATAATAAACACATGAAGATGTATCTATGCTGTGGAACACAACAATTAAGAGGAATAAACGACAGACACATAAAACAGTTTGGATGAATCTCAAAGGCATTAAGCTGAGTCACAGAAACTAGGCTCAAAAGACTAAATACTGTTGGAGCCCGTTTCTATGACGTTCCCTAAACCACAAGCCGTGGTTATGGAGAACAGCTCAGTGGCTGCCCAGAGTCAGGGAGATGGGGAGAGAGGCGACTATGATCACAGATGGGCAGTGGGAGCAGTTTCTACGGCTGTGCAACTCCCGGGTCCCGATTACGGTGATGCTCACAGGAATCTGTGCACGGAGGAAAATCCACAGCACCATACACCACAAAAGTCAATTTTACTACGTGAAAAAACAGGATAGAGGGAAACACGTCTTCTAAAAACCTTTTCTTTAACGAAAGAGAGTTTTCTTCTGGAAGGTCAAGATACCTACTTCAAATGGAGTCTAGGTCACATTCTCTGCAAAATCTTTCCCCTCTGCAAGTCCCCCCCTCAAGGCTCTCAATAATACAGCCACCACTGTGGTCCCTTCTACCCAACCCAGGTCAGAGCAAGGACCTGCCTTATGGGTCCGCATCTCAACAGTCAGCTCTGTGGCTGACCCAGAGGAGGCATCCAGTGAGTATCGACTAGATGAATAAAGGGGGTGGGTATAAGCATGGGGCCTGGTCTTCCCTACATCCACTTGAGGACGGCTGGTGCTGAGGGGAGAGGGGGCAGCACCGTTTTCCCTAAGAGCAACCTCCACCTGCCAAGCCTGACTCACGTGACAGTGCAACTGGCAGAGGCTTGCAAGGCCCCAAGCCAAGAGGAAGCTGCTGGGCCGGGTGGCATGGCAGGGTTGCTGTTCTGTCAAGGCACGTGGTCCCGATGCAAGTACTGAGGACAAGCGGGTGGAGGGGCACCTGCAGCCCTGCCAGCTCTTAGACGTGCTCAGGACGAACAGCTGCCGCCGGCCAGAGCGGCAGCCCCAGCAGCCTTGCTCCCTGCATCTTCCGGATGGGAAACCGGTCAGCGTCTGGCAGAGCGAGGGCAGGAGGGGTCTGGCTCTGCTCCCTGCAGGCAGAGCTCCAGCAGTTCAGCCGGGGGCCTCTGGATGGGCCAGACCAGGTCAACCCCACTGCTAACCAGGCTCAGCAAGGGGTGTGCACTCTGAGGGGCCTTAATAAATATAAAGGAGTCCCCTGACGATGGGGCTCCAGGACTCCAAACTCACTCCTGTCAGCTGCAGCTGCTTCTGACATTAGGAGTGGCTGACTTGTAAATAATCTCTTCTTTCCGTATGTGCTAATATACATATATTTCATTACATATGAAATATAACGTAGCTTAAGTGAAAATAACTGGATTTATTTCAATATGTCAGCCATGACCTCTACCACCCTACAAGTAGCAGAGAAAAAACAAAGAAATAAAAGAGTTTATAGGTCACTCCAAAGGTTCAGGAATCAACACAGTATTTTCATTTTAGCACATGTCTTACCAAGCTGGACTAAATGAATTAAATATATCTACCTGAGAGTATCAGACTGGTGAATGGGAGGGAGCGTGAGTCTCCTGACATCGGGACGGCACACACCACATGAAGCATGTGACAATCTGCTGTGGAATTGGGAGCAGGGTCAGAAATGACGTGATGCCAGTGACACAGGGACACTGGCCTGGGCTGGTCAGGACGGGTGAGAGGCTCTACCTGGAGAATGCAAGGGACATTCCTGACATGGGAAGAGTGCTACCTCGTGGTGGCCACGGGGGACAACCTTTATTTCGAACATACTACAAAAACAGGCTGGAAAAAACCGTGGCATTGGATGGAGAGCTCCAACACGGACAAGGACACGGGGAGGGTCGTGCTGGAGCAGAGCTGAGGGGGCTGGGCCTTGAAGAGTGGGTAGGAGTTTCCCGAAGAGAAGTGAGGTGTTCTTCAAATAGAAGTGAGCCCCCAGATGGGACACGGGGGCGGGCAACTGATGCGGCAGCGTCAGGCGGCTCCCATCTAGAAGACGTTCACGTGCTGCTCAGTGTACTGCCACCTGCTCCTTCTGCAAGTGCCCGAGGCGAGGATCCCTCTTCCAGCCGACGGAACACGGCAGCGCCAGCCTCTTCTGGTTCCCAGTGTGGCGCTCTGTGGTCCCAGGCAATGCTGAGAGCCCAGATCACAGGCCCTGAGGGAGACCCCAACCTCACGGCTCCCGCGTGAGCCTGGAATAACCGTCCAGCTAATGGCAGAGCTGCTGAAACTGTGTGCAAGGCAGAACTCACGGCCTTGGTCCAAAAATATTCAAGGAAAAAGGAAGCTTCCTGCCTCTTTTGCCTAAGGCACCTGGTTCACCCGGGGTGAGACGCGCCTCCGCCCTCCCCGGGGCTCAGCGCAGGACTCTCCGGCGACGGCGGGGAAGGCCGCAGGCTAAGGCAGCTGGCCTGGCCCCGCGGCCCTCAGCCCCCTGCTCCGGTTCCACCCCCCAAGTACTTCCCACCTGATGCAAAGGCTTCCGAGCCCTCAGCAGCCTCTCCCGGATGTACGGCTCGTCCTAACCCGACTGCCGTCCACACAGCTGGCCAGGGGCCTCATGTGCTCCGCTCTCCCGGGCGGGCCTGGAGGGTGAGATCACGCCCCGCCCTGGCCACGCGGGTTTTGGTTATGCGGTGCGTCTCCGCCCAGTCCCGGTGGCTCTGCCGAGGCCTCTGCTCTGGCTGAGTCTGCACTCCAGCCAGCCTCCTCAGCGCCTGCAGGGCGAGCCATGGAAGAAACCCCGCAGCCCCACGCGGCCGACAGCGGCCGTGCTCAAAGCATTAATTCTTTGGTAGTGGAGGAGCCGGCCTCCCTGTCCCCAAAGGGAGACACCAACGCCTCCACCTCTGAGGCTCTCCTTAAAAATTAGGCCCGACCACACACAGCACCCACCACCTCCGGCGTGCACCTGGTTCCAAGCTCGACATCCACCTGCAGCTCCGGGTGGCACATCTTTTTACGCTTTCCTTTTCCGGCTGGCCGCCAACACCTCAAGGACGGGGCGCACCCAGTACAAGCCCTCTTCTGGAGGACAACCCCCCGGAATTCTTAGGGATGAAGCTGTGTTGCCTTTCAAAGGAGCCCTTTGGGAAGCGCTGTCCCTTCTCTGAACATACTTGGCTATTTCTTCAGGTACTGCCCCTGGGCCAACTGGTAAGGCTTCAGGTAAAGATGGCCTGTTAGTTTGTGGTCTCAACTCATCGGGGTGCAAAGCTATTTCTGCTGGTCTAACGACCAGTGTCCAGTGTTGGGTAGGCCGAATTTTGGATCACTTCCCAAAAGTCAAATCCACTCCTGGGTGAGAAAAGTTGCCAACACAGAATATTCCAAAGCACCTAACAGTCCCTGGAAGTCCCTAACAGCAGGAAGTCAGTCAGTGCCCGGTAAACTCTGTGTGATGTGACGGCTGGAAGGCCATTTCGGAAGAGAAGGTCTCCAAATCTTCTGAGGGAAGCTGGGGAAACGGGCGTGGGTGCTATTTTGAAGAAGACGCATCTGGAAATGTCGGTAAATGTGCTTAAAAACCACTGATGGTCGTAACAAGTGCCAACATTTATTGAGCATTTACTGTGCACCAGGCACTGTGCAACGCACTTCATCTCGTTCAGTCCTCGGGAGCCCCCGCATCTCGGGCTCTATCACCGTCTACTGCAGAGGGGAGGTGCCCCCAGGGTCAGAGGGGGTGGATGTTGAAAGGCACGCTCTGCAGGCGGCTCTCAGGCCCCTTGGCAGGCAGCTCCTACTCGCTGCCACGCCTCAGCACTCACTACAGAAAGTTCACGCTGGGCTGCTTCCCATGGTCCCCCGGGGGTGGAATGGGGCGCGCACCACACGGGGGTCCCTCGAGTTACCTGTGCCAAAGCACGTTGTCCATCAGGGCTGCGCAGATGTCAGGGCTGGTCTCCATCCCATCCCTGCCCCTTCCCTCCTCACAACGGGGCGTTCTTCACCACGCTGAGTTTGGAAAGGGGACAGGAGCCCCAGCAGACCCTCGTGTCCTTCTGCTGCTTGGCCTGGGTCTTTCCCTCTCGGGGTCGCCACAGGTGACTCGTACTCAGTGGCTGCCCCTCACCAGGCACGGGCACAGCCTTGATGGTCCGGGCAGGCGGGGCATCGGGGGCCCACGTGGTGGAAGGCACCCCTGTGCGTGAGCGTCCCGTCAGGCTGGGAAACAAGCTCCGTGGTCAGCACGGTGCAGCCTGCTGCTAGTTTCACACTTACACTCCCTGCCTATCAGAGGGGGGCTCTCGGTTCTGCTAACAAGAAAATACACGGTGTTTTAAATTTAAAAATTCTTCTTTCTTGTAGGTCAGGGGAAGGGAGGATCTGTGGCCCGGGCCCTCCCGTGCACATGATGTGAAATTCCCCTCCCGCTGCCTTGGGGACACGCTGTAGGGCTCTGATTTGCTTCTGATCTAGCAGAGGCCAGGCTGAGTGTGGGGTACAGGTTAACAAAGGAGCGTGAAGCGGACACTGCAGGTCAAGCACCACAGCTGTGCGCATCTCCAGCTGCGGACCAAGAAGAGTAAATTTTTTTTTTAAATAGATCTTTGTTGGAGTATAATTGCCTTACAGTGTTGTGTTAGTTTCTGCTGTATAACAAAGTCAATCAGCTATACGTACACCTGTATCCCCATATCCCCTCATTCTTGCGTCTCCCTCCCACCCTCCCTATCCCACCCCTCTAGGCGGTCATAAAGCACCGAGCTGATCTCCCTGTGCTATGCGGCTGCTTCCCACTAGCTATCTATTTTATGTTTGGTGGTATATATACATCCATGCCACTCTCTCACTTCGTCCCAGCTTACCCTTCCCCCTCCCTGTGTCCTCAAGTCCATTCTCTACATCTGCGTCTTTATTCCTGTCCTGCCCCTAGGTTCATCAGAGACTTTTTTCTGGTTTGTTTTTTTTTAGATTCCATATATGTGTTAGCATACGGCATTTGTCAAAAAGAATAAATTCTAATGTACACAATTTAGAAAAACAAAATGAAAAAACGAAAAAAAAAATCAGGAACCCGCAACACAAATTTCATTACGAGAAACTTCCAGGAGCACTAAACATTTGCGAGCTTTAGAACAGCGGTCCTCAAAGTCCAGTCTGGGGAGCTTCAGGGTCCCTGAGACCTGTTTAGGGGCACTGTGAGGTGAAAACTACTTTCATAGTAATACTAAGGTGCTGTTTATTTGCCTTTTAAATTCTCATTCGCCCAGAAGTACGCCGAAGAGTTTCCCATAAGCTACACGATGTGTGATAACAGACTGAATGCAGGAGCAGCTATGAGAATCGACCTGTCTTCCATTCAGGCAAAAGCATGAAAGAAACTGGCAAAAACGCAAAACAATGCCACTCTTCTAAGTGTTTTTGGTCTTGGAAGATAGAGGTATTTTCATATAAATATATTATTTTTGATAACACGCAGTGAATTTATTATCGTTTCTTTAGAACAAATTAATACATTAAAAAAATTCTCAGGTTTAATTTCCAACGTGGTAAATGCAGACAGATAAAGTGCTCATAACCCAAAGCTCTTTGGGGTCCTCGAGAGTTCTGAGGAGGACAGAGGGGTCCAGAGGATAGATGATCTCAATAAAGGGTTAAGGCGGTCCCTTTCCACGCCTGGGCAGGCCGAGCAGGGCTCTGAGCTCATGAATAGCAATGCCCCCGCGGGCTCCAGCTGGCCCTGGACGCACCAGAACACAATCTCAGAGCTCATCTCGCAGAAAGGATTGGACTATTAGCCCTCGGAAATGAGCCTCCTGCCTCACCCACTGCGGGGACGTGACGCGCTCACCTGGCGAGACTGGCGCAGGTAAAGTGGGTTCAACAGCCTCACAGCTGCACCTGGGCGTATTTGCATTCACCTTCCCAATAATTAGAGCGCCCGAAACTTATTTAACAAAAGAATTATGCCTAAGACTTTAAGCTCAAACTTAAGAAAGCCTACAGAGAAATGATTAAACTGTCAATGTCCTGGTATGAACGTGAATAATTATACATTAACACCCTTTACCATTCAAATAATTGTCATTCAGCTCAAACCTGAATAACTGACTTCCGAACAGGTGTTAACGGTTTCTGAACAATATAGGAAATATAGAGAAAGACGCCGTATAAAAAAAAAAAAAAAAAAAACCGAAGGGGGAGGGAGGGAAGGAAGGAGTTAACGGGTTACTGAGGGTCACTGTAAAAAAGGGAGTCAAAAATCAAGCCTGAGCTTCCTTGTCCTAATTCCCTTTGATGTCCCCACAGCCCCTGCAAACCTCATCTACCTGTGTTCTGCCTTGGAGCCCTCCTTTTTTCTCCTTCCCCTTAGAAATACTCCCAACTTTCTCGGCTGGTTGCACTGTATCTCCTGAACGAGCCTACCCCACAGGAAGGACATAACCCACAGGCACAAGCTTGTTATCAAAACAGGAAGGCAGAAAAATCAGATTTAAATGATACAACATTTTCCAACATCGGTGTCCCTTTCTCTGCCCAGAGTCAGCGACAAGAGGCCTCTGTCAAATCTCCCCTTCCCGTTTGTGGCTTTAGTCCAGAGGCAGAAAAGGTACCAGTGGCTAGTGAATTTCAGATCCATGCCATTTCATGCTATACTTCCCAGTGTTCTGTAGAAACGGGTCAACGCATGCACACCGGACCCCACCCCTCTCCAACCCAGTTCAGGAACGCCCGTGCACTCCTTCAGAGCTTCCAGAAGCCTTCCGCTAGCCCTCCAGAGTGTCCGGCTTGATTAGCACAAATCTCGGTGCTCCTGCAAAGTCTAAAAATACGCCTCCTTTTGAACCCACCATCCTAGGCCCAGCACAGAGGCCCCGGTTGGTGTCATTTAACTCAACCTCTGGGAACACTGGCAAATCTAAAGGGGGTGCGGGCGAGTCTGAACGATCCCCACCCGTGCGGCTTCTTGAGCTTGTCTCAAATAGCCCTGAGGTCTGCTAAATAATTTTAGCTAACTCTGGATGACCAACCCAACAGAAAGAAGCATAAGCCCTTAATTTCTTAATGAATTATTCTTTACCGTGGGACAGGGATTATGCCATGGAGAAGGCATATCATTACTGACAGAGCTGTCAGAAGGACAGGCAAAAGGAAAACTGGCAAGCTTTAATTTCTCTGCAGAGAAATGAGGGGCTCTTTGGGGATTAATCTCAGTATCAACATTGAGCCTTTGCCGCAGGGCAGCTGAAGAATTCAAAAGAAGTTGTGACTGAATTTTGAGTGATGGAATCCAGCTCCAATTGTGCAGCTGACTTTGGTTTCTCACCTATTCAAATGAGGACGAGGCTCTGCAGGTGTGGGTGAACGGGGTAACGGGTGCCCTCGGCAGGGGCGATGAGCAGGGAAGGTGGGAGAAGGGCCTGGCCAGGGTGCCCACTGTGAACACGCATGGAGAAAGTCCACCCGGGTAGGCGGGGAAGCGGGGAGGTGGGAAGACACACCACCGCCCCCCGCCCCCTCCGCTTGCCCAGCCCGGCGGGTCCCGGTCTCCTTCTCTCCTCGCAAGGAGCAGGGCTGAGTGCAGAGAGGGGCTGCTGGGGCAGGTGGCAGCCCCATAAGGTAACGCTAAAGTCCTTCAGCCTTTTACACTTCGCATCAGATCTGTTCCCTGCAAAGTCAGTCCTTGCCCGTTTACAAAGGGATGAGGACATGGTCCTCTCCCTCCTCTGGGCAGGTAAGAGACCAAAGCGGGATAACCCGCCACTGTCTTCCAACCATCCCTGGGATTTTCTGGAAAGTCTGGGCTGGAGACCAAAACGAGCAGAGCACAGAGCCTAGTGGGACACGGACAGTGGGCTCTGAGGCTGGTGACGGCCCCGGTGGAAGGACTGGATGCCCAGGGGTCAGGGAGCTCTACTTTGTTCCATAACTGAATGAAGACGGTCCCTGCAACTCCCACAGGTGTCATGAGAGGGACGTAGCTGCTGTCACCAGCCCAGTGCTGCCGCTGGGGAAAAACGGGCAGAGCCTGTACCCAGCCCACCATCCAACCCTGCCCAGTGGCCGCCGAGGACCACTGGTATCTGGCAGGGTGCACAGGACCACCTTGCTGCAGTATGGGGATGACTAATGTCACCTGAGAAGGAGCACGCTGGCCTAAGTAAATAGTGATGTCCCAAACTCAGGCTCACACCGGAGGGAAGAAAGACCCAAGTGAGGTGTTCGGATTTATCAATTAACTAACTGGCTTCTTACTCATTAATTCAACAAATATTTAATGAGCAGCAACCGGTGGTGACCTCCCTGGCGGGCAAGCCCTTCGTGGAGCAGGGGGAATGCCTGGCGTTCACACAACTGAATACAAGTGAGAACCAGAGCAGAGCGCAGGCTCCCTGGGCTGAGACCTGTGGGTGAGCAGGTGACAGGCTCCAGGCTGAGCGGGTGGGTGCCAGGAAGGAGGAGCGGCCGGCTCAGGGGTGCAGGTGGGACTGCAGAGCACGGCAGGGGCTCCAGGCGGCAGAGGCCACACGGCGGGCCATGGGAATTCTAGGTCTTACCCGGCAGTCCCAGGAGACAGTGCAGGCTTTAAAGCAAGGGACGGCATAGCCAAGGGGGTCTTCTTCCAGGGCTGGCCTTAGGCCACAGGGCAGACAAACCGCCTGAGCTCACCCAAGGTGCCCGCCGCAGCAGGGAAGCCCAGGCACAGCAGCCCGGTGCTGCCGGGGCCTCCTGCCTCCCATTCTGTTTTTGTCCTCGCCACACGGTAGTGTTTGCCACTGGTGACCTGGCCTGCTTCCCAGGGCCCTCACCTTCCTGCTCGGAGTGTGGGCCTCTTCTGGACGCTCCACTCAGCCCAAGAAAGTTAGCATTCGATAAGGTCCTTCCCTCGGCCTGTTTTCTCCCCCATTTTTTTGTGGCTGGGAATTTGGTGCTGGCTCTTGGCTGGGGGCCTCAGTTCCTCCCCATGTGACCTCTCCAAAGGGCTGCTGAGTGTCTTCACGACATGGCAGTTGGCTTCCCTCAGAGTAAGTGATCCAAGAGGGCACTGGGAGATGCAATGCATTTCCCAGCCTCGGAAGCCATGCCATCACTTCTTCCATACCCTGTGGGCCACCTGGGGCCAGCTCTGATTCAGCTGGGGAAGAGTAGCAAGAGCACGGACACCAGGGGTAAGGATCACGAAAGGTCACGGTGGAGACTGCTCATCTCACATCTCCTTCCTAGACAGCATCATGGCATTTCATAATTCAGCAGGGAACCCTGGATGGACCAAAAGTCCTGACTTCGCCTATGACTTTGTTAACTGACTATAGTAACAAGATGGCATATCACAACAATTCTAAAATCAGTCCCAACAGTTTCTGCCATACCTCCCAAATTCTCAAAGTGAGCATCAATTATCTCAGGCTGGGAAAGTGGGCTTTAAACACAGAAACGAAATCTACACAGTCATAGAAAGTACCTCATTACATAGTTCTCATAAGTCCCATGATCCCCTTAAACACTACTGTGTTCCCCTTCAAATTCAGCAACTTAATTCTGAGTCTTTTCATTCAGCCGAAACTCCACCACTATATTATGAGGTAGGGGTGAGACAGTAAGATATTTCATTTTCAGCAACAGAAGACAAAATTGAAAATATTTGATTTTGAATTTTCAGTATCATGTGTGCATCTACCACTTAAAACTTTAAAAAGTCTCAAGCCACACATTATCAGGGGCTCAAATTCTTCCAGAAGTTTCTGTGAAAAATGACAATACCTCTGACTCTATGGAGTGGTGAAGAAACTACCGCCAACTTCAAAACCAGGTCCTGTTCCACAGTAGGAGCCAGCAGCCAGACACCCCCGCCCATGGCTCTGTGTGGTCATGGCCGGCAAAGATTGCCCTGCAGCCAAACGGACTCTCCAGGGCTGGAGGAGCACTTTCCGAAAGGGCTGTCAACAGTGCTGGATCAACAGGACACTCAGGAAAAGGCGGGGAACTGACACAGTGATTTTCAGATCTATGAATACTGTTTGTTGGATACTCAGATTAATGAATTTCCAAGGTTGCACATCGGCAGCAGGCTGGGAAAATAATAATTAATTAAATGATGTACTCTAGAATTAGATCACTTGCCTTAGTCATTCAACCCATGGCTACTGACACGGAATATGTGTGTAGCAAATATTTTCTCTTACTCTGTGACTTTCCAATTCATTTTCTTAATGATGTCTTTTAACTTTTGATAAAGTCTATTTTATTGCTATTTTCTTTCCTGGCTTTGTATTTCAGTGTTGTACGAAATGTTTGTTTATTCAAGTCATGAAGATATTCTCCATGTTTTTTTCTAAAAGCTTTGGAGTTTCAGCTTTATGTTAGGTACATGATACATCTCAAATCAATTTTTATGTATGGTGTGAGCTAGGGGTCAAGACAAATTGTGTGTGTGTGTGTGATATCCAGTTATTGAGGCACAATTTTTTGAAAAGATTTACTTTCCTCATCCGTTTGGAGTCTTTCTCAGGGATACAATGACTGTGAAAGTGTGGTAAGCTCTAGTATGTTCTATTGCTCTAAGTCTTGAGGCTTGTGCCAGTCCCACAGCGTCTTGACTGTAGGAGATCTGTCTTAAGTTTTAAAATCAGGTAAAATGTAAGTCCTACAGCTTGATTCCTTTTCAAGGCTGCCTTGGATATTCCAGGCCCTTTGCACGTCCATACAGGTTTAGTATCAGCTGGGAATTTAAAGGCCTGATGGAACTGAATATAGAGAACAGTTCAACATAGAGAACTAACTTCTTGACAATACTGGCTTTTCCAATGACCAAGATGTATGCATTTATTCAGATCCTCTTTAATTTCTCTCGTTTTGTTCAGTGGAGAGGTCTGCATTATCTTTTACTAAAGTTAATCCTAAATACTTTATACTTCGGACACTTCTTATAATTTTTAAAATTCTTAATTTTATTATGTAAAATCAGTTAATTCTTACATCTTAAAATTGTATCCTTAACCTTGTTAAATTCACTTGTTAGATATTTTCAAAATTCGATAAGACTTTCTATGTAAACAATTTGCAATCTGAATATAGACAGTATACTTATTCCTTTCTAATACGCACGCCTTTGTTCTTCTTACCTTTTTGGCACAGAACCCTTTGTCCTTTCAAATTATCTGTTTATTGTAGAAAATATATAGTAGGGTCTGGCTTTTTAAATCCAGTCTGTTTATCTGTGCCTTTTAATTTGAACCTTGAGACCATTTACATTCAATGTACACGTCGGTATGTTTGGGCTTGAATCTACCTACTACCAACTTGCTATTTGTCCCATCTGTTCTCTGTTTTCCTTTCCCTCTATGTCCTGCCTCGTTTTAGATTACTTTAAAAATTAGTACTCTATTCTACCTCCTGTTCTGGCCTATGAACTATTCGCTTTGGTTTTGTTTCTTAGCGGCATTCTAGCATTTATAATATGCCTCTTTATCAAAGTCTTCCTTCAATTAATATGATAACTTGCTCACAGTAATCTAATAACTGATAGCAGCATATTTCCATTTTCCCAGTCCTACCTTTCGTGTTACTGTTGTATTTTACTTCTATGTATATTATAAACCCCAAATTTATTATTATTAATTTTATTTTGAACAGTTAATCATTTTTAAATGAAAAACAAAGAACAAACTTTTTTTCATACTTTCCCACACTTTCCATCTCTAGTGCTGTTCACTCCCCTGGGAACTGTTCAGTTTCAGTTCCCAGTAGCTCCTTGTCAGTCTCAAGTGGTTCCCCACGCACATACAACAGCACTCCGCAACCGACTCAAGAGGACACCACGCCGAGTTCTGAAACTCTCTGTGTAGCTCCCTTTTCTCCAGTACTCTGCCCACAGACTCCAGCCACCTGGACACTGGGACACATGCGCTAAAGTATTTGTAGCATCACTAGTTCAACAGGCAAAGAATGAGGAGAAGCCCAATGCCTACTGACAGAGGATAGGAAACAAATAACAGCACGTCCATAAGGTGGGATTCTACATGGTAGTTATAATTAGTGAAGCGTCCCTACAGGAGTCAAAACAGACGGGTCTCACAAAAATGCTGATTGAAAGAAGCAAGTCACAGGGAGACATCAGCATTATTCCATTCATATAAAAAATGCAAAACATGGAGCCGGGCTGGGGGAAGGCAGACGTGGCCAGGGAGGGCACGTGGGACTGAGCGGCGCTGGCAGTGCTCCATTCTCAACCTGGGTGGGTACACAGGAGTCCTCTCTTTTTTGTTTGTGCCTCACAAATCCTTAACGAATATTCTTTTGTCTGAAGTAGCCAGGTCATAAAACTAATGAAAATACCAACCTGTCATCAGTGGACTCAGCAATTATTCTTCATGAGGCCCCTGAAATTGTCCCTTTCTCTCATGAGAAAAAATGATTCAAAAGGTGTTTATTTACATAGTTTTCTTCCTCCCCGCCCCCCCCCCCCCCCCCCCCCCCCCCCCCGACAATTAACTTGTGAAATAAGAGAGGGAAGACGACGACGTTTCCAGCATCCGGATTCCGTGCTCGTGGCGTCCCCTCCCTTCCTGACTATACTTTCCAAAGGAGCCCCCTCACTCCCTCATCCCTGTGGCCTGGTTTCTATTTCACAAAGCGATGACGCCGCTCCCTGACGGTCTAGGGGGTATATATCTATCTCTCTCTATATATGGGATAGACTTACAAACACACACCTGCATACGTCCCACTAGAATATAAGCTTCCTAAGACTCAGAACTTTGTTTAGGTTGTTGCTAAGTTCCAAGAGCCAAAAAGAGGGCTTTGCTTATAGCTCAATAAATATTTGCTGAATGACTGATAACTGAACTCCTTTCTCCGTGGTCTGGCCTACGGCTCTGCCAGAGAACGGCATCCGCGTCCCCACCCTCCCAGCTTCACTTTGAAGAGGGCGACGTTTATTTACTTATTTTTAAGTCCAGGGGAAGGCATTCAGTAGATATGTTGAACTGAATGATTTCTAGGACTTCTGACCCTAGAGTATAAAAAGGAACAACCAATCAAGAATCACTTAACAGCAGCGTCCAGGGCAGCTGGGAAGTGGTTATCCTGCACGCTTCCTTCCGCATGCTCCTGGAAGAAAGGGCCCATGCGCACTCGGTCTGGGATGGGACGGGGTGGGCTAGGGCCGCACACCTCCCAGGGTCCTCTGCAAAGCCGGACATTTCCTGAAACCCCGCCAGTGTCCACAGGTCAACCCAGGATGTCTAGCTCATTTCTACAGCAGTTCCACAGGCTGGAGTGCCCCAGGCTGCGCTCTGAGAAACACCGGCACCCCACGACATGCCAGCAGGGAGAGGCGACGTAGAAGATTGTTTGGGCAAAAGTCAGCGCATTTATTGACCATCTTCTTGACCGCAACGTGTCGAAGGTTCGAGAATTCCTGTCACAGAGAAACCTACTTAGCTTTGTTTAAAATTTCTCAAGCTTCTTGGTCATGGAATCTTTTTCTGGTGAGATATCTACTAACATCCAGTAGAACTTACGTTTTACCCAACTGGCCTAGAACAGGTCCCCCTACAGTTTAAGAGGAGGTCTGTTCACGTCTTCCGAAGCCCCGCCTGCGCTCAGCTGTCCTTGAGCCCCACAGACCCTCTGCTCTGCAGCAGCAGGGCCGAGGGAGTGATGGGTGCAGCAGACAGTCCCCTGACTGCCTTTCACCTAGGGTGGGTGCGGCCGTGCCGTGGGCTCCGGGGAGCTCCGCCACCCAGTGGCGGGCGGGCACGAGGGCACACGTGGCGCTGCCTTTATCAGCTCAGTGAGGGGGGCAAGGCCGACAAGTTGTAAAAAGTTCTCCGAGAACCATCACGTGTGCTGAGAGAGAAAGCTAACACAGCTCAAATCTCTAACGTAAGCTCAGAGCCTCCAGTTTTCTGTCTAGGATCCCAGATTAAACTGGTTGAATTTAGAAACCCGAGGTTTAGAAAAGCACTCAGGCTCAGAAATAGCATGTGCGCAGCCCTGGGCAGGAGCGACAGGGGTCCCGAGAGGTCACGCGCAAGGCCTCAGAGAAGGGCTCCAGCCTTGAGGTGCAGGCGGTTTGGGGCCTGGCTCCGGGGCATTCACACACCTCGGGATCCAGGGCCTGTGTAGACCTCTGTGCCAGCGTGAGCCTTCCCCAGGAAGGGGCTCCCCGGAGACTTGCTACGTAAGATCCCACCTCCCCTGAGGCCCTCAACCCTCCAGCCCAGACAGCAGGAACCAGTTCCACCAGCAAAGGCTCTTCCTCTGGGTGGAAGGAGTGGGGCCTCACGGCAGAGGCCTGATGAGACTTTACTGCGCAGCGGAGAGCAACGCGGTCAATCTTCACACGCTTCCGCGGCAGGGTCAGAGACGAGACGGAGAGCCAGGTGGAGCTGCGGCCGCCCGGGCACAGGCTCTGGAGAGGCAGCCAGGAGGACGACTGAGTGCAGCGTTGGGGCCCGGGCCGCGCCGGAGGCTGCCTGCATCCGCGCATTCACCCAGGAAGTATCTTGGAGTTCCAGCGCGTGCCCAGGGTAGTGTGTGCTCTAGAGATGCAGCAGTGCCTCAGCCAACGGCTCCCTGCTTTTCCTCGGACGCCTGGTTCGCTACCAGGGAACGAAGCGTTCAACATAACCTTCGTTGATTATGGACGCCTTTCCTATCTTCTCCTTGTAGGAGGAGGAAACAGCAGGGAAGCAAGCCTGCCAGTTTTCTCAGACACAAGGCACACCTCTCCGCACATGCCCTCGTGTTGACACTTGGCTGGCCCGCTGGCCCCGTCCTCTCGCTTTCCGTGCTGCAGAGCGAGAAGCCACGCTTGGAAGGATGGCCCAGTCCCCGGCAACTGAACTGAAGCTCAGGGTACCCGGCCACGAAGTGCGTCCAGGGTGCTGGCAACAGGTCGGCTACACTTCACAAAGACCTCCAGCCTCAGTCAAGGGCGGCGGGCCTGCGTCCCCTAACATCATGCTCTCCGGAGCAGACATCCCCGACACAAACCCCAATGCGCTCACGTACATGTTCCACCAAAGGAGGACGTCCCACAACTGAAGAGTCCCCGGGAAAGGAGGAAATGGCGGCGGGCCTCGTCTGCGCTCATCCGCAAGGGACACCCAGACCCAGGAACGTCACGCAAAGTTCCAAAAGCAGGCTGGCACGTCCTGCATTCACGCATTCCTGGTCACGTTCACGGGGACCGGGCTGGGTGCTGGGCTGATGACAAACACAGGGCTCCACAGGGTGCCTGCCACCTGTGACCCACGGTGAGCCCCACGTCTGCTCACCACCTCTCCGTCCCCCCCCCCCCCCCAGAACCCCCCC
>NW_006777568.1:240416-251011 GCF_000442215.2 Lipotes vexillifer
CCTCATCCGTAACTGTATCCACGGCACGATGAACGATGGCTTCTGGTGCTCAACCCACACCCACGAGGCAGTGAACGAAAGGACAACGGACCGGACGGCTGGCTGGAGGCAGGTGGGGGCCGCCCCTCCTCCTGGAGCCCCTCTCCCTCTGCTGCGGCTCCGTGTGGCCCGCCCACCTGGGCGGACAGTATCTCAGAGGCCAAGCCAGAGGCAGGTGCTCTGCGGTCAGGGTGGAGTGCGGTCAGCCCAGGCAGCCGGCGCCCTCTGCGAGCTCCGTGCGGGGAGACGGTGCCGGGGGCGCTCCTTCCCGATTCTCCGGGGCTGCGCAGGCTCCCCCTCGCTCCAGCCCTGCAGACCACCGTCAACCTCCACGCTGACAGCACAGCTTTTATTAACACAGATGGGGCCACTAATAATACTGAAACGCGTTAGCTTTAACCCAAATAAGCAAGACCACTAATGAAACCCTAAATGCGACGAATCCCATATTCTAGAAAGGGAAGCACAGCGGGTGGAGAGTCAGGGGCCCCCAGCCACGTGTTAACACTGAGAGACCTCGGGAGCCGTGCGCGCGTGGGTCCAAGACGCAGGCTGTGACGAACATCAAAAGGTGTTAATGGTTTCAATATTTATCTGCTGCAGGGAAGCACTCTAAAAAGGAGACAGAAAAAAAAATTCTGCTAATGGCTGTGTCTCTGCCATTAAAGTGAAAAGCTTAATGCATCTTATAATCAGAGGACAATTTGCAAATCATTAAGAGAAATGTAAAATTCCATTAAAATACAAATCAAGAGACTCTCCCTGGACTAATAATCTTTTGGATATTATTTTGCATTTCACTATTTCTGTTCCAATACCCAGGCCCCACAAATGATTGGTTCCTGAACATGCTTTTTACCACAGCCTACTTCTTTAACGAGAAACCGAGAGAAGCATAATCTGCTATTCAGAGCAGGTACTAATGAAGAATTCCATATATTCTGAAATTTAATTAAAACCCCAAAGATTTCAAATTAGATGCAATTTGAAATGCCTGGGGCAGAAATACATGCACTTGCGTGGCGAGGGTACCACACTGAAAGTTGATACCGTAATTGGTCTTGATGTATTTTTGTGTTGCCGGGCTGAAGCACAGAACTCATAACCATATAAAAATTCTCTGTAGATTACCTGCTCATTGAAAATGCCATCACTCAGGTAGTTCTCTACTAAATTACCATGCTACTAAAATGCACAAAGTGATTCGGAGAGTAGAGTGGCACAGCTGGCCGACGCTGCCAATGAGTTATGCATGCGTCAATGCGGCCTTTTTTCTTAGTAAAATATGCTCAGTTGAATATTAAAATATAATTGGCATTCAACCTAAGTAGCTTAAACCATTTTGTTATCTTCTTCTAAACCGATCTGGCTCCTCCACAGTTATTTTCAAGGATGCGATTCACAAACTAATGATACCATCATATTCAGCGAGATTTGTGCTGTTATACATTTGTCATAAATAGGTTCAGTTTCTACAGCCTGCTAGGGATGGCCTTTAATATTAGCTGCTCTTGAACATCAAAGGCCCAATTCTTGAAAAAAAAAAAAAGGGGGGGGGGGGCATGCAATAGGTTCAGTTTCTACAGCCTGCTAGGGATGGCCTTTAATATTAGCTGCTCTTGAACATCAAAGGCCCAATTCTTGAAAAAAAAAAAAAGGGGGGGGGGGACATGCCATTTATGTTGGTTCTTGCATATTTTATTCTACAAAGAGGAAGAGATGCGAATTCTCTATGAAAAGTATACCTCTTGGCCAAGCAATGAGCCCCGGGTCTCCAAAGCGCAGATGCTGGGTCTCCTTCACACTGTTTGAGGACAGGCTGAAAGGGCACGCTGCTGCTGGACCTCACAGCGCAGCTGAGGGAGGAGTGTGTGTTTTTAGGAAAAAGCAGGCAATGCCCGCTCCCCCCAAGTCTGGGACACGTCCTTTACACGATGTGTTTGTGTCATGACAAACAGCAGCGCTCAAGAAAGGAAAAAGTAGTTGCCGTAGTAACAGAGATCCCGAATACAGTGATGCTGGCAGAGGGGCAGGGCTCAGCAGGGACGCTATTTCCCAAAACATTACCGATATTTCCCTCAGTACTTTGAGGGCAGGAAAAATCTGAATATAACCCAGTGACATACTGAAGAGCTAAACAGACTCTTCCTCTCCTTCATTCTTCAGTTTTCTTCTTCAGAAGCACTTTATTCTGTGGCCTTAAAACATCACATGATGCCCCAGAAGCTGAGCCTCCAGCAGGTCTGCTCTGCCCTGGAGATTCCCACCCCTCACGGTCATGAGGTCACACCGATGGCCTCACACCTCGGAAAGACAGATGATCCTTCTCCACGTCAACACCTCACTTTTCCATTCTGACGTTTGAAACGTGACCTTCAATAAATCTTACATTCTGAGTCATCTTGAACATAAGGGTTGCAAGTAAACCTATGTTGATAGAGCATTTAAATTAAGTAATAGTTTTTACACGTTGGGATCCTACAAATAGTTTGACGGCATTACTGCCATGAGTTTTATACCAATATATGCACATGTAACGTTGGTAACTTATAGTCCAGTTCTATACACCGTTGTATTAAAATACCATTTTCTCTATAAACCCAGGTAGTAGAGATGATTCTATTTATTATCGCTAGCGTGGTATCAAGATACATTAATGTTGCCTGTAAAATGTGAACAGACATCTTACGACCACAAAAATATTAATTTAAACATCCTCTTTGGAAGCAGCACATGTATAATAATGACTACAGTTGGAATAAAAATCTTGGAAGGACATTTAAAGTCGGTCTGTCACTTTAAAATATAGGCTTGTTAGAAGATTCTTATTTTTCAAAGCTCATTTCAAATGAAAAATTATTGAAGACGGTGACAATGTAATTTACTTCCCCTATAGCAGGCAGAAACTTGATTCTCTACTCCTTTTTTGAGGTGAAATACACCCAAATCCAACAGAGGACCTTGCAAGTAATATCTTTCTAAACGTGTGAACGTAATCAGGGTGACTTTTATTTTTTAATAGGCACTTCCATTGGTATGATGTTTAATTGCTACGCTACAGGTAATAGTCATGTTTTAATGTGAATATTTTCCCAAAAAAGCAACACTTGTAATAATTTCAATTTTAGGTACTATTTATTTATAATAGAGACCCCATTAAATCCTACAAGGTTTGAAAGTAGCCGACTTTCAAACCAGCTTTTTGGTTACCGTTTGAGCTTGGTTAAATTATACTGTGTGACCCCAGTGGCCTTGAGGGAAGGCATTCTCGAGTTCAATTTTTTTGCCTGATTTATGGAAACCTCAGGGAACGCAGGATCTGACCACCTCTTAGATTTAGGTGGAAACTTCCACTGAACTAGGCTACCCAGGATACCCTGGTAATTACTGATCAGTCAGAGGGCTCTTTGCACAGGGACACCAGGCATTGTCTCGGAGGCCAGCAGGCTGTGGTTCTGTTCCAGCCACGACGGCACTTCAGGAGCAGGTATCGACAGACTAAATTCTCGCCCCACGGCTGGGGGTGGGGGTGGGGGCGGGCATTTTACTACGCTTTCTCCCTAAGGTAAGTGTAAGGCGACTGTCGGGTATGTGAATGTTTACACTCTATCACCGCGGTCCCAGGACAAGTTCCACATTAGGTATGCGGAGAATTAGGTCAGCATCCAGAACCTGAAGACCCTCTCTCCCCTCTAATGGCCACTTCCACTGCTCGTGGGTCTCCAGAAGAATCTAAAGCTTCACTCAGCTGTGGCTATTTCAAAGAAAAGACACATTTTGGGTCAAAGTATCGGGACGCCTTCTGAAGGCTCTGGTTAGCTTTGTGCCGGCACTCTACCCTGGGGTATCCTGGCAACGTGGCAGCACCTGGCGAGGCTCTTCAGGCTCTCGGGGGGCATCGTCCCGATGTGCGTCCATACCCGGCAATGGAGGTGTTGACGTGCCGCCTGTCTCGCCCAGTCTTCCCAACTCCAAAGTGAAGGATACATGGGCTCTCCCACCTTTTCACCTGGCTATGTGCAAAGCTCCAAACGCAGGGAGACATGCACACGCAACCTAGAACTTATTTAAGCTGCTGATTACAACAGCAAAAACACTTCTTAAATATGCAGTTATGTCTCAAACGGAATCATTATTAAATTAGGAGTGTTAACCTTTGTATAGAGTGAAGCACGCAGCAAAAGCACTCAGAAGAGCTAGATCCATTTTAATAAATTCCTTTAAAGGCAATAATTCTCAAAATAGCGCATAGGTACATATACTACATATACACACATGTACATGTGTGTGCGTATGGATACAAACACGTGTGTGTGTGTGTGTGTGTGTGTGTGTGTGTGTGTAGAGAGAGAGAGAGAGAGAGAGAGAGAGAGAGAGAGAGAGAGAGAGAGAGAGTTGTCTCTTGCAAGATTTTAGAAATTACAGGCATACTATTGTTAACAAGCTCTCTAGAGCATTCTGATACATACACTCCCAGAGGAAGGGCCTGAGCTACCAGACTAGCCTGAAGAAGCTGTTTGCTTGAACGAGTCTCAGCTGAAACTTTAAAGACTCTCTCCCAGTTCAAGATGTGGTTACCTAATAACAATCGCCAGGCAGGAAACTGCATCAAGATAAAATATAAAAAATAATGACCCTCAGACATAATCGGAACCTTACGCTCTTTGGCCCGTGAACCTCTCAATACACCAGAATGTTGCCGATAGCTGCGGTGAAGAGCTCCTAGTGCAGTGCACTGACTGCTTCTGAGCTGGCCCGGCCGGCCTCACACAGTCCCACCTGCTGAAATGATGCTCCTTCTGCCCAGGCTGGGAGCCCCCAACCCAGAGAAACCCTCAATGTGGAACACAGAATTCCGGGAATCTAATTTTTGTTCCGCTGAGGGGCTGTAAGTGACGTAATATTCAAATAACGGCAGGGGCCAGGCAGGCAGGAGAGGATGTCGAGCCCATGAAGATGCTCCCGTCCACTAGGAAAGGGATGCATGGCAGCTGCTGGCTCCCGTGAGAGCCAGATGGAGGGGCCGCCTGGAGAAAAGCAGGGCTCTCCTGAACGGCTCCGCAAAGGGACGAACGACAGTGTGGGACTGGCCTCCTGGTCCTAGCGGGGAGGGATCCTTGGAGACGGGTTAACGAAGCCCTGAAGGGTCAGCTGCAAACAAACGAACACCCCGATGAGGAAGGCAGTTTAACCCCACCTCTGTCGCCCCCAGGACTCGCGCTACGCCCCGTGGATCGTTTGCTTTCACCAAGTCCTGCCTTGCTTTTGTTCATAAACATTCCCACTTATCTCTTTTCTCTCATGGTTCTAAACCACAAAAACACACTGGATTTTACTCTCCATGAAAGAGGTGATGGGCCGCTCCTGGAGGTGGCCTCCTGTATCGATTTGAGACCTCCAACCACCTTCCCGGCACCTTGGGCTCCGTGGCCTGCCACCCGCTCTCAGGCTTTTGATCTGGTCTTTTCATTTCACCTTTCCCATCCTCAGCCTTAGAAGGCCACAGACCCAGATCTCCACGTCTATTAGCCCTGAAAAGCAGCTCAGCAGCTCTAGGGTTGAAAGAAGTACGTTCTCACCAGCTGTTTCCTTCCCACTTAATTTAAGTGCAAGCCTTAGCTTGTTCTAATCAGTAAACGGGCACCGGAAGGTTTATAAACCTTCCAGTCCCACCAGGTAATATCTCAGCAAGGTCAACAAGTTTTAGAAGCCCTCATTTCAAAAACAGGAGAACAGCGATGGCTATCAACCGGAACCTGTAAAGCACCTCCTATTTTAGCTATTTTCTCTTTAAATTGTAATTCTTTGTTTTTAAATTCAGGAAAAATACCAGTACAAACTGCCCGAAAGCACAAAGCTGCCTCCTGCTGCGGACCTAGAAGGGAGCCTAAGAGAAGATGCTCTCCTCTCTGCTGCAACACCCTCCAGAGGCTGACTGGGCTGGCTTTATGGCGTGTAAGGCGACATGAACACCGAGGCAGGCCTCCAGGGCACTGAATGAAGGGGGCTCAGTGGGACCCCACATTTAGGACACAGTGGGGAAATTAATTCATTCGCCCTGAAAGGGCCTTTCCCCTAACTGACTGGTAGGGTTTTCTAGAGGCCCTTTTGAAAGGGGGTTTGACAGGGATACAGAATTACAAGACTCCTTACAGAGTCTCTGAAATAGAAGTTGCAAAGAAACTTCCCTCTAGCCAGCAGGTTTTAAAAAAATGCAGATTTTACTACTGTCATGCAGCTGGATGTCATAGCTACAAGCTAATAGCTGTGACGAAGGAGTTATAAAAGTGTTAAATATTTCATTTCAAAGGGAATATTGCAGTCACTTTGAAAAGACAACGCAGAACTCATCTGTTGAAGACCGTCATGTGTGAGGCCGCCGCACGGGAGGACAGTCAAGGGCCTCCACACTTGCCCTGGGGACCGCCTCCTGTGGTGTCCTCAGCATAGGCCAGGCACTTGCCCAGCGAGGGCACTCCAGGCTGGCAGGAAAAGCACAAAGCCGCACGACTGGCAGGCCTGCCGCCCATCGCCTGGCCACACCTGCCCAGGAGGGTCTTCAGGGGCAGAGGGAAGGACGTGTCTACACACACGTCCTGGGTCTGAAAGCAGATCTTAGCTCTTCGTAGGCCTGCTCTTCTGGGACTCTGTGAAGTGCTGCTTTCGGTGCAGCGCTGCTGCAGTCATTCCAACTGCTTTCGCGATCCATCTCTAAGGCTACAAGCATTAAGATGCATATTATACAAAGAAGCTAAAATTTTTTATAAGTAAAAATAAAGAAGTGAGGGAGTATTCACAGAAAATAAGTTTAAATGATATTTTATTATGAAAGAAAGAGTAAGATTTATTTCAGGAATAATGGCTTCCTTAAACAACTATTTCTCGGAGAAAAATGAATTCAAAATAAACAAACCTGGCCTTTTTAAGAGGTTATATTATAGGGAGGACCCGACCTCCCTAAATGCTTCACTGCATTACAAGATGGCTAGCTCCTTAGGAAAACACAAACTCCCTTCACGAAACTCAGAAAACAAAACATTAATTTGTTTTTGAAATTAAATGACTAAAACAACAATCCCAGAAGGAATCAGAATACTTCTTATTCACACTCACGTTTCACTTTCATTTCTTCAAAAGCACCACGAACCTCACCCCCGGTAACTGCGGCCTCTCTTTCCCACAGAGAAACCCCACCTGCTGCGGCCCAAGAAAAAGGCAGCCACCTAGGCCTCCAGGATTCTGGTCAGGAGGACAGCTCAACGGTTTCTTGCCAGAAATACCTAGATAACTAACTTGTTCCTACTCAGACTTCAGAAATCCTCCAAGATAAGAAGTTGAACGCTATGAAATTTCCAATATTTGATGTTTTAACCTACAAAATGGCAATTCCATATGGTTCAACTCAGCACCGCTTTGTGACCAGCCTAACAAAACAACTAGATGGAGAACACCACACTGATCTGGAGGAAGGAGCCTGAGAGATGAGCGGTCTTGCCCGAGCAGAGGGGCCTCTGGGCAGCAGCAGGCCAGGCCAGGCCCGGGGTAGTGGAACAGATAGCGCAGCCGGAGCAAAGGCCAGAGCCTTCCAGGCCGGGCTCTGGGAGTTATCTGCAGAAGTGCTGAACTCAAGGAGGAGCTAGCTCAGTTATCACAACGCTTCTAACCAAGTTGAAACGGAGGTCTGCTCTAAATCTCAGAGGAATATGATGAAAAATGACACCCAAAAGGATGTTAAACGTGTTCAAAATCTGAGATGCACAGAAAATAGCATTTGTCAAGGAAGCATTTATTCCATGATAAACGCACCCATTCCTCCCCATCTGCAACGGTTTCTTTCCTTGTGCTGATTCACAGCTTCTCGAAGCTCTGGGGCTGCCAGGGCACTTTCCTTGTGTGGGCCTTTTCTGCTCACCACAATTTCACTGGCTAAGGGACACAGAGAAAGAGAGCAAAGCCAACCACCGCTGGACAGAAAGGGGTGTCACCACATCTGGGGGTTAGTGCCAATTAACTCCGTGTTAGCAATCATATTACAACCATCCACCACCTCCCTTCTTAAAATGTAAAATCTCCACACCTGGTCCCTGCCTGGGAGGTGTGAGTGAGCTAAATTAGAAACACCTGGCTGGCACATGCTGCTGCGTGGGAAAACCTGGCCCTACAGCAACCACTAACTGTCAGCGGGCGCGGGCCTAGCCTGGGGGACCTCCTGCCACCAGGGCGGTGCGAGAGGCTGCCCTCACCCCAAAACCCAGCTGGAGGGGACCTGGCCCCAGTAGTGAGTGTCCACCAGCTCTGCAGGGCTTGTCCAACAGGGCATGGGCTACTGGGTGACTGGACGGACTTCATCCTTCCCCAGTGCCTACCTGCAGCTTGTCCTGGTTGCCTAGACTGACCATGACCATGACCATGAACATGACCATGACCATGACCATGACCAGCTGGCAGAGAAGATGGCCAAGCTCGGGCCCAGAGCCGGGAAGGCGGGGGAGGGGGGCGGGAGGGTGAGAGTGGTCCCAGCTCTCTTCAAGCACTGAGGACAGGACTTCAGGATTTTATAAGCTCATCCCCTGCTGACCCTCTCATTAGATCATACAGGTCCTTCCTGACCTGGTTTTGTAATTTCTCTGCTCTGAAAATTTCTAATCCTTAAATTTCAGCTCACTTACATGATAAATGTAAAGAGGAGGGCGGCTCGGCCAGTTCTCTCCTGCTCCTGCCAGGGCAGTAACCCCCAAATGGCAACAGGAGATCGAAGAGTTCACTGTTCCAAGGTTCCCAAGCCCCTACTGTAAAAACAAACCCACAGCAGGACCCCCATCCTGCACCTGGCGATGGGGAGGGGCACACGAGGAGGGTCACCCACACCCTCGACTCAGCCCGGCGACCTGAGGTGCTGGTTCCGAGCAGGCGGTCAGTGCTGGGCAGGGGGGCGACGCGGCCACAGCACCACCTCGGCCCACGAGGGCCCCATTCTCGGGAGCAACAACGGAGGGTCTCTGGACGTGAGTAGGGCGTGGGGCAAAGGCCCATTCCAGCTCTCACGCCCTGTCCTAGAGACGCCCTTTTAGACGTTCTGGGGCTCCCAATGGAAGACACCGTCTGGAGACAGCCCGACGTGATGCAAGGGGGCTGACGTGGTACCCTGCTCAGCTTCAGTTCATTACGAGCAAAAACGTCCAGGGTCCTACCTACCCGGTCACTCATCGGACCTTGTTAGTCAACTCAGGTATTAGCTCAACTGGCTTGAACTTTTCTACCTGCTTCCCCTGAACCTGCTCCACCTTCAAGTTCATTTTCGCTGAAAGCCACAGCAGCAATTAGAACCATTACACTTATTGAGCGAATTCCATTTTGAAATTCAAGATGGCTTTAAATTTACCTCATCTAAAATCTCAGGGTAATTTTTTTTTCCTTAAGTGTACGCATCTATACGTATATATCTATATGTAAGTATACACTCATTAATATTAAGATGACCATGAAAAAATCACTATGCGAAATAAACCTCTGGTATGTGTCTAGAATGATTTCAGTTGCCATAATTAAGCTGCAAACAAAAGCTTACAAAAAAACGTCTGGGAAAATGTTTTTAGGTTATCGCAGACTTTATGTTCCATCAGCACATCGCATGTAGACAATAAGTTCATCCCTACAATAATTCATCCCTTGAGAATACAATTATTTAACTATGGTAAGTTTGAGGGGTTAAACTGAAAACTTATTCAAGAAGACACACTGCCGCTACCCACTCCAACGTTAAGTGTCACTGACTGAGTGTATGGAAGTGGCTAACTGTCCATGTATGAGCCTCGTTTTCTGTGCTGTTGGCAAGCAGATAAAGTTAACAATAAGCTTACTGAAAAACTTACTGCCATTCAGATGTGTTCCTATTTAAACCTTTCAGCCAGCGAAAGTCAGGAGTCGATCTACATGGATCATTTTTATTGCCTTTGCCAAGAATTACGTGACCACGTGCCAAAACTAACACAACCACTGGGAACGGGTGGAGACTGTGCACTCCCATCCATTCAGTGCGGCCACACACCGCTTCTGTTCAGACGATGTGAAAACGCCACGTCAGTGTAGTCAGTAACCTGAGCTGGGAGGTCAGTGACAGTCAATAGGTCAGCCCCACTGAACCAAACACTGCGAGGCGGCCGAGGTACTGACCTTTCTGGAAAATGGGATGGTGAAGAGCAGGCACGGGGCGCTCCTCGAGGACCGCAGGTTCATGGAAATAGGCACCCAGCCAAGCCGCACACTGCGCCAGGGGCTCTGTCACTTCCTCTGGAGCTCCGAGCTGCTCAGGAGGAGCGGGGGCCTCCACGGGGCTGCAAAAGAGATAACAGGAGCTGATTCAGCCTCTAGGCCCAGCGTCCATGTGACTAAGGAGCAAACAGAACACGCCTACTGCATCTAAATGGGTCAGCCCGTAGCTGCCTTGCAGGTATGCACGCCTCGCCTGCGCCAGGACAGCGGAAAGGTGCCTGCAGGAGGACAGGGGCCGCGGCCCGGGTCATCCCACCCGCTCTTTCACCTCCAGCTCTGAGGAC
>NW_006777568.1:251136-292604 GCF_000442215.2 Lipotes vexillifer
CCTCCAGCTGTGAGGACACGATCTCTGGAAAGAGGCAGTGCCCAGGAAGGACGCCCGGTACCTGAGCTCTTCTATTTGGGGCTGAGTGTCTGCAGTCACCCTGCAGAGCAGGCAGGTGAGAGCACGAGGATGACGAGCACGGAAGCAACTCCAGCGGGGGGTGCCTGTCCCTTCCTAAGACTATCACCTGCATCAGTTTTGATCTGTAGAATCACCAAGTACTCAGTACTCATCTTAGAAAATATTTTCCAGAACTCGATACCATCAAAGTAATTAGCCTGCAGGCACCCACCCCTCCCACCACATTTCAACAACAGACCAGCACGGTTCCATGTGCTCTGTGGCTTTGAGCTGGCTTCTGGGTCTAAGGGTCTCCAGAGGTCTTGGATCTTCCCAGAAATAAGCCTCCTTGGATGGGATCCACTCTCTTCCACAATGGAATGAGAGGTGGGTCAGGGAAGGCTTTCTAAGCATGTGAATGTGAATGGCCTTAAGGAAGGAACCAGGGAATGAACGGAAAAGAAGAAATGAGCCCTTCAAGATGACCAAGGAGAGGATGAGCCCTTCAAGATGACCAAGGAGAGGGCGACCACTGAGACGCCAGCTCTGTAGAGCTGGCCAGTTGGGCGATCCTGCCAGCAACACAGCTGGACTGGGCAGGCTCAGGCCTTCTCCAAGTTGCCAGCTTCTAGGAGTTGCTGGGAAAGGGAATCCCCATGCACAGGGCCCTCGGTTGGCCCTGAACTGACAGGGCCCTTTCAGGGTCTGGTCAACAGGAGACCCTGAAGGATGGGGGCTCAGTCCACAGGCAGAGAGCGGCGTCTAGTGGAACAGGTGGCATAATGGCATCCTGGAGAGACTTCTGGAGATGGAGACTATCTTCTCATTGCCCTGACTGCTCTCCCCATTAGGACGTCTGCCCACGGAAAGGTGGGGGACTTCTACCCCATGCTTGGCTTAAATATTTTTCCGCGACAGAGAGAAGCTCCCAGTGACTCTCTTGCTCTGTTCCCTACTTACTCAGTAAGTAGGGGACAAAGCAGAGCACACGTAGCCCTGTGAGCACACACGTTACCACAGGCTGTGAGAGGGCAGCGGCCCAGCGGCCCATGCGCAACACCTGCTCAAACCGGGATTGAGCAGAGCTAAGGGGCAGACGTCACTGCCCTCGACCCACGCAGGAAGCAGGAGAGGGACCGGGACACCTCAGGACCGGGGGGCGCCAGCCATCCTGGCAGGGCACCTCCTGCAGAGCTGGGTGGGGTGGGGTGGGGTGCTGGTGGGGGAGGGCAGCGGACATGGGTGCCACACAGGCCTCGGTGGTCTCCAGGGTTTGAGGGGTCTTCTCAGCAATCACACCCTGCAAATGGGGCTCCCTGGGTGGGAGGCATACAGTCCAGGGGACAGGCATCTTAACCTGGGAGGCAGGGGGCTCTGGACCCACCAGTGACCTGCTTGCTTGGGGAGTTACAACCTCTTACTCAGATGCCCTGCTTCGCTCAGGGGTATCTAACAAAGGCCACGGAGCTGTGGGCATCCCGGGCGCTGCCCACGCTGGTAGCCGTTTCCTCTGGGTTGCTAAGGGAACTGAAATGTGAGCTGTGTTTCTCAGCACTTCCCACTCTTAAAAGGATACTTGAAGAATTTTTATAGTAGTAAAATTCATCTTAAATTGATTTTTTATGCCTGTGCTAAAGATCTCAACCTCTGATTCACTCTGTAGTTCTCCTTTTTAACTCTTTCTCTATTGGCATTAGATAACTATTCATGGGTGAAATGTAATTAAACAGCTTTGATTCTGAAGCAAGGATTTATGATACTACATTTAAAATGAATGGCATTAAACACACACATAAAACCAGCTTTTTAAAGCCATGACACAAATTTCCGTTTCTACAATACAATGAAATTTACTCTCTGCCCTGCCCTCTCCTCTAGCCTTGCTCTGCTCGTCCCTGAAAGAGCTGTGGTGTGACAGTATCACAGCATCACTAACGGCCACTCTTATTATGGAGGAGTTTCTCCAGGCTTCCTACCGACGAACCCTGACACCCCGATAATTATGGGCTCCGTGGCCCACACTCATTTAAATCCTACATTCACGTCTCCCTGGGAGCCCAGCAACTCACCTAACACTAAATGCACAGGCCTGTGGCCACTGCTTCCGGAAAGCACCACTGAGTGGGAGCCCAGCCCCCAGGAGAGCAGCCAGAGAGCCAGCGCGGCAGATGGAGACGAGAGACAACTGTCCCAACATCCGCAGGGCCAGTGCAGAGGCGACATCAAGGGCAATGCCCCCGAGACCTCCCAGGACGTCCTCAATAAAAGTGATCCTGGGACTTCCCTGGCGGTCCAGTGGTTAGGACTTCGCCTTCCAGTGCAGGGGGTGTGGGTTCAACCCTTGGTAGGGAAGCTAAGATTCCACATGCCTCACCGCCAAAAAACCAAAACATAAAACGGAAGCAGCGTCATAACAAATTCAATAAAGACTTTAAAAATGGTCCACATCAAAAATACCTTAAAAAAAAAAGAGTAATCCTCAGGCCAATACTGTGACACTGGAGCCCTTTCGCTTCTTTTTCTTTTTAAACTTGGCACAAGAGGGCTGGCTAGTGGCTGGAGAATGAATTTGGCTTTGTTGAGCTTTTTAACATAGCAGTGGAGAGCATGGGTACGTTTATACAGCAAACATAAAGTCATGTATGGTTTGGTTTAAGGGTTTTTTTTTTTTCAAGAAATATGCAACTGTCGGCAACCCCAAGGACCCTGTAGGAACAAACAGGACAACAGTGTACCACCTTCGGGGATGCTCCCCGAACCTCAGTGTGTCGGAGAGCCCTGTGTGAAGCTCTCCTGGAGTCGTGACCCCTGAGAAGCAGCCAGACCCATTCCCCTGGGCTTGGAGAAAGAACGTTCTGGCGTTGAACTGCATTTCAGATTTGTTTTGACATAAACCTGTCCATCATTCCAAATCAGGACACAGAAAAGCAGGTGACATGCTCCAGAACAAACTTCCGCAGTGGTTTTTTTTCGGTTGTTGTCGTTGTTTTAAAATTTATTTATTTTGTTTACTTTTGGCTGCACTGGGTCTTCGTTGCTGCGCGCGGACTTTCTCTAGTTGTGGCGTGCGGGCTTCTCATTGCCGTGGCTTCCCCTGCTGTGGAGCACGGGCTCAGTAGTTGTGGCACACGGGCTCAGTAGTCGTGGCTTGCGGGCTCTAGAGCGCAGGCTCAGTAGTTGTGGTGCACGGGCTTAGTTGCTCCGCGGCATGTGGGATCTTCCCGGACCAGGGTTCGAACCTGTGTCCCCTGCATGGGCAGGCGGGTTTCTTAACCACTGCGCCACCAGGGAAGTCCCTGAAGTGTTTTTAATAAAGCAGGCAGTGATGCCTTACCTAGATTTCTCAGGAGAACCCATGACTTCACAGCATTAGATACATGAGCACAGAAGGTATCAAAGGAAGACCGTCCATCCCACCTGCACGAGGCTTTTGCACCTCAAGACCCCGGCGTGCAGGAGAATGACAAGGAAGAGTGGCAGCATCACACCCGGGGAAGCGGAGGACTAGAAGGTGACCGAGCCAAATTTAAATGAAACGGCCCTGAGGACAAAGGTCACACGCTCGGGAAGCCCTGCCTGGCTCTGCCGGCCTCCCACAGGGTGTGCTGCACCCCGGGAGGCTGAGCGCTGGCCCGGGCTAGCGAGGGCAGGGCTGCCTGCTCAGGTGCTGCAGCACCAGGAACCCGCGGGGCAGCAGGTGAGTTGCTGCAGCGGGCAGAGGACGCCAGGCTGGCTGAAGCCATCAGAAAGTGCTGCTCAGGCTTCCCTGGGGGCGCAGTGGTCGAGAATCTGCCTGCTAATGCAGGGCACACGGGTTCGAGTCCTGGTCTGGGAGGATCCCACATGCTGCGGAGCAGCTAGGCCCGTGAGCCACAACTACTGAGCCTGCGCGTCTGGAGCCTGTGCTCCGCAACAGGAGAGGCCGCGATAGTGAGAGGCCCGCGCGCCGCGATGAAGAGTGGCCCCCGCTCGCCACAACTAGAGAGAGCCCTCGCACAGAAACGAAGACCCAACACAGCCAAAAATAAATAAATAAATTTTAAAAAGCCAAGCATTTGAAGCCCTTTTTAAAAAAAAAAAAGAAAAGAAAGTGCTGCTCAAGGTCTAACCCCCTCGTGGAGAATGGCTGTGCGCCTGGCAGGCCGCCCGGCAAGTGGGAGGGGCGTCCCCAGCTCTGTGCCCTCCGGTCTGTCCCACGCGACAAATGTGCTCAACACTTGAACCCACCCAGCTGGGCAGGAGGTTTGGGTGTGTGGATTTTGGGGCGCCTCAAGACTTCACTGGCAGCAAAGAATCACTAAAATGATCATAAAATCATAAAGATGTCATGTACTTGGGCTTAAATCTCATTTGATGTAAGGAAACAGGCCCAAAGTTCCGAGTTCCTCCTATCTGGTGGGCACCACTCGTTACACCCAGCGGGCAGACTGTGTGACACACCACGTGCTGGGAGGGCTGGGCCTTCCAGCCTCTCTGTGCGGCCCCAGTACCTTTCCAGCATCTCTCTCTTCGTGGGATGAAGCAGCCTTATGGTTGGGGAACGTTAACTGGTGATGCCAGAGGGTCACCTAAGAAAAGAGTTGCCAAGACTCATATTCTTCTGAGTCCCTCTGGAATCTGGCAGGGTGACCCAGGTGTTGTCCTTTAGCAAGGCTGGGAGATTAGTCCACAAGGAAGCACACGGACTCTCCAATACACTCTAAGCGTGAACAAGCGCCCAGAGCCGTGGCCGCGCACAGCAGCTCAGACCTCCTGAGGATGAGAAGCCTCACCTCTCTGGCTTCCAGGACTCGGTGTGGAGGGCGAGGGCCCCCGGAACTCCAGAGTGGGGTGTCACACCTCACAGGCTCAGGAAGGTGCACATTCGCTGCAGAAATTTAAAACTGCAGTTGAGGTGACGTTATAAATATCACGCGGACACTCTTGCTAGATAGTCCTGGTAAACACACAAGTTAGCCCAAGTTAGCGGAGGCCGGTGGAGTCTCTCGCATTTGCGTCTGATGGATTTGTCCCACATTTAATTATACCTTCTTGCTAAAGCTCAGATGCTTTTCTTCCAGTGGTAGGACTGAAGACAAATCATGCTACCTGCTTTCAATAAAGCCCTTTTTTGTTTGTAAATGAGAAGGCTGAATAAAGGCTTTAAACTCTATATTCCAACCAAATTCAGTGGTTTGATTCCATTCAAGCATTTACTGAGGATCCTTTAAGTACCTGGCTTATTGGCAAGAGTATCGACTTGGTGTTTATAGTCCAACTGGGCAGGCAGGGAAGGTGAAGGTAAAACAGACAGGTATCCACCACCCTCCTGATGGTTGTGCTGAAGGAGCCCTTCCCGGCCCGACTGGGACTTTCACGCCATCGCCATCTGATGAACGAACAATGAAAGTGACAGTTCCGTGACACTGCCTGGTGGCCAGCAGCTGTTTGGGCAATAACACCACACGGGTGTGACAGAGTTTGTGCAGTTTGAACATTCTAGAGTTATATTAGGACACAGAGTAGAAAAAGGAGAAAGTGCTGATGTCAGTAGTAAGAAACACAGATCTCAAATGATACAACTAAGTCACAGGTGAAAAAGGAGGCGTGACAGTGGAGGTTCATCTATGGACACAACTGGAGCCTCCCTGCTGCTGCTGATAACGCGGGCAGCAGTGTTTGCTGTTTATCAGGTGCTGTTCTAAGTGATTCATGCGTTAGCGTACTGATTTCCCGCACAATCCTAAGAGCAACATGTGCTCAACTGTGAAAAAAAGGGAAAACACTAATAAACACGCATCAGGTATCAGCAACATACCCGAGTTTGTATAAAAACGACAGACGTTAATATGTTAGATTTTATTCTCTGAGACAAGAGCTCCTACCACTTGTAACACATGAGTTTATTAACTGACTTTCACGTGTTTGGTTTTAGTGTCTGTTTTCAAAGATGTTTCTGTACAAAAGGAACACGCAAAAGGGAGTACAGGCCGAAGGTGGCACACTCCCAGCTTCCAGGGAAGTCAACAGGAGGGTGAGCTGGAGTTCCGAGGGTCAGCTGAGCAAACCCTTAGTGAGGTTTTACTGTGTGGTTCATAGCAAGGGGAACATAGACCCTGCTCCCTGCCTTTATGCCTTCCGCCCCACAATCACACCCTCCCCCGCAAGCGAACTCCACAGTTATGATCCTATCACAGGCCACCAACGGCTCGCGTCCCAAGGGCGATGAGAGGAGGAGGAAGAGGCAGTTTAAAGTTTAACTGGGCTCCAGTTTACTCACTGTCAGGGTGGCCATTGGTACATTGTTTAAACTGGGTATCAGCTTTTAATGGGCATCCTAAGCCCTCAAAATCTGGGGCTCAAATTAATGTCGGAACCCAAACAAGACTACAGAAGAATTCGCTGTGGTATTTTAAAACACCCACCAAGGGCTTCCCTGGTGGCGCAGTGGTTGAGAGTCCGCCTGCCGATGCAGGGGGACACGGGTTCGTGCCCCGGTCCGGGAGGATCCCACATGCCGCGGAGCGGCTGGGCCCGTGAGCCATGGCCGCTGAGCCTGCGCGTCCGGAGCCTGTGCTCCGCACCGGGAGAGGCCACGACAGTGAGAGGCCCGCGTACCGCAAAACAAACAAACAAACAAACAAAAACACCCACCAAGAACACAGAGAAAACTTGTAAATTTTCAACTCCTCCCCATATAAGGTACACGTCATAAGAACCGTATGTTCTTTTTAAAAAATAATTGCTTTTAAATACACCAGCAATAATAAAACATTTTTAAGAGGCAATTTAAACAGTATACTTGCCAGACAAGAATGCCTTACAAAAGCCTATCTACTTTCTCCCCTAAATGTTCAAGTTGTTAAAAGGAAAACTGTATTTTATCAACACTTTAACATATCATTAAAAATCTCTACTATTTGACAGATGAAGATAAAAACACCCCAAAACTATAGATGAATGATCAGGTCCCTAATGATTCCAAAACAATTACAGGATGCAGAGCAATCGAGTTAAATTTTATTCAAAAGCTTACTACACTTGTGTTTTCTTTTATTTTTCTATCAAGAAACCCATGAGGTTTAAGCACAATTCATTATGTATGAGACCCCACTTGCAGCGCTTGACTGTTGATTAATAGCGAAGTTTGCTGTATGTACATTTGCAACATTAGATGCATACAATATGCTAACTTATTCTTTCACTGAAACTAATTATTTACAAAAATGACTACTTGAGACTACAATTTATTAAATGCATGCATCCAGTCTCAATTTGGCCCCAAAAGACAGCCTGGAATGAAGATCTTTTACTTGATGTGACAACTTCTAGAAATGCTATTATTAATATTGTAAATGTGGCAAATAAAGAGTTCAAATAGCCTTATGTCTATGTTGCATTTACTTTCACCACTGAAGCAGTGAACAAAGAAGCTTTTTTAACGTTTCACACACATATGAGAGGCATATTCCTCTTTCCCAGCTTAACTTAGCTTCTAACAAGTAAAACGCTTACGTGTTGGCAATGAAATAGTTTTAAAAAGAAATAACAGCTAACATATTAAAATGGAATAGAAAACCCTAACCATGTTGCTGCTTATAAGCAGATTTATTACAATTCTGTCAAGAATTTAGTTCATTTGTTGAAAAATCTGTAGAAACATGAAATGTTTATAGAGTCACTCCATCAGTCTCAACAAATTCTTGATACTCCCTCAAGAGTACTTATTCCCAAAGGATTCTGGGGTTAGGTAACTTCGCATTATTCAACCATTCTGCTCCCTTCTCCCAGAAAAGAAGAACACAGAAGAAATCAGTCCACGAATAAGAATTACAAATGTCTCATCTTTGGATGCAGATTTCAGGTGGGGCATCTAGTCAACCGAGAGCATCTTTCAAGCTAACACTGCAATGCGTGTGGCCCCGACTGTGGCCACCTGTTGTGAGTGCCCTCTACAGTCGGGTCTCGCTCTGCCAGGCCAAGCTGTACACCCTCCACGGCTGCCCTTCTGATGCCCTCAAAGACTCTGTGTGGCCTTGCTCTGCTCTGCGTAGGCCGTGTGCCACTGTGGGCTTGGGAGAGGCAGAGAGGGGTCACTGGCCAAGGTGAGGAAACCAATGCCTGTGCCCCAGGAGAGGACGACAGTGTGGAAGGTCATTACGTGCTACAGGGTGCTCCTGCCAGCAAAGTCACGCGCGGACGCCTAAGGAAAGAGAAGGAAAGGGCCCGCTCTGGGACATAGGATTTTAGGGACGCAGACGAACTGAAATATCAGTCAGAGGGTCTCTGCTCTCTACAACCAGTGTTAAGAGAAAAAGTAAATAGCACGAGGATGGGAAATCTCAGGGCATGTAGTCAGATGGGTAAAAGACGACTGGTTTTCTATCATGCAATTTCATATCCTGACTCTCTCTCTCAATAACACAGTTGAGGTCAGCAACAGTTACTGCTCAGCATCACACCTTCATTATACAACATGGCACTTTGGAAAGGATGGAGCCACTGAGTTGAGGACCAACTGTATGGAAATGACCCAAGGTAAACCCTTGTATAAAATTTCGTAGCTGCTATTTACTGACTGCCTACCATGTGCCACGCATAGAATTAAAGACTGTTCCATGTTTATTTCTCCCAATGACCCCTGAAGAGGCATTATTATCTCTATGTTCTAGAAGAGGAAACTGAGGCCCAGAGGTTATGTAATAACAACTAATCAATGCATATGGGATGGAACCAGGATTTGAATTAAAGTCTGTTTGATTCCAAAGACCTTAACCTGGACCATCTCCATGAAATCCAAGTACCCTTGCTCATCTGTGAAATGGAAACAAACGGTCCCTCTAATCATGACAAGCCCATATGTTCACATGCTCTATTCCTGAGAGCATATGCACTAGACAGCATTTAAATTTATTCTTTTATTTTTAGGTAACTTCTGTTAACTTCTCCCTGACCCCCAGGACTACAATCCAGGCCCACTGTCCTATCATTCAAAGACAATGGGGATCTGAGCGTTGAATCTAGTTCTGTTATATTCTAGATGCTTCCAAGAAGAGACACTAGGTGCTCACACAGCAGGGTCCCAGGCTCGCAGACAGTGGCCACTGGCATTACTGCTCCTCACCCGTAACGGAAGGCCATGCTGCTGTTCAAGTGCCTCAATGACCAGTCCACACAACACACAGTGCTGCTTTACACAGGTAAGAGGCCTAAGTCTTAGAACGTTCCCAGCTCATCACCACCGCCCCCCCGCCCAATCCTCATTCTCCAGAAGCAAGGCCCAGTGTGATCAAGGCGGCGTCCCAGGTGGTCTGGCAAACCAGCAAGGCAGGCCCTGCGCTAAGGCAGGAGTGGGCCTGGGCTTCACGGAGACGTCGGACACGCTCTCCTACAAGGCTGACACGCACGGTCTGAATGAAGGCCCTGCACTGTCATGGAGCTGGTCCCAGCTCTGCCTCGAGCCCCGGGGTCCTAGCTGGCACTTCCTTGGTGCTCAGTACCTGCCTGCTGAATGGATGTGTAAACAAGATGCAGTGGTGCCACCACAGCATGTGCACTGAAAAACACCTGCATTTCACATTCCATTTTTCCAATGAATTTGCTGAAAACCATTCCCTTGGGTGGGGAGGGGGGGAACCCACAAAGATTTTCTAAACAGTGCAAGTCACACTTCTCTGCCTTTTCAGATTGTGTAGCAGACTGCCGAGTAACAAAGTCTGTTAAAGCCCAGGGAACGGGCCTCAGATCGGATTTTGCTCAGTTTGACAAGACTCCACAGTCAAAACCTGGAAGTGTTTCAGATTTGAAGACATAAAACTAAGTGGCTCTTCCATTTCCACTCCAGATATGAGCCAATCAATCGCATACTGAGATGAAACCAAAGAAAAAAGAATTTAAACAGCCAATATTTGAGCTTTCTCTTCATTCCACGACCGCACATCAGCCTGCTGAGCGCCGGCGCCCGCCGGCCCCCGCCCTGCCCCTTCCACACACGGTGCCAAAGCTGATCACGCTGCACCCTTGCTCCTCCTTTAGGTTTCCCAGGCTTCCACGAGGAGGTGGGGAGATGCCCCCAACCCGCCACACGGCACACATAGGGCCCAGCAGACGTTCCCGCGGGCTCTGCCTTCCTGTCCGCGGTGGAGGAAAACCGTCAGACCAGGAGCAGGAAGCAGGAACGCGCGTGCCCCTCCCAGGCGCACTGGGAGTTCTCGGATGTGCGCTGGGCCAAGGGGCAGAGTCTCAGAGGCAGAGCGCATGACGGGGAAGGGGGCCGGGCCGGGGCCGTGCAGCCGCTGCTCTGAGCCCCTCACTCACCATCCCGCCGCCTCCCACCCCAAGCGGTTTTTTATTTTTAAAATCTTTATTGGAGTATAATTGCTTTACACTGTTGTGTTAGTTGCTGCTTTATAACAAAGTGAATCAGCTATACGTATACATATATCCCCATATCCCCTCCCTCTTGCGTCTCCCTCCCACCCTCCCTATCCCACCCCTCTAGGTGGTCACAAAGCACGGAGCTGATCTCCCTGTGCTATGCGGCTGCTTCCCACTAGCTGTCTATTTTACATTTGGTAGTGTATGTATGTCCATGCCTCTCTCTCACTTTGTCACAGCTCACCCTTCCCCCTCCGCATATCCTCAAGTCCGTTCTCCAGTAGGTCTGTGTCTTTATTCCTGTCTTACCCCTAGGTTCTTCATGACATTTTTTCCCCTTAAATTCCATACATATGTGTTAGCGTACGGTATTTGCCTTTCTCTTTCTGACTTATTTCACTCTGTAGGACAGACTCTAGGTCCATCCACCGCACTACAGATAACTCAATTTCGTTTCTTTTTATGGCTGAGTAATATTCCATTGTATATATGTCCCACATCTTCTTTATCCATTCATCTGTCGACGGACACTGAGGTTGCTTCCATGTCCTGGCTACTGTAAATAGTGCTGCAATGAACATTGGGGTGCATGTGTCTTTTTGAATTATGGTTTTTCTCAGGGAATATGCCCAGTAGTGGGACTGCTGGGTCGTATAGTAGATCTATTTTTAGTTAGTTTTTTTTTTGTTTTTTTGTTTTTTTTTTTTTCAGTACGCGGGCCTCTCGCTGTTGCGGGCTCTCCCGTTGCGGAGCATAGGCTCCAGACGCGCAGGCTCAGCGGCCATGGCTCACGGGCCCAGCCGCTCCGTGTCATGTGGGATCTTCCCGGACTGGGGCACGAACCCGTGTCCCCTGCAATCGGACTCTCAACCACTGTGCCACCAGGGAAGCCCCTATTTTTAGTTTTTTAAGGAACCTCCATACTGTTTCTCCATAGTGGCTGTATCAATTTACATTCCCACCAACAGTGCAAGAGGGTTCCCTTTTCTCCACACCCTCTCCAGCATTTATTATTTGTAGATTTTTTGGTGATGGCCATTCTGACTGGTGTGAGGTGATACCTCATGGTGGTTTTGATTTGCATTTTCTCTAACGATTAGTGATGTTGAGCATCCTTTCATGTGTGCAAGCAGTTTTTGATTCGTTATCTCTGTGAGGGAATGGCTTCCCTCCTCCCATGAGCCCACGCCGGAGAAATAAAACCTTTGGTAGTAACAGGGCTAAAAACGTACTGCCCGCCCCAATGTGGTTCCGAAAACTGGTCTCTCCACACAGCTTCAAGTCTACTTTGTCATGATGCGATTCAGAAAAAAAAAATGATTTTTCATCTCAGTAAGGGAATATGTCTTAATTTAAATGCTAAAAGAATAACTGAGTGTCCTGAAGGCACTGCTCTTTTCTTTCCAAAAGGCATGTATTACATGGCGACTGACCTCCATGGGGTTTAGTCCCATTAACTTGAGTACTGGGCTTATTAATAAATAATCCTGCCACTAAATTACCTGTCGAGTACGTTGGTTTGTACAGTTCTAAATAAATAATAGATAGTTCCCTATTATCAAACACAGTGCAGTTTTAAAAGAACAGCATAGCTTATGATATGAGACAATACTGCAGTTTCATCTGGGAGCAACTTTCTGTAGCTCCTTTCTCAGAAGGCCTTTGCTTCGCCTGTTTATTGTTGCAGCTGGAGCACGTTAGCTGGTGAGTATAGCTGGAAACACCGTATTTAATATCAGACAAGCATATTGACTATACATTAGCGGCCAAAAAAATCTTAAGCAACTATTAAATGGACAGTTAATGTAACTGTATTTTAAAACTCTGAGGTCATATTTAATTTTGAATTGAAACTCTTAAAATGAGCTTCCTGGCAAGGATGCAGAGTAATGAAACAACATTAACTACAGAAAATAACTAAAAGTCACATTATTAAAATAAATTCTTCTTCCAGAATATGCTAATGTTTGCAAGACAGATGACGAGAAGCAGAAGACATTTGTGCTTCTTAAACAAGTATCGTCACTGGCACTGGAAGCCGCGATTGTCCACTGGAAGGATGATATCATCGGCGTGCAGATGCCACTTCCCGCCGCCCTTTCTTCCTCGAGCTGGCGCCTCTCCCAGCATCTTTTGTCTTCCTTCCAGGGTGCTCAAACTGAGTTCAGCAACACCCTGAGGTCTTCCAATCACAGGTCTACCAGCAAAGAACCCAATTATGTTCAAGGGCAGGGAGTAGTGTAACCGGGGCGGGGCGAGGCCTGAAAAGAACGAGCAGAGGCCGGGCGGAGAGTGAGGGGGAAGGACGGGCAGGAAACACTTCAGCTGCAAAGCCAGCCGGTTAACATTCCCTTTAGGAAGCACCAATTTCTACTCAAAGCAGGTTGGAGAGTCCAATTTTATTTGCCTTTTTCCTCCTCTTAAAAATCAATACAGGCCTCTGGGGGCTGTCACACTTGCAGGCAGGCGGGTCTGTGGACCATGAGCTCTGTGCCTGGACCCGGTTCACAGCCCTCCCAGGGGAAGAGGGAGGGGGTGTCACAGGGTTTGCAGCAAAAAACAGGCAGCATTTATGTACAGGTGTACTCTGACAGCCAGGACAAGGGAAGAGGCCCCGTGTGCACACCCCGCAGCCAGCCGACAGCACCTCCGAGAGTGCCAAGCCTTGATTTGACCCCTGCAGCCATCACCTCGAGCTTGAGAAGAGCGGGGGCGGGGGGGGGGCGGGGGAGGAGAAAGAGACGAGATGCTTCAGGCGGAGCCTGCAGGTCCCATGCTCCCCTCCCCCCAGCATGTCCTCTCTGCGCCCCACTTGGGACCACCCCGTCCCCAAGGCCAGACTGTGGGCCCTGGGCCACGTCCTTGTGCCAACCAGGACCACAAGGAACCGTCCCTGCTCTGGAGTCTCTCTTCTCTCCTCTTCTCTGCTCCCAAGTCCTCAGTCCTTTCCCTGGCCCAGGCCTCCCTCACCGCTTACGGTGGCTCTGGTGAGAACGTTGCCCCCAAAGGCCCTAGTGCCCCGTCCAACTTTAATTCTCTTTGGCTTCGATATGTCTCAGGCTTGAGTAATTTTGAGACCCTTTAAAAAGGAGTCTCAGACGCTCAAGAGAACTGTAGTTTGTGAAACAGTTAACTTCAAAAAGGAAAGTCTTGTTGTGTGAAAATGTCTTTCAATTGTGAAATACTACAGAAGCAGCATTTTACCTTGATAAATAGTAAGACGTTTATTCGTAAAGATTTTAACTGCAGTGAAAGCATAAATGCAAACATCTCATGAGCTCACACATTCCCTGGAAGCGGAGCACCCTCTCCCCGTGCCCCCCAGAGAAGCAAGGTCGAGACCAGGGCTGCCGTGTTTGCCCCCATCCTCCCTTCTCCCCAGTCTGCCAGGAGACCAGCGGAGCGGAGCAGGTACAAAAATAACCTATCAGAAACTAGATGTGACAGGAAACTCCTCTCGTTTCCACTGGCATGTGGATGCTGCCTTGCGATTACCTTTATTTATTTCTGTGTAGTGAAGACTGGGTGAAACTCACTCCTGCCCGCTTTGCCAGAGCCGGTTCACTCCAGATAACCTACCGGGGTGCTGCATCACTGCCGTACTGGGAACAACGGGCGGACGGCAACAAGGAAATCTGGGATCCCCAATGTTCTCCCAGGAGAGGCCATCTCCATTTACACGTGAACTAACATCACAGTTTAGCCGCTCCTGGACATTTTCATGCTCAGAATGTAATGCTACAGGTCCGTCCACCGTAACGCCCTCAGCTCAGGCCCTCAACCCCACGTTCATGCTGGGCCGGTATAGCAGCTGCTGTCCACAGCATCTCCTTGCCAGCAGTCACCCAGCACTTGGAGCCATCACTGGGCTCACATCTGGCCCCATGTAGAACTTTCAAGATCCCCATGGTCGGCACGGCTCCCACGGCTACTCCAGTCAGGGAGGCTGTATTGGAGCCCAGCCAGGCCCATTTCTCCACCTGCACAAGGGCGGAGCTGTGGCAGAGGCAGTCGGACCGCGCGGCCGAAGAGGCAAACCACCTGGCCCTGCACACAAGGTGCCGGCGGACCCTGGCCTACACACGTCGAGCGGAGCTGCCGTGCCTTTGCTCTGTCTCTCCAGGTGGATCCCTACCTCGCCACACTGTTCCTCCTATACCTGTACTGCCTCCGGGCTCAAATCCCTCTTCAAACCCTATTCAACCCCTAGCTAAGCGGGGTCCCCTCTGTGAACTCTGCATCCAACTAGCTGGCCCGTGTGGATCTCTGAGGTGCTGGTCTGGGTGGGGATGCAGAGGTTCCTGGCACCGCGGCTGATGTCTGCTGAGCGCTGGCTGCATACTGGGCATCGTGCTCGGCGCTCTGCCTGCACTAACCCCGTTTCACCCTCATCACGATATACGAGGTGAGATCTGGATTTTGGTTTTACTGATGCGGAAACAAATGCTGAAAGGATTAACACCATCCCAGCCACACGGCTGAGGAGCGGCAGAGCGGGACTAAAACCCAAAGCCCTGACCTGACCTCAACGCTGGCCTCCCAAGCCTGGTGCGGCGCCTTCAATCACAGCGGCACACGAACAAACACGTCCTCGGGGGAAGTATTTCCACAAACTGGGAGAAGCACAGGCCCCGCCCTCTCTCCCGGGGCACACCAGCCCCCGACCCGATGCTCCTGGGGGGCCTCCCCTGGAGGAGTGCTCCCCGAGCCCCCTGTGGGTGATCACCCGCCTCCCTTTGGTTCTCACACTTCTCTGCTCGCTCCCCCACGATCTCACCTGAAAACCGCAGCCGTGGACACTGCCCCCTCCAAGGCCACCACGCGCTCCCACGATCAGAGCCCACGCGCTCCCACGATCAGAGCCCAGAGCCAGCACCCTCCCTGGGGCGCTCCGGCCTCGGCCTCTGGCCTTGGCACCCGAGGTCCGCGCGTCCCTCTCAGCGCTGTCCCCTTGCCCGGGCCCTCCTCTCGCGGCGTCCTCCCTCAGCCCGTAACACCCTCTGACTTTCCTATCGCCACCAGGTCGGAAACCCCTAGACACATGGCTCTTGTCTCCCCTCCCTCCTGTCACCGCTACACTCAGCTCCCGCTGCATCCTGGACGACGACCGCAGCCTCTGAACTGGCTTCTCCACACTCGGCTCCCATCCAGAGAACCCGCCAAAGTCAGACAAACCTTCCCCAACCCTGCCTGGTGCTCGTCGCCATCCCGCTCACGGTCTTTCTGGCCTCCTCACCACGCAAACACAATCAGATCCCAAGCGCGCATCTGGTGCTGGTCAGAGCCCTCACAGCCCGGCCCTGACTCAGGTCCTCCCCTGGGGGGAGCCCTGAGCTCCAGCCAATCTGGCCGCTGCCCTTCCCTGCTCTGCGCTGGGCCTTCCCCCTCCAGGCCCCGCACCTGGAGCTGACCTCGGCCCAGGGCACAGTTCCTGCGGGCAGGGGCCGCTCTGGCTCTCCCGTGTCCACAAGCCCCCCTCAGACCACCCTCCACCTTTGCACACTGGGCGCCTGGCTTCTCAAGCTGTTAGGTCTACGGGGACTGTTAGGTCTGATGACTTCCACAGACACACCCACACGTTCGGGCATCTCTGTATCGCTCACAGCAACCGACACTTCAGTGCCTCTTGTGAAACACTCATAACGTTTGGTGAACTGTTAATGAGGGAGGGAAAATGTCAAGATCAGGGAAGTCAGGGCACAGAGTCGGTACTGAGCGCACTGCAAAGTGATTCAGGATCTACTTTCAGAGTAAAGATAACTACTTTTGATACATTCTATTGCCTTATTGTACTCCTGCTAAGATGTTTTCGTGTTTTCCATCAACTTTGTCATGCGTCCTCTAGAAGGCATAATGACTGAACTTCTTAAGCCAAACTGGTTAAGACACATGCAAATACACGATACAAACTTGCAAAGTTTTAAACTGTGTTGCTACTGCATGTCTTTGTTTTGATCAAAATTTGAAAATCTAAGAAACAGTTTTCTGAACCAGATCCAAGGCACAGAAGGGGAATTTCATGTTTTTCAGCTTTTGGTTCCACCCGGAGCCCAAGATTCAATAGACTTTCATGGATTTAAGACCTACCTGGATGAGTTCATTACTTTCAGAGAGACTCAGTTTTAGCACTCCTACATCTACATACTCTGTATGACCAATCAGATATTATGCTGTTTCAGATTTATCTGACCTATCATCATCTCTTCTCTCCTGGGCATTGCTGGTCCAGCACAGAAATCACTGGAAGCCAAGGATCTGAAGTTGTGCACACAGCACAAGGCGACTGAGAGCACGCTTGTCGACTCTCGGCTGGGCTGATCGGCGTGTGATCAGGGCTCAGGTAAGAGTCTTCCCAGCTCTTCCCAGAGAAATGGCCGTCTGCCTGGGTGCACAATGTAAGTCTTCAGAAGAGCTGGCCTAACCACCCAGGAAAACAGACAAAAAGAGCACAGAAAAGGGGGCGTATGCTTGTGTTAATCAACAGACCTGCTCCACCATTCTGCTTTCCTCTTTAAACATTTTAAAGACTTAAGTCAGAACTGAAGATAAATACTCACTTTTGAGCAGCTGTCCCCTTCCTGGTCCCCGTGTCCCCCTCACTCCTAGTACATTAGGACTGAACATCTTCCTGCCAATCAGTACGCATGTGATTAGAAAACTAACTCCAGTTTCCAAGAATCAAACCAGAAACTCTAGCAGCAGTTGGGTCTAGAGCTCAACTTCTAGGCTTCGAAAAACTGCAAACTATCTGGCTTGCCATTTTCACTGAAATATTTCATGGGGGAAAAAATGAAAAAAAATACATACAGTAGAAACGGGTGACTCTGCTGAAGATATTAAGAAACAAAGGATCAAAAAGAAACATGCTTCTTCTGAAAAAAAACCAAAAAAAACCCCCCAAAACCCAGAAAAACAACCCCCCCGCCCCGCAAACCCACGTTAACACATGACCCGTGCACTCCCCAGCTTTGAGGAAATAAGGGATGCTCCTTGAGGATGGTGTGTGAACAAACCCTCCCTCTTCCAAGTCAACGGTTCTCTTCCTCATTGCTCTCAAGGGCAATGGTGTCACTATTTTCAGTGCATAAACAGGCGTCAAGGTGTCGAGTACGTGCTATATCTGCTGCGGCTCACTACACCCGTGGAAAAGGGGATGGAAAGATGAGGAAAATATAGCCCGACCCTCAGGCAGCCCACAACTTCCTCTATGAGCCAAGCAAGGAGGGGAGGAAGCTGCATGCCTGGGGCAGGTCCACATTTAGTCACGCCTTCCTTCTCAGGAGGCAGATCCTCAGAGAAATGCCCCCGGCTCCGCCCAGATCGGGTGTACAGGAGACCCCAGCATCCGCCTGGAGCCATTTCCTCACTTCTTCCTGGGTTCCCCCCCCTGTCATCACACCCTTCAAACCCATTCCTGAGGTTTCCTGGAAGATCACTGGCTCAGGGTATCTCACATGACCTGGCAGAGAGAAACCAACACCCAGGATGGGGAGAGCCCCTCAACTTGGTATCAAAGACAAAGGCTACTGTCATCTTTCTTACTCATGTGGAATCAACCTCCAGGTCCATCTTCATGGTACCTTGGAAGCCGATTTTGAGTTAGAGATCCCTGTGCTGTTGCTGTTGTTTTTTTCCCCTGACTCAATTTATTAACGGCAGCAAACACTGCTACTTTTAGAAGAACGGCACGGGCTCCCTTACCCAGCAGACACCAGGGCTTCCTGACGTCTGTCTGTTTCTCCTGCTTCAGACATTACGTCTGAAGAGCCACCAATCTTCTCAGAGACTTAAGTAAACTTCTGAAGCCAGAGGAGTAATTGTCTTTATAACTGACATTAAAAAGTGGCATGAACTAGATGACGGATGGTTGCTGAGCACATCTGCCACTGTGCACTGTCTTAAACTTAAGAATAATCAAGGGCGAGGGGGAAGAAAAGGTTTACTGGCCAATCTGGAAATCTAGGGAATAATTAAATACTGTACACTTCATAAATAAAAACAGAATTAAAAACACTTCTTATTCAATTACTTAGAAACACAGATCTGCACATGCAGACAATTCATCACAAAAATGGAAGATATTTCACTTTCTGTGAGGTCCACCTGCTCGTCTCAAAAGCGGACTAACTAATGGTTTCCTCATTAGACTTCCCATAATGATTAGGTGCTATTTATGTGACCTGCTCTGAATGAGCTCAAAGCACTAGGTGTTCTGAAAACACCTAGCATAAGCCTATTCACTCCCTGCGCGAGACATTTAACGAAGCCCTGTGTTGAACCGTTTAGTCACGGAAAGCACAACCGGCTAAACGGGGAGAGGGCCCCGGGGGAGGAGCCCGCACAGGAAGACCAGCCCCCACCACCGAGGCCCCAGGGGTCGCAATCCAGGAGGAGAGATGGAGAGTGCGGCCGGCAGGCCTTGAGCAACAAGTATCGTCTTTGTCCTAAGAGCACGGGAAGCTGTCAAAAGGTGTCACACAAGGAGTGCAGGGCAGGACTGGCCCTTCTGGTGGCTCTCGCCAGCTGCTGGGACTTGGCGAGGCTGCCCATGGCTGGTCAGGAAGCTTCCAACAAGATTCTGTCTTCGATCTTCAGTAACAAAACTCAGCAGTCTCATCGAAACCATTATACATCCCTATTAAATATACTTGTTAACCATTACAATTGATAAAGTTAATACATTTGGCATGTTTGAAAATCAGCAAATTGAATCGTGTATCTGACTTTCAATCAATCACGCGCATCGAATTTAGCTGACCGATGACACTGGCTAACTCTCACAGAATGATCTGGAAACCTCCATGTGATGTCACTCTTATGGATTTACCAGGACAGGCACTCTAAGCTTTTCCCATGGACAATTTCATCAGCTACTCAGGCCTGCCACGGAACTCTAGCTTCTTACCCACAATGCAGACCCCTTAGAAAGAATCCAGGCACTCCAGCAGCTCCACATCGGGTAACTGCGCTTTTTCCAAATCCATGCCAGAAATCTAACATTCCTAACACCTGTACGGGACTGTGCATTTCCTCCTTGCTGGTGGTGCTGAACTGAGGGAAGTTAACTTGTGGAAGAGACCCGTCCCTGACGAAGGGGGATAAGAGAGCAGAGCACAACCAAGGTTGCGGGGAATTTCCCACTTTCCCACTGAAGTCCCCGAGAGAGGTGGTGCTTCCCTTCAATTTCAAGGCTCTGCTCTGAGTTTTGGTATCTTCCTTCGCCCTTTGAATATGATCAGCAGGTACAGTTATCACATGTACAACCACCTGTGTGCATTCATAGATTTAAGTTTTTAAAAAGAAATCATAGAATTCGAGAACACAGAGACGTCCTCTGAGAGGTGTCCAAATTAGGTGAGGATTTAGATTTGTAGAAAAAGAAAGTTGATCCATCTCACATACAGGCTCCAACAAATTTCCCCGTGGCCTGAGACCCCAATAAGCTAGGATGGCTCCCCCATAGCTCCATCTATCCCCAGTACAAGTGGAGCTAATTAATATTTCAAATTTCCCCATCAGCCAGTCAAAAGCCAGAATCTTTGGCAGTTTACACTTTCTTGCAATGGCTGATTTATGCACCATCACCCTTCAACCCACAAATACAACAATAAAAATGCAGAGGAGGGGCAGAAATTTGCAAGCACACTTTTCTCTTCCACACTAGGTGAAGTGGTGTAGATAGCTGTCACTAACACCAAGGGGTTTATTAATAGGCAAAAATTAATTGTATGTAGACTGAATTAATGAGATGGAAAAACATGCACATTTCAGCTAATACTGAGGGGACGGCCTCTGCCGAGGCATCTGTAATGAAGTGGCTGGGCCATGGGACAAGGCGCAGAGCAGCTACCAGCAAGTGGGGTCCTTTTGTGATCATGGGGGTGGAGGTATTGTTAAAAAAATACACTGTGAAATGTAAACATCAGGCAACTGTTTTGAGCACAAAGTTGACCCCCGACGCGTATTCTGCAGACTGCCATCTACAGATTTATAAATAATTCATAGATAAGTTTTTAAAAAGAAATCATAGAATTCGAGAACACAGAGACGTCCTCTGAGAGGTGTCCAAATTAGGTGAGGATTTAGATTTGTAGAAAAAGAAAGTTGATCCATCTCACATACAGGCTCCAACAAATTTCCCCGTGGCCTGAGACCCCAATAAGCTAGGATGGCTCCCCCATAGCTCCATCTATCCCCAGTACAAGTGGAGCTAATTAATATTTCAAATTTCCCCATCAGCCAGTCAAAAGCCAGAATCTTTGGCAGTTTACACTTTCTTGCAATGGCTGATTTATGCACCATCACCCTTCAACCCACAAATACAACAATAAAAATGCAGAGGAGGGGCAGAAATTTGCAAGCACACTTTTCTCTTCCACACTAGGTGAAGTGGTGTAGATAGCTGTCACTAACACCAAGGGGTTTATTAATAGGCAAAAATTAATTGTATGTAGACTGAATTAATGAGATGGAAAAACATGCACATTTCAGCTAATACTGAGGGGACGGCCTCTGCCGAGGCATCTGTAATGAAGTGGCTGGGCCATGGGACAAGGCGCAGAGCAGCTACCAGCAAGTGGGGTCCTTTTGTGATCATGGGGGTGGAGGTATTGTTAAAAAAATACACTGTGAAATGTAAACATCAGGCAACTGTTTTGAGCACAAAGTTGACCCCCGACGCGTATTCTGCAGACTGCCATCTACAGATTTATAAATAAATGATTAGATGTAAAATCTCTGGAGGATTTTCCTTTTCCACAGCAATTACAGGAACAGATTATTACCATTCGAGTGGGGTTTCAGTGAAAGTTCCTTGACTGGCAGGAATCATTCACTGCTGTCCTGTGTCTAAGTCACCATGACAGGAGATCCAATGTCAGTGTGTACTGCGAACGCTTTCACAAGCCAAGTCCATGTGCACGGAACGAACACGTTCTTGAGTTAAAATATATTACTGTCAATGACGGACTTAATTAAGAAAGTCTGAACTTTCAAATGTGACCAATGTCAGGAAGAAATTTTCCATATTTCACGTCTGCGCTTGGTTAAAAGTTCTCGCGTGTGTGGAAGCCCAATACCCACTTGGACATTTTCTGTTTGACTGTTCCGGACCCGTTTTCTAAGGCATTAAAAATTAAAACACAAGGTAATGAGGCTAATCTGAAGAATCAAATGAGCAGCATTTCTCTAGCCTAAGAGTTTCTTTCTTCTCTAAATCATTTTCAGCTTTGGGACCTACTTTCATTCCAAGAATGGTTCTGTCCCCCCAACATCTACACAGGAAAACTCTCGTTTCTGAGATTCACTGTAGCAAAGCGAACACCATTCCCAACCCTCTAGCCCATCTTCTCTTTTAAAAACTGGTAATATAGTAGGAACAGCTTAAAATAAAATTATCTTGAAATAATTTGAGATCCACAAGAAATTGCCAAGGTGGTGAAGAGAGTTCCCAAGTACCCTTCACTCAGCTTTCCTCACTGACACCTGTAAGAAATCATAGCATGTTGTCAAAACCAGGAAGCTGACATGGGCGCGGCACTGGTAATTAAACTAGTATCTTGTTCGGATGTCGCTGGCTTTTACTTGTTTTATCAATTTAAATTCTTATCCTTTAGGGAGTTTTAAAATGGTCTTTTATGTTTCTTTAATGCAACTTTATTACACGTTTGGACTCACATACCCACAACCCCAAGGAGGACACTGCACTGTTCTATCACGCATGCCACGCCCCCACTGCTGCCTAGGGTCACACCTCCCCCGAGTCCTGGTCCTGGACCATCACAGGCCTGCTCTCAGTGTCAGGGCAAGCCTGTCATTTCAAGAGTGTTACAGAGACAAAATCACACTTTTGGGGGCTGGCTTTCTTCACTCAGCATAAGGCCCTTGGGGGCATCCACGGCGTGTTGTGTGTCCAACTTATTGCTTTCATTGGTAAGTGCCCACTGTGTGGGTGGACCCAGTTTATTTCTTCATTCACCTTTGAAAAAACACTGAATTGTTCCCAATTTGGGGCCATTACAGATAAAGCTACTATGAACGTTTGTGTGCAGATTTTGTGTGGACATAAGTTTTCATTTCTCTAGGGTATACGACCAGGAGTGCGACTGCTGGGCCACGTGGAAACTGTGCGCTCGACTTTGTAAGGAACCGCCGTGCTGTTTGCCAGGGTGGCTGCAGGTGTGCAGTGGTCTCTCACTGACTTTAATCTGCATCTCCCTATTGTCTACTGAGCATCTTTTCGTGTGCTTATTGCCAAACGCATATCCTCCTCGGTGAAGTGTCTTGCCCATTTTCTAACTGGAATGTTTATTTTCTTTTTGCTGAGTTTAGAGAGTTCTTTATATGTTCTGAATAGTAGACTTTTGTCACATCCTCTTCTCATGGGGTCTCTTGCAGTGCAAATGTTTAGGAACAGAATTTTAAAAAGGAATACGGATTTCTGATCCTTCTGGAATTCCTATTCTGACAAGTTTTCAAGATGGGCAGCATCTCTTGAACAGTCACCGTGCAGTCTGTCGGCACCCACTGTCAGAGGCCCCGGGAACCCCTCCCCACAGGAAGGCCCGCCTCTGGGGGTGGGTGATGCAGCACGCTTCCCACGCACACTGAGGAAAACTCCATTTAAGTAAGAAATGCTCCCTGCATCATCATGGTATTTGAAATATAATTCACATTACCAGCTCAAATAAATATTTAAGATGTCACGGTTGGGCAAGTGTATGAAGTAAATAGTAACATGCACATGGAGTGGGCGAGGAACTGTGGACATAGCTGGAGACCTGGCCTGATAAAAACGTGGCCTTCGTGGTGCTCACTGTCTAGTGCAGTGACACAGATGGACGCAGATGAAGATCCAGTCCTAGGTAACGACCCAGGAAGCACTGGTAGGGGGACCATTTTCAATGGAAATACCGGATGAAGCTCCCGTGCTCTCCTAAGTACCAAGCAGATCACCAATCCCAACCGGTAATCTGTTGACAGTCCCCCAGGAGGCGTGTGTAAAGTGTGGGGCATGTGTGGTCCCCGAGGAAACAAGTGTCCCAGTGCGGCAGGGGACTAGGTGCACAGGGTCACAGAGGCGGCTGAGGTCAGGGAGGGTGTCAGAGAAGATGTGCAAGGACATCCTAGAGGGATGGAGAGCTCGGGGTGGAGAAGTGGGCGGAGTTCCAGATCCTGGGAAAGGAAGAGCGAGCACGTGCCATGTTCCAGGACAGGGCATTTGCTGTCTGGGTGCAGACCACAGCCTGAGACAGACTTGAGGAGAGGGGCCTGCCCTGGAGGCCTGGTGTCTGTGGGCAAAAGGCCCCTAACTGTGCCAAGGAGTTGGGAATTTCCCCTGGAGGCGTATGAAAAAATTAAAAATAAGCCAAGAAAAATTCAACGGTCAAAACAACCAAAACAAACAGGCCTTCCTGACCAAGTCAGGCCCCGAGTGGAAGACGCCTGTCACAGGCCAAGCCCTGGAGCTGACTCTTAAAGGGGAAATGTCTGCGCATCTCGGAAAAGCCACATCCTTAGCCAAGTTCCCCAAGCAAACGTCTCTCACTTTGAAAGAAAAACCTCCTGGTGTCCCCAGGGTAACAGGCCACAACACACAGAAGCCACCAAGAAAAGGACAAGGAGAATCCTACTGTCTGGAACCTGGGCCCAGTAGCAGAAAAGCACTCTCAGTGCAGCTGTGAGCCATCGCTCGGAAAGGGCAGGGTGACCCCAGACAGTCTCCAGGTCCTGGGATGGAAGTCAACACAGCCCTGGGGACCAGAAGGTATCTCGGCCCTACCCCTGGAGCTCCGCCTGGGACAAATGGGTCCCCAGACACACCTCTGAGAGTCCTTATCTGCAACATCGAGGCAGCCAAGAGGGGGGGACACTTTCGGAGGAAGGAAAGTTGCACTAGTTGGAGGAATATATCCTCCCCCTGGCCACAGAGGATTCCAGCAGCTAAAACCCTGCTTACAGAGTTCATAATCCCAAAGGATACGGAGCAGTGGAGCGTCACGCTCTGCTGGCAGAGTATAAATTCGTGCAGCCACTTTGGAAAACAACTAGCATGTCTAATAATGTGCTCCTGGGAACAGGTATGTGAACCCACCTTCCCCTGGCACCGGGAGGTCTCAATGCCGATATGTCTCTGAATGCAGAGGATTCTCCTTTCATCAGTATCTGCAAACTCCCGTGGCCCTGGAGAGGCGGCTTCGTTATACCACAACCACGTTCTGCTACTGGCCCCCCAAACCACGCCCGGGAAAGGAAATCTGAATTCAGGCTGGCCCACGTGCCAGTGGCTTTTAAATCGTTTGTCTCGGCTTTCCTCAGCTTGTACGATTTGCGACTTTTAATGAAAATTCTCAGAAAGTCTACAAGTCATAGCGCCAGTTAGAAAGCCCTACTGCTTGCACAACAAGAGCATGTAATCGCTGTCACAAATCGATAGGATGTGAATGAGAAAAGTGCACGGGGTCTGCCACTGAGCCCCAGCCTGCAGCTCCGGCCGCCTTCCTCTCTAAGGCAAAGACACGTCCCAGCCTTGAACGCGGAAACAACAGGATCAGAACGGCATAAGGGAGGTGATGTGATCTGTTCACTTATAGTAATTCCAGAAAAATTACTTTTAATTTTGTGACATTTTCATATTCCCAGGAAGCATGTAGGCGTGCCTTCTGTTACTATAAGGGTGACATGTTGTCTGGTAAACACAGCACTGACGGTAACCTGCGGAGGAGGCATTAGGTCTGTACCCGGCCGTTTCTCCTGTTTCACTGACATCGGGCCAAAGACGGATACGCACCTACACGGAGATAACCCCTTTCCTTTGAGGAGGGAAGTCGGGGCTGGATTTGCTCACTGACCACGTTAAGATCCACCACAGCATGCCCCAGCTTCAAAGGTCCAGAAGCGCACCCTGTACCACACTCAGGACGTTCAACGTTCACGGGGCTGTACTCTTCACAGAAACATTTTAAAACTATTTCATTTTTCCTTAATTACACATTTCCACTGAACTATACCAGCATTTCTCAAGCTGTGTTCCGCAGGTCCCCCGGAGTCACACAGGCTGCTCGGGAAGAAAAGCGCCCCTTGGTTAAACATACAGGGAAACGCTGCACACCCCTTACCTGCAGGCCAGCACACTTGGGCCTAAGAAGTCTTGCAGTACAGGAGCACCTCCAGCTTGGCCCAACCCACCTTTTCCCACATCTTTGTTTCTAGAACCCACAAGGTATACAAGAACGTCATAAAGTTTGGGAAACAGACACATCATAGTGTGAAATTTAATCAAATTAGTTTCCTACACAACATATTGATCTGAACTGCTGCTTATTTGTCAGAGCTTAAAATAAAATCTTATAATCTTACGAATAACACTTCCTTTATACTAAGAACGTAACGCTTCTCTTTAAGGTGACTTTAAACAGTGAGTTATGGCTTAGAATCACACGCCTTGAACCGGGTCTACACGTAACGCGCACACATGGCTGACTCAACTAATATATGTTACCCCATAGGTGTCATTAAAATGTTATGGCGTGCCTATCACCCCAAGACTGAGGGCTTGATTATGTTTTTTACAGAGTTTAGGGTTCAAGATAAATAGCTTCCAGCATGTCTCCTGGTCCTCCACTGAAAGATGAATTTTTCCAGGAGAGATGCTCGTTTGGCTAAAAGTCTCTCCCTCGGGCCTGAGGGGCCTGGAGGTGACACTCACCGTCCTCCAGGCCCCGCACGCCCAGGGCAGCATCACAGCCCAGTGCTGGCAGCCCCTCTGCGTCACAGCTACGAAGCCCCCCATTGGGTCCCGCCCAGCAAAGGAAGCTGGGCCAGGCCCACACATCATTTGAGAAGCACGCTCTCAGCATCCTGGCCAGGCTCACTCGTCTGCAGGACCAGGAGTAATGGCCAAGGCTCTGGGTAGGGAGGCTGGGGTGTGGGCCTTGCCCTGAGCAGTTCCCCTGAGCCATCCAGGTCTCTAAACCGGTGACCGACCCTTCCTCCCCGACTCAGAGAGAAATCCAGGGTTCCCCCCTCAGAGGCTGCTGGCACGCCTCCTTTCTCCAGCCTCCCTTTTTCATTTCATGCCGGCCTCCCTGACAATAATGGAGGGGGATGCAGGCAGCCTCCGCAGTGACCGGGCTTGGTATTCACGACCTGTCAGGGGAACTTTATGACCTCACAGCCAGTTGCTGTAATTCCAATAATGACCTGCAGACACCAAAAGAATCTAAATTTATCGCCATTCCTCTTACTGCCACTACCAGCCTTGTCTGTGAGCAGAAGGGCTCTTGCTGCCAGTGGCAATCAAGGTGCCCAGCAACCTGGAGCCCCAGACCCACCCAGCCTGACACCACTGGCCCCAGCCGTGGCCACATGGCCTGCTCTTCCCCTGCCTGGCCCACGCCCCTCGCTGGCCCAGGTCACCAGCCCTGGGGACTCAGGCTCCCTGCCACTGTCTCCCAGCAGACAAGCACTGTGGCCCATGAGCCTGGCGGTGTGACGTTCACAGGTGCACACTGGGCAAGGAAAAGCCACTTAATGATGCCCGAGCAGGGACCATCCCGTGAAGATTGCCCATCACATGGGGGCACGGGGAGGAGCATGGCAGCTCACAAACAGATGAGGGGGGAAGACAAGGCCTTGATTTCAGTTTACGCGTGATTTTCTTTACTCACCACCAGATCTGGCAATTGCTCAGGGAGCAGGAGAGCTTACTGTGGCTTCCCTTCCAGGAAAACAAGGAGATGATGCCTGTCTGAAAACCTGAGGCTGGCTGTTCTCTACGGTGTACAGATTAACAGACAAGTTAGGGATCTGCTGACTCAGGGTAGCCTTGCAAACCAGGAAAACTTACCACGGTTATTAGCACAGGGCAACTGAGGTCAGTCCAGAGAGAAGATGATACTACATAAAATAGCTACAAGTCACATAAAGAAGAGAAAATAAATATAAACCACAGGACAAAAACCATAAAGCAAATAAAGCTAAAAATGAAAATATGCACATTAAAACTGCTTTTAAAAAATACATGTATGGGCTTCCCTGGTGGTGCAGCGGTTGGGAGGCCGCCTGCCGATGCAGGGGACGCGGGTCTGGGAAGATCCCACATGCCGCGGAGCGGCTGGGCCCGTGAGCCATGGCCGCTGAGCCTGCGCGTCCGGAGCCTGTGCTCCGCAACGGGAGAGGCCACAACAGTGAGAGGCCCGCGTACCGCAACAAAACAAAACAAAACAAAACAAAAAACCATGTATTTCATGTAAATAACCTCTCAGGGAACTTGAGCACAGGGTCTGTTGTTTCCCTGCACCATTTGGGATGCCTCCTATCACAGCCAAGGCTGCAGAGTCAGCAAGTCTGTCTTCAGATGGTCCTCACTCACCCACTGACAACGGGAACTGGTCTGGTATCCCCACTTACCCACTGGGGAAATGGCCACTGGTATTTGGGAGACTTACTGAAATAAAGACTCTGAAGTCTCCAATTAATAACTGTTTTTCAATTTCTTTTCCAAAAGAAAAAAATACTCTTGGTGCCCAGTATCTGTTATTTACTCTGTTCTATGCTGTATAGAATGCATTCTCCATGCCTAAAAACTATATGAGATCATTTTACTTCTGTAATCTTAATTTAATGTATGCATCTGCTTTTTGCATATTTACCAAGAAATTCCCAGTGAGATAGAAAATTTCATTTCCCCATGTGCTTCTTCTGCAGAATAGTCACAGCCTTAATGTTTCCTTTTATTTAAAAGAATCAATTTATCAATTTAAAAATGATTATAATTATCAAGTGGTTATTACCTATTAAATAGAACCCAACTCCAGCTACAGACTCCATGCCCAGCCTCATGTGGCCCAAACCCTCACAAAGCTATCTTCCTGGTGATTCTGGTCACTTCCACACTAATCACCGTGGGGCGTGTGCCGAAGAAACACACTTTCAGAGAAGAACACTGTCTAATGAGCACAACTTAGGCACCAAGTCCAGCCACGTCTGCTCTTCTCTTTCCGCCTTCCCTGCCGAGGGCCCGCCCTGTCTCGGCTCTCATCCAGAGGACGGAGGCTTTGCCCTGGACTTCCCCTCTGGGTCTGGGGCTGCTGTGATCCGTCACCACCTGCATGTGGGATCCGTCCATGCAGGTGGTGAGATGCACCCCTGCTGAGTCAATGGGGGCTCTCGTGTGTGCCCGGCAGCAGCCACATAGCACTCAACCTGGCCGTCGCTTCTCAGGGGCTACAGTGGACAGCTGCCCGCCCTTTAAATCCTGGCATGCAGTGAAGGCACTGACACCAAGTTTTGATTTGAGGGCAGAGCACCTGATGGGTGTGGCTGTGAGGGGGGCGGTGCCAGCTGACAGCGAGAAATGAGTTCGTGCGCCCCCGTCCCACCAACTCTCCCGCCAGCCTCTGATACCACTGCCTACTCCCCAGGGAGACCTATCCCTCTTTCACGTCGGCCTCTCTTCTCCCTCTGTGCTCTTGTCCTAGCTTATCAGCAGTGTCCATGGCTCACATCACCAGTTATAAGGTGGATTACTCTCAATTCAGGTCTCCAGCCTACACTCCTCCACTGATTTCATCATATGCCTGTCAGGCTTGCACAGCCATTAGGAAGAGCCGGCCAATGTTGCCACGCCCCGGCCTCCTGCTCCATTTCCTGTTCTGATGAGTGCGCCTCCTCTGCTGCTACCAGTTACACACGCCAGGAACGCAGGACTCACTGCTGCCTTCTCCGTCTGCTGCCCCTACGTAATCACAGGGTGCTCTTGTTCTTAATTCCCAACTTACTCTCCAACCTTACTCTCCACTTCTGGACCCAGCTCCTGTCACTGCTCTACTAGTCCAAACACCTCTCATCTCTTGCCTGGACCACTATGATGGGGTAGTAACTGGCTTGCTCAACATCTCCAAATCCACACTACACCCAGGGTGATGACTAAAAACAAAACTATCCAAACTAAAAACTACACCAGAGGAATTCAACAATAGACTAGATGAAGCAGAAGAAAGAATCAGTCAAGGTGAAGACAAGGCAGTGAAACTCACGCCATCAGAAGAGCAAAAAGAATGAAAAAATTGTGAAGACGGCTTAAGGGAATATGAAGCGACATCAAACGGCCTTACAGTCACATCATAGGGCTCCCAGAAGGAGAAGAGATACAGAAAGGGGCAGAAATCTTACTTGAAGAAATAATGGCTGAAAATTTCCCTAACCTAGGGAAGGAAACACACAGTAAGATCCAGAGAGCCCAGAGAACTCCAAACAAAAGGAACCCAAAACAGACCCACACCAAGACACGTTACAATTAAAATGTCAAAAGTTAAAGACAAGGGGAAAAAGCAGCAAGAAAGAAACAACTAGATATGTATGAGAGAACCCTTATAAGGCTATGAGCAGATTTTTAGCAGAAACTTTGCAGGCCAGAAGGAAGTAGGATATATTCAAAGTGCTGCAAGTAAAAAACTTCCAACCAAGAATTCTCTACCCATCAAGATTATCATTCAGAGCTGAAGGGGAGATTAAGAGTTTCCCAGAAAAGAAAAAGGTAAAGGAGTTCATCACCACTAAACTGGCCTTATAAGAAAGGTTAAAGGGACCTCTTTAAGCTGAAAAGAAAGGGCGCTAAATGGTAACAAGAATACATATGAAGAAACACATCTCACTGAAAAAGTAAAGTTATACTAAAGGTAGTGAATTAATCACTTGTAAAGCTAATATGAAGGTTAAAACACAAAAGTAGTAAAAGTAACTATTAAAATAATTAGTTAAGGGATACGTAAGATAAAAAGATGTAAAATGTGACATCAAAAACATAAAAAATGGGGGAGGCAAAGGGCAATAAATATTGAGCTTTCCACTGGGATCAAACTTAAACTGTTTATTAATTTAAAAGAGACTGTTACAGACATAAGTTGTTATATGTAATCCTCATGGTAACCAAAAAGCAAAACCTATAGAAAATACACAAAAGATAAAGAAATATAAGCATACCACCGAAGAAAGTCATCAAACCACAAAGGAAGAAAGGAAGAGTAGAAGAGACGAACAGAGGGGGACTACAAAAACAGTGAGAAAAAAATTAACAAAATGGCAATAAGCACCCACCTATCAATAATGACTTTATATGTAAACGTACTAAATGCTCTACTCAAAAGACACAAAGTGGCCAAATGGATAAAAAAAAAAACAAGACCCATCTATATGCTGCCTATAAGAGACTTATTTTAGATGTAAGGACACACACAGACTGAAAGTGAAGGAATGGAAAAAGATATTCCATGCAATGAAAACCAAAAGAAAGCTGGAGTAGCTATACTTATATCAGACAAAACAGACGTTAAAACAAAGACTGTAATAAGAGCCAAAGGAAGGCATTACATAATGATAGAGTGGCCCATTCAAGAAGACAGAACATTTGTAAATATTTATGCAGCCAACATAGGGGCATCCAAATTTATAAAGCAAGTATTAATAGACCTAAAGGGGGAAACAAGAGAGCAATATAATAACAGTAGTGGGACTTTAACACCCCACTTACATCGATGAATAGGTCATCCAGACAGAAAATCAACACGGAAACATCAGCCTTAAATGATAGTTAGACCAGATGGACTTAACAGACATTTACGAACATTCCATTCCAAAGCAACAGAAAACACATTCTTCTCAAGTAGACATGGGACATTTTCCAAGACAGATCATATGTTAAGCCACAAAATAACTCTTAATTTAAGAGGACTGAAATCATGTCAAGCATATTTTCTGACCACAATGGTCTAGAACTAGAAATTAATTACATGAAGAAAGCTGGAAAACCCACAAATATGTGGAAATTAAACAAGCTACTGAACAACCAATAAGTCAAAGGAGAAATCAAAAGAGGAATAAATAAAATCTTGAGACATATGAAAATGAAAATTTAACATACTAAAACTTATGGGATGCAGTAAAAGCAATTCTATGAGGGAAGTTCATAGTGATAAATGCCTACCTCATGAAACAAGAAAAATCTGAAACAACCTAACTTCACACTTCAAGGAACTAGAAAAAGAAGAACAAAGCAGCCCGAAGTTAGTAGAAGGATGGAAATAAGTATTAGAGCAGAAATAAATGAAATAGAGACTAAAAAGGCAATAGAAAAGGTAAGTGAAACTAATAGCTGGTTCTCTGAAAGGAGAAACAAAACTGACAAACCCTTAGCTAGACTCACCAAGAAAAAAAAGAGAGAACTAAATACATAAAATCAGAAATGAAAGAGGAGATACTACAACTGATACCACAGAAATACAAAGAATCACAAGAGACTACTATGAACAATTATATGCCAACAAACTGGACAACCTAGAGGAAATGGATAAATTCCTAAAAACGTACAACCTACCAATACTGATACAGGATGAAATAGAAAATGTGAACAAACCAATTACCAGCACGAAAATGAATCAGTAATCCAAAACCACCCAACAAACAGAAGCCCAGGACCCGAGGGCTTCACTGGTGAATTCTATCAAACATTCAAAGAAGAACATAAATACTTCTCAAACTCTTCCAAAAAAACAGAAGAGAAGGGAACTTGTCCAAACTCATCTTGTGAGGGCAGCATTACCCTGATAACAAAACCAAACAAGGATACCACAAGAAAAGAAAACTACAGGCAAATATCCCTAATGAACGTGGATGCAAATGTCCTCAACAAAATGCCAGCAAACTGAATTCAGCAATACAGTAAAAGGATCATACACTATGATCAAGTGCGATTTATTCCAAGGATGCAAGCATCACTGGACATTTACAAATCAATGTAACACACTACGTTAATAAACGGAAGGATAAAGATCACATGATCATCTCAACAGCTGCGGGAAAAGCATACGACAAAATTCAATACCCATTTATGATAAAAACTCTCAACAAAGTGGGTACAGACAGAATGTACCTTTACATAATACAGGCCATATATGACAAGCCCACAGCTAACATCATATATGTGAAAAGGTGAAAAGGCTTTTTCTCTAAGATCAGGAACAAGACAAGGATGCTCTCTAACCACTTTTATTCAACATAGTATTGGAAGTCCTAGCCAGAGAAATTAGTCAGGATAAGAAAATAAAAGACATCCAAGTTGGAAAGGAAGAAGTAAAACTGTCACTATCTGCAAATGAAATAGCTTAAAGACTCCATCAAAGAAACTGCTGGAACAAATAAATTCAGTTAAGGTGCAGGATACAAAAGCAGCACACAAAAATCTGTTGCATTTCTACATACTAACAATGAACTCTAAGGAAGAGAAATTAAGGAAATAATCCTATTTACAATTGTATCAAAATAATAAAATATCTAGGAATAAATTTAACCGAGGAAGTAAAAGATCAATACATTTTAAAAAACTACAAGACATTAAAAGAAAGAAATTGAAAAAGACACAAATGGAAAGATTTTCTATGCTTACAGATTAGAAGAATTAATATTGTTAAAATTTCCATACTACCCAAAGCAATATACAAATTCAATGCAATCCCTATCAAACTTCCAATGGCATTTTTAACAGATATAGAACAATCAATCCTAAAATTTGTATAGAATCATAAAAGACCCTGAATAGCCAAAACAATCTTGAGAAAGAACAGAGCTGGAGGCATCATGCTCCTTAATTTCAAACTATATTCCAAAGCTACAGTCATCAAAACATTATGATATTAGCGTTAAAAACAAACAGAGAGATCAATGGAACAGCGCAGACAGCCCAGAAATAAACCCACGCATATTATGGTCAATGAATTTATAACAAAGGAGTCAATAATATACTATGGGGAAAGGCCGGTGTCTTCAATTAATTGTGTTTGGAAAACTGGACAGCCACACACGAAAGAATGGAACACTATGTTACACCACATACAGAAATTAACTCAAAACAGCTTAACGACTTGAATGTAAAATTTGAAACCATAAAACTTCTAGAAGCAAAAAAATAGGTAAGCTCCTTGACATTGGTCTTGGTTATTATTTTTTTTGATTCTAACACCAGAAGCCAAAGGAATAAAACACACAAGTGGGACTACATCAAACTAAAAAGCTTCTGTACACCAAAGGGAACCATCAAAAGAATGAAAAGGCAACCTACTGAGTGAAAGAAAATATTTGCAAATCATATATCTCTGTGGTCCCCAACCTTTCTGGCACCAGGGACTGGTTTCGTGGAAGACAATTTTTCCATGGACCAGGGAGGTGGGGGATGGTTTCGGGATGATTCAAGTGCATTACATTTATTGTGCACTTTATTTCTATTATTATTACATTGTAATATATAATGAAATAATTATACAACTCACCATAATGCAGAATCAGTGGGAGCCCTGAACTTGTTATCCTGCAACCGGAGGGTCCCATCTGGGGGTGATGGGAGACAGTGACCCCCGAATCAGTGGCCTGAACTTGTTATCCTGCAACCGGAGGGTCCCATCTGGGGGTGATGGGAGACAGTGACCCCCGAAGTGTGTTGCTTAAGTCCAGTCTACTCCTCAATCTCATTTCGGTTACTGTCACTGCAGAAAACCCTGTTCACAAAGACAGCATGTTGGAAATGGAAGCAGGCTTTTTTTTCAGTGCTTTTGGGGCAGCCTCAGGATATTCCACCTTGACTTCAGTCCAGAACGTATGGAGATGTGACGCTGTCTCAAAGATAATTCTAAGGCCACCGTCATTTGCGATCTCAAGCAGGTGATCCTCTTCTGGCACAGACAAAGTCGATTCACCTGGCTTATTCACAAATGGGTCGCGGATCCATTCCTTCCCAGTTCGGGGGTCTTTTGTGGTTGGGAAGTTGAAAATTGAGATAGGTGGTCATGCACCAGATGGGAGAAAGAAGGCCCCGGCTCAGTCTCTTTCAAAATCTCTGCTCATGTTTGAAACATGTCAAAAATCCCAATGTTCACTCGTCGCCCCCATAATTCCAGTTTGGCTTTGAATGCAGCCACTTTATCTGCAGACTTGAACACAGTTGTCGTCCTCCCCTGAAGTGACAGATTGATGTCTCTGAGCAGACCGAATATGTCACACAAGTGAGCAAGTTTTGCGACCCATTCTGAGTCACTGAAATGTGCTGCCAGTGGTGACTGTTTTTCTAAAAGAAATCTCTGGGGAGCGGCTCTCATAACTCAAAAACTCTGGCCAGTGATCTACCTTTAGAAGCCATCTCACTTGTGTGGGTAAGAGAAGATGTGCGTGCTCTGCGTCCATGTCCTCACAGAGCTGCACGAACAGACGTGTACTTCAACGCGGCTGATAATTTTAATCACATCCTGCAAAACGCTGTTAAGTTCAGGTGACATTTTCTGGCTAGCCAGCATTTCTCTACGGATGACACAGCGCGTAGACTCACATTCAGAAGTGACCTCTTTTTTTTTTTTTTTTTGCGATACGCGGGCCTCTCACTGTTGTGGCCTCTCCCGTTGCGGAGCACAGGCTCCGGACGCGCAGGCCCAGCAGCCACGGCTCACGGGCCCAGCCGCTCGGCGGCATGTGGGATCTTCCCCGATTGGGGCACGAACCCGTGTCCCCTGCATCGGCAGGTGGACTCTCAACCACTGCGCCATCAGGGAAGCCCCAGAAGTGACCTCTTTGACCCGAGTAGTGAAACCAGAAAGCCGTCCAGTCACGGCAGCCGTTCTGTCCGTGCACATATCAACACAAAATGACCAATTCAGTTTTCCTGATATGTAATCATTCAAAGCCTTGAACAGTTCTGCAGCTGTGGTGCTGGCTGGCAACAACGGTGCACATAACATATCCTCATGCACATCCTCCTGAAAAAATACATAGCATAAAAACAAGCATTGTTGCCTTGCTGTCAACACTGGTAGACTCATCAACCTGGACTGCATAACATGGTGACTCATTAATTCTAACAACTGTGCCTCAATATCCTCTGCTATTTCACCAATTCATCTAGTTATGGCGCTAGCCGAAAGAGGAGTGCGTGCCACCTTTTAAACTGCAGCCTCTCCTGAAAGTTCAGGACAAATGTCCTTAGCAGCAGGCAGGATCGACTCTGCACCAACAGTAAAGGGCTTCTTAGCTTTAGCAATGCGGTTAGTCACTAAGAATGACGCTCTCAGTGCAGACACATTTGATGAAGTGGTGGCCTTCAGTAACTGCTCCTTCTTCGTGTTCACTGTTTTTTCTTTTGAAAAACCCCAAAGGCTTGTCTTTTAAGGCAGGGTGCTTAGTCTCCATGTGGTGAAGCCGTTTTGAAGGTTTCCTGGCTTCCCTGGATAGCCAGTCACCACATGTTATTCAAAGTGGGCCTGGAGAATGTGAATCACCTGCTGCAAATGAACCCGTAATTTAAGTAGGCCTCTTGGTATTTTCTTTTCAGTGCAGCTTCCTTTTTGTTGGCAGCCTTAGAGTCTTCTGCTGTCTCATTGTTGGGTCTTTCCCCCCTTTTCAAAGAAGCTCCCCAGCAACATGTGTTCTTTTACTCCTTTTGGCTAGGGTTAGCTTGTGGGCTTACCAAAACTGTGACTGAGACCAGCGCGCAGTGCGGGGAAGAGGCATGGACGGAAGTGGTAAATAAAATAATGGGAAAGCCATGCGCGGACTAAAATAAGTGTCGGATTCTGACTTAAAGCCTGCCACCAGATGCAGTGCACGACTGAAGCACATCAACTCACTTGCCACCATAAAGCCTGCCACCGGACGCAGCTTAATTGTCACTTGCCGCTCACTGATAGGGTTTTGATATGAGTCTGCAAGCAGTTGATTTATTATGGTGCCTGTGCAGTCAAACCTCTCCGCTAATGATGATCTGTATTTGCAGCCGCTCCCCAGCGCTAGCATCACTACCTCAGCTGCACCTCAGATCATCAGGCATTAGATTCTCATGAGGAGCGTGCAACCTAGATGCCTTGCACGTGCAGTTCACAGTAGGGTTCGAGCTCCTACTCCTATGAGAATCTAATGCTGCCGCTGATCTGACAAAAAGGTGGAGCTCAGGAGGTAAATGCAAGTGATGGGGAGCGGCTTTAAATACAGATGAAGCTTCGCTGGCTCACCTGCCGCTGTGCAGCCTGGCTCCTAACAGGCCACAGACAGGTTCTTGTTTGGGACCGCTGATATATCTGATAAGAGGCTAATAGCCAAAATATATTAAGGAACTCATACAACTCAACAGCAAAAAAAAAAACCACCTCAGAGAACCCAATTAAAAGACGCGCAGAAGGGCTTCCCTGGTGGCGCAGTGGTTGAGAGTCCGCCTGCCGATGCAGGGGACGTGGGTTCGTGCGCCGGTCCGGGAGGATCCCACATGCCGCGGAGCGGCTGGGCCCGTGAGCCATGTCCGCTGAGCCTGCGCGTCTGGAGCCTGTGCTCCGCAACGGGAGAGGCCACAGCAGGGAGAGGCCCGCGTACCGCAAAAAAAAACCCCAAAACAAACAAACAAACAAAAAAATGGGCAGAAGAGATGAGTAAACATTTTTCCAAAGAAGACATACAGATGGCCAACAGATACATGAAAAGGTGCTCAATGTCAGTAATCATCAGGGAAATGCAAATCAAAACCACGATGAGTATCACCTCACACCTGTCAGAAAGGCTCTTATCAAAAAGACAAGAAATAACAAATGTTGGTGGGGATGTGGAGAAAAGGGAACCCTCCTACACTGTTGGGGGGAATGTAAATTGGTGCAGCCACTATGGAGAACAGTATGGAGGTCCCTCAAAAAAAATTAAAAATAGAACTACCATTATGATCCAGCAACTGTACTCCTGAGTATTTATCCAGAGAAAGCAAAAGCACTAACTTTAAAAGATATATGCACCCCCATGTTCACTGCAGCAATCATTTACAACAGCCAAGATAGCAACCTAAGTGGCCATCGACAGATGAATGGATAAAGAAAATGTGACACACATATGTATCTATATACACACACACGTGCACGCGCATATATATGTATGTTTTTATATATATACATGTATACACACACACAAAGAAATATTATTAAGCCATAAAAAGAATGAAATCTTACCACTTGGGACAACATGGACAAGCCTCAAGGGCATTATGCTAAGGTGAAGTAAGTCAGTCAGACAAAGAAATACCATATGGTCTCTCTTACATGTGGAATCTAAGCATACATACATACACACATAAAAACAAAGCTCACAGACACAGAGAACAGACTGGTGGTTACCAGAGGCAGGGGGTGGGTGGTGGAAGAAAGGATGAACTGCTCTTTTTCTTTTAACGTTTGAATGTCTTGAAAGAAAACCAAACCCCGCCGCTGTCACGGTGGCTTTGCTGCTCCCTCCAGACGGCTTCCTAACGCGCTCACAAATCTCAGAGTGAGCCGGCCCCTGCTGCCGCGGGCCCTTGTCTTGGCCCAGACCTGCTACTTGGCACAGAGAGCGCACCGGTCCCCATCTGTACCTTCCCGGGTGCGCAGGGATGGCACACACAGCCCTCTCTGCCTGGAGGGCTCTTGTACCCCCCTTCCCATTGCTCACATCTCGCTTGAAAGCTGCCTTCAAGGAAGCCTCCTCTGACCCATGTAAAAGGCCAGCCCCCGCTTTCATGCCCCCCCAGCACTTGGCCTCTTTCCTTGGCAGTCCTCCTCTCCACTCCAAACAAATAACTACTTGCTCCTTAGTTGCTGAACACCAGCCTCCTCCACTGGACTGTGGATTCCAGGAGGGCAAGGAGAACACGTCTTGATTTCTGATTTCTGTGTTCCCTGCACTGGTCTCAACATGTAATTTCTAAAGGGAAAACACGGCCGGTGGAAAGTCTGTGAACTGAGAAGGTTCAAGGACAAGGCCGAGAGTGCTAACACGGGGGCATCTCAGCTCCTTAACTCTCCCTGGCTGATGTGAAGGAGATCAAAGCACGAAGAGTCCCCAAGCTCCCTAGGGAGTCCTCTCACTTTTATTTTTCCTTTGGAAACTTTTCTCCTTTTTGGACTGCATTTCATTTTGGCAACTGTGTAACTCAGAGACCCATGTGAATTTCCATCATGGCCCTGCTCCTAAAGATGAGCAAGGAGTTCAAGTAGTGAAGGGCCTGAAAAGGTCAGACAGACCGAGCGATGAAGAATCAAACCAAAGGAGGCCTGGGAGCCACTTACGGGTGGGAGAGGCTGTAAAGCCAGCAGATGCATAAAGCAAACAACTGCAGTCATGACAGGCGTCCAGGTCCACGTCCAACACTTGTGTGCCAAAGTAAAAAAGCTTCAAAGTCAGGTTCATGTGGACTCTATGGAATTACTAATCTTAGATTTGAATTAAAAAAGCATTTGAGTGGTTACCAGATTGGATGACTTTGGTCCCCAAAGCAATATGCATTAACAACATATAGTAATGTGAAAGAATTCTCCATGTTTGAGTTCAGTTTAACAAAAATGAGAGCTGAGACAACTTCACGTGCACTGGAGACAGTTCAATCAGAAGTTAGGGTATTGTCTTTCTACAACAGCCGAAACAACTGCTGTACGTATGGGTCTCAAGCATTTAAAGTTCAGTAAATCTTTCAAACCCACACAGAGCAACCACATTGCTGCTTTAAGTCAATACTTTAAAATATTCAGCAAAAGCACTATATATAAAGGCTGAGGTTTGGCAAAAACGTATGACTATTTTTCTTCACAAACTTCCATCTAGATTTTAATATAAATCATATTTAGTAAACATATTTAAACATGCACTAAATGCCGTACAAAACCTATTCTGATACGGTTAGAACTGGCATCTCGAAAAATTCATTATATCCCATTAACCACTCACTTCCCAGTAATGTGAAATTACAAGGTGGCAATTTCTTCAACTAATATACCCAAGTTCTCTTGCCGAGAACTTGCAAGCCCCTGATATTGACATCAAGTCGATTTGGATGGACCCAGAGGGCTGGCCCTTGTCATCTCCCCTCGCCTCCCAAACCAATGCAGCGGGAAGAGCAAAGCAGAGGGTGGACATCAGCCTGCAGACCTGGTGCTCACAGCTTCTGTCAGCTGGGCTTCACTGCAAGGTGGCAGGCATCGCAGGAAGTCACCTTACCAAAGACAAAAAGCTCAAATACGGCGTGTGTGTGTGTGTGGGGGGGGGGGGGGGGGTGTGCCCACAGGAAACTCTGCTTCTGGCAGAGAGAACCCATGTCCCTGGAGGGAGCTGAGGAGAGGGTCAGCCTGAGAAGCGTTGCTTTATTTACTTTTTAAAATCAGGATGTGGCGACTGACACCCATCTTGAGCAGGGTGGGTCATGCAGGAAGGGCGCACGGTAATGTTTCTGGGAATGGAGCTGCACAGGGCCCGCTCTCACCCTGGGATCCCTGAGAGGTGGCTGGAGGTGCTCGGCACAGCCTTGGGCTGAGAGAAAGCAGGCTGGCCTGGAGGACCTGTGTGTGCCCTCTTGCTGGGAGAGGAAGCTGGATGCCACCGTGCAGGAGCAAGGGTGAGCTGTCACCAAGCCAAACCTCACATGACATGCAGCTCCCCTCTGATCATGTGAATCCCTAAGACTAGAAGGGGGTTCCTGCTGGAGGAAGAGGACGGCATCCGATGCATTTCTACATACAATTTTTCAAGTGCAATAACGTGGCAATAAATAAGACACATGAGGACACAGACAACAGGAACAAACCCCAGCAGAAATGAAGACCAGATCGGATCCAAGGATTCTGGAGGTTGGAACTATCTGATACGAACTTAAAATAACGTGGTTTATTACATTCAAGTAGAATAAAAACCGAGATTACAAGTTAGGAAGAATTTCCAACTATTTGTAAAAAACTAGAATTGAAAAATAAGTCACAGAAATAATGTATTCTACGAATAGGTTTAAAACCAAATCCAACACAGTAGGGAAAAAAGTTAGTGAACTGTTTGTTAGAGAGACAAGACAAAACACAGCAATTGCCAGTTTCTGCAGTTTAAACACACACTAGGGCTGATTTCAAAATGCCACTATAGTGGTATAGTGTACCTCAGCAGCACACTGTTACAGTAGTGAACTCAAGGGTGCAGACCACAGTAAAATTAGTGCATAATGGGAAGGGATGGGTTTTGAGCATGTTACCTTTCTAAATGTGATGGATTTAACTGTAAATTCATATGATTTAATTTTTAATAATGACTCTGCTTGACAACCAGTTCACAAAATTCTTGTAAATTAAAGAACTGGCTCTTATGAGCCATCCGAGCTGGTGTCAGCACACCACTGCTTAAAAGATATTATTCAGGTAGAAGAAAAATTATCACAGAAACTAAGTTGGTGATACAGAAGGGATGAAAAGCAGTAAAAATGGTAAAACTGCACGTAAATCAAAATGCGATACTGGCTGCATTTAAAAATATTCTGGGATCGGGTATACTGCGGTAAAATTTACAAACAGTGTAATCCACACCTTTTAAGTGCACAGTTCAATGAGTGCTGACATAGGGTCATCTAACTACCATAGCACTCAAGGTCCTGGTAGTTTGTGTCTCTCAGTAATTTGTCTATTTCATCTGAGTTATCACCTTTATTGCCATAAAACTGTTCATAATATTTCCTTATTATTTTTTAGTGTCTGTAGGATCTGTACTGATTTCCCCTTTCAGTACTGACATGGATAATTTGCATTGCTCTCTCTCAGTCTGGTTAGAGTTTTATCATTTTTATTGATCTCTTCAAAAAACAAGCTTTTGGTTTCTTTGGTTTTCTCCCTCCCTCCCTCTCTCTCTCTCTCTCTTTTTTTTTTTTTTTTTTTTCTGTTTTCAATTTCATGAATTTCTGCTCTTTATTATGGCCTTTCTTCCACTTGGTTTGGGTTTAAACCTTCTCCTCTCTTTGTAGCTCCTTATGGTGAAAGCGAAATCAAGGGTTTATAAACTATGGCCACGGTGAGAATATTTTCCAAAAAGCTGAGGAAAACACTAAGTCAGTACAACCTGAAGTGGCATCTGCTACGATGTAGTCTGAAGAGATGGTGATAAAAATGAAGCAGGAAGTCTTAGCGGGACAAACCGACAAAGCTTATTAAAACATAAGGCATTTAAACCCTATGGCCATTCACTGTATTACTCATCAGCAG
>NW_006777568.1:292625-301193 GCF_000442215.2 Lipotes vexillifer
CAGGAACTGTGCAGGAAATATCTGAATCTATTACATGTAAACTGAAAAAGTGTAACAGTAGTTTACTTCATTTGCTCTCCTGTACTTAACCATCTCAGTTTCGTGAAATTCTGTCAGAAATAAAAGTTTGGATGTCCTGAATTACTCTACCATGGAACATACTGATGGCCTTAGAAGCAGAAGTAATGTTTTACTGCAAGTTTTATAGTTCAGAGTTGATATTGAAGAATTTCTCAATCAGAACTGCCTTCAACCACTATTATCAAAACTGAGTATCTTTGGAAATCAGCTTTTTTATGCAGACTTGATGTTTCTTAATAAATTCAACCTAAAATTACAAGGCAAAACACTTATATGCTTACACCGCAAAGTTGCTTTGATGACAAGTTAACATTCTGTGAATCATAAGAAATGTCAAGCAGCTTCACAAACCTCTCAAGACCTCCATTCCCACACACATTTGCAGTAGACATATTTTCGGAGCACAAACTGCTGTTCCAGCAGCTTTTGTTGGATCCCAAGGCAAGTACAAAGGAAATTTCCATGTTTCAAAATCCTTTTAAATGTACCATTGAAGAGCTTTCACTTAATCTGTAATTGGAAGTGACTAATGTGCAGTGTAATGACATTCTAAAAGAAAACATCAAGAGAAGAATCTAACAGAATTTTATAAATGGCTTCCAAGGGATGAAAACACTCAAATAAAATTATGTGTCTACAGACTGATATCATAGAAGAAATCGATGAAACAGAAAACAGGAAAACAATAGAGAAAATAAATGAAACCAGAAGTAGCATTTTGAGCAAAATGATGAAATTGATAAACATCCAGCCAGACCGATCAGGAAAAAGAGAGACTGAATTCTTTCTCCCTAAAACTGGGAACAAGATATGGCCGTGTGCTCTCATCACTTCTATTTAACACTGTAGGAGAGGTCCTAGCCAGTACAGTGAGTCAAACAAAGTAACTTGTTTAAAAAAAAATTGACCTGAAGAAAGCTGCAAACCTAAGGTGTCCTGTAATTTAAAAACTTTCCTATAAATAAAGTTGTAAGTCAAGACCCTTCCAGCAGGTACACTGCAGCATTCACTGAAGGAAACACTACTGATTAAGAACTATATGCCATTTACATTAGGTCATACATATTAAAATATTATATACCTAATAATAAGCCCAACAAAATGTATTCAAGACCTCTGCACAGGAAAACCATAAATCATTACTGAGGAAAATTAAGACAACTTCAATAAATGGAGGAATATGATCACTTACGGTGACTAAAAACGCAAAAGATGTCAACTTGCCTCAAACCAATCTGCAGCGTCAATCCGATCTCAGTTTCTTTTAAAAAGGTGTTGGTTTAAAATATTACTTTGGAACATGACAAACTGATTCTAAAATGTACATGCTAATGAAAATGTTTTGGCTCAGAACAGCCAAGATAATTGTAAAAAGAACAACTGAAGCATTTCGTCTCCGAAAAGCTACAATAATCAAGACAGTGTGGTATTGTGGAATAATAAACAAACAGACCAATAAAAGGGAATGGAGACCTCAGAAACAGACTCATTTAGTTCGTGACATGGGGGTTCACTGAACAGAGATGGGGAAGGAACGGACTTCTCAATTAATGAATTAGATACTGTCTACACTATTCTGTATAAAACGCTATCAAACACAATCAATTCCAAGTATACTGTATCTCTAAATGTAAGAGCAAAAAGCTGCAGCTTCTAGAACAGGAGCAAGCAAGCTACAGCCTGCGGACCAAGTTCACCCACAAGCTAAGAACGTAGCAGAGACCATATGTGGTCGCAAAGACTGAAATATTTATTCTCTAGCCCTTTACAGAAAAAGCTTGCCAACCTCTGTTCTCAAAGATAATAAGGAGACTATCTCCATTATCCTGTGGGAGAGAAAAAACTTCTTAAACGTGACAAAACACACACTAATCATAATTGAAGAGGTTGATAAAATTTGACTATTTTGAAATTAAGAACTTCTGTTCAGCAAGACACCATTAGAAGAGTGAAAAGGTAAGCCACAAGATGGAAGATATTTCAACATACACAGTGAAAGGACTCATATCCAGAATACGTAAAGAACTCCTACATAAATTAATAAGGACAGACAACCCCCTAGGAAAACGGATGAGTTCTCTATAAACACTTCAATATACTGTCCCTATTCTGTCAGACTATTTGCATACTATTTTCCTGTGTCTCCACCCCCAAGTATATTTTTAAACATTCCACTGAAAAAAGACATATTCCACTACTTACCGGAGAGATACATTTATTAACAATACAGAGCTGGCCCAGGGATGAGCAAGTGCAGCGTCAGAGCAGAATGGAGCCCATATACAGACCCACACGGGAGGTTCGCATAAAATGAAGGGGACATTTCAGTTAAGAGGGTGGATGACAACAAACAGATAGTGGGGAAACATCGTGTGTAAACCAACCACCAACGTCAGACAACTTCACATTAGACCACATCTCAGATCATACGAAAGCAACTTATGGACAAACTAACAATATTAAAACAAAACCACAAGAGCATCATTAGCAAAAGATAATAGTTCTTGCAACCTTACAGGAGTAATGATATTTCAAAACAAGACCCCAAACTCAAAAGCTCCAATAAAGGAATTGTCAGATTGGACTACATAAAAATTTAAAAACTCCAGTGTGCCAAAAGCACCTTTAGAAAGTAGAATAAAATATGTGTAAGTTATCAAAGGACTAATAGCCACACTTTAAAGAAAGTTACTAAAGCAAAAAATAAAAAGACAAACAATGGGGAAAAGTGAAGAATATGTATAAGAAAATTAAAGGAGAAAAAAATTACAATTGGCTAATAATCGTTAAAAAGTATGACTTCAACAATTAAAGAAATGTCATTTTTTTAAAGACATAAGCCACTTAAAAAAATGTCATATGAAGATACAGAGAAACTGATATCCTTTATCAGTGTTGAGGATTACAAACTGGTACAGCCTTCTGGTAGGGCATGTGGACTGTACCCATCAAAACTTTAAATGTACTTGCCCTTTGACCTAGCAATTCTTTTTCCAGGAATCTACTCCACCGAAATGCTTGTCTATGACACAGAAATACAGACACTCAGGAACGTTCATGACAACAGACTCTGTAAGAACAAAGGAAGCTAGATTTCCAAAGAAAGTGGAAAGAGTTAATAAATTATAGTAATTACTAATACAGAACAACGTGCAGCTATAGAACATTGATGATGATTAAAAGTCCTGCTCACAAAATAATGTATACCTTTCTGGTAAAGGTATGTAAGTTTATTAACGAAAACAGCAAGAGATTTGCAATCAAGACTGACTGCCTCTGGAAAGAGGATTTTTAATACTTTTACATTTGAAAAATTTTAAATAATAAACCTGGGCTGCTTTAAAAATTTTCAATTCAAGGAAAGGAAAAAGAACTTAAGGTCAACAGTGACACACAAGTGTGTCCCAGCAAGAGATGCAAACCCTGCTGGAGACAGAGACAGTCTTCCCCGGTCCTGAGGGGCCAGCGCAAGCGTCTAGTTCACATCGTGGAAATGCAAGCAGAGGAGAACGGGAAGGACGGAATCAGCTCAAAGCTGGCCACGGGCAGGGTGCCCCTTGCGGCTGGAGCAGAAGCTGAGCTACGAGGAGGGAAGGGCGCCTCCACATTCCTACCCCAGGGGCTCTGGAAGCTTGTTTCTTCTTTAAAATCTCAACCTGGAGGAGGAAAACTGCCTCCTGAGGGCAGGCACCCTGCTGTCTTCTTCCCGGCGTGCTCAGTCCAACGCCGGCCTCTCAGGAAATGGCTCGGCGGTCTAGAACACTGACCACGCTGCCAGGACCACCACACTACACTACCAGAGAGGTTGATGGAATACTCCAACCAAAAAAAAGAAAAAGGCTTACAGCAGCATGTGTCCTGGGAAATTAAAAGGAAGGATTCATAAACAAGTGCTTAGAAATGAGACAGCTGGCAGGGAGAGGAAAAAATCAGAAGTGAGTAAAAGGGAAAGAAGAGAAAAAGGAGGAATTTATAACCTTAGATCTGAAAAGAGAAACGGCTGTTGAAATCTGGAGTAAAAAATCAAAATCTCACACAAAATGATATTCACTGTTCTAGAAGAAAAAAAACCACGGGCCATTACAGAGAGAGCAGTGTCATCTTCTAAGCAGCTGGTACCACCGCACAGAGGTCAGTGAGGAGAAGCAAGGGCGGGGGGTCAGTCCCTGAGAGCCCCCCGTGAGGGTCACGTTAGGTACGTGCTGTGTGACTCCCGTTATGCAATTTAAAAACTGATCTTTACGTGGGACTTCAAGTTTAGACACTTTATTTTTACTGCTGTTTTTATATGTCAGTCTATTAACATTAGAATACTTTTTCTGTAGATTAATATTGTTTCAAAAAAGCTTTTCTGGCAGCTACTAATGGAATATTTTCGGGCTAAACTGCTCTTCAAAATTCCCTTAGTCATTAAATAAATAATGCCAGTAGCCTTGGAACTAACATGCAAGGATGTGTGACTTCAGTTCTTTTCTCATGAACAAATGTGATCCTTCATGCCCTCTGGAGAGTTCAGCCAAGAACCCAAATCCATAACACTGCCAATACAGGGCAAGATCTGTTCTAGCTCCAAGCGAAAGCATGTGAAAAATACACCAGGCACTGAGACAGTTACACCGGGTCTTTTCTGAGACAGGAACATAAAAGCGCGAAAGCTAAGGGCTGTTGCTACAACCATGAAACCCAAAGCCAAGTGTATTAGGGTGGCATTAGTGGTGCCCACTGCTGCCGGTGGAGCCGACATTTACAGGGGGAATTTCAGCCACTCGTGGGAAATTCTGGGGGCTCTCATGTGCTACACCTTCAGCAGTCCACAGGGCAACTGTCAGCAGCAGGCTTAGCTTCGCAGGGAGGACGCGGGTGGGAAAGCACGTAAGTTGCTGAGAGAAGGTGCACGAGGGCCTAAGAATGTTTGTAAACACAGGCTGCAATGCAGCAAGCCAATCAGGTTAATAAATTGTGACACAGAAATGTGGAATTAATTTCATTTCAATCAACCAAACTTGCTTTCTTGAAAGATAATTTTTTCCAGGACATGTCAAATCACTGCAGAACCCCAGTGGATACAGTGAGATCCTGCTTTTAAAAGCGGACTAGGCTTCAATTCTCAAAGCACCATATAGCTATTTGGGTATGTGAAAACCTCATTGATGTTAATGGGAATAGCATGGACTTTCCAAGCAAGATTTTTCAAACGCAGGGGTTAAAACTCCTATTGAATTAGAATCAAATACGCTTCTCAGAGACTCTGGCAAGCCAGCGCGGCGTGCGCCAGGCATGTCGCTCGCCATTCAGCATTTGGGAGCTGCTCTCAATGCATATTTTATGAAACAAATAGAGTAGTGAGCCTGTCTGAAGATGGCGAGGCAAGCAGAGCTGCTTGCTGCTGGTCAGTAACAGCCGTGTTAGTCTGATGCTGTGGCTCTCTCCATCCTGTCTCTGGGACAGTCACCCTCAGAGCCGTCCCATCTGCTACAGTGAGAGCCAGGAGCCCACTCCTCCATTTTCGTTCCTTAGTTGGGATTCACTGATGGGAGGAGACAGCTACAAAGAGGTCTTTTTAAAAAACAGAAGCAGGGACTTCCCTGGTGGCACAGTGGTTGGGAGTCCACCTGCCAATGCAGGGGACATGGGTTCGAGCCCTGGTCCAGGAAGATCCCACACGCTGCAGAGCAACTAAGCCCGTGTGCCACAACTACTGAACCTGCGCTCCAGAGCCCGTGCGCCACAGCACCACAGTTACTGAAGCCCGCGCACCTAGAGCCCGTGCTCCGCCACAAAAGCCACCGCAATGAGAAGCCCGTGCACCGCAACGAAGACCCAAGGCAGCCAAAAATAACTAACTAAAAAACGGAAGCAAAGGCAAATACAAAACTGTGTAGTACCAGGGAGGCTACCTTTAGGTTTTGGAAGACCCCGTGGGATTTGATGATCTTTAGGGGATGGGGGGAGGGAACCTACCAATATCAATACTACATTAGAATATACATTTACGTGAATTTTCTGAGCCAAAGAAAATAGGATGGGGGGCTTCCCTGGTGGTGCAGTGGTTGAGAGTCCGCCTGCCGATGCAGGGGACACGGGTTTGCGCCCCGGTCCCGGAGGATCCCACATGCCGCGGAGCGGCTGGGCCCGTGAGCCATGGCCGCTGACCCTGCGCGTCCGGAGCCAACGGGAGAGGCCACAACGGTGAGAGGCCCGTGTACCGCAAAAACAAAGAAACAAAACAAAACAAAAGGATGGGGTGCCAATCAGGGAAAACCTGGCTGAGATTCTGCACCCCTGAGATGGGGCTCCTCACTCAGAGGGCGGGGAATGCTCAGGTTACACGGCTTGGTCTCAGCATGAGGCTCCCACAGGCACAAGAAGCCCAGGGCCTTCCTGGGCTCCCCTCCCTCTGGGGAAGAGCCGGTCCGGCCGCCCCTTCCAGCACAGCTTCTTCCTGCAGGACCTCACTCAAGGGTCATTTCCTCAGCAAGGCCTCTAATCACATCAGGTCAAGTACACCCCTCTCCCTGGCACTCGTCCCACCCCTCCTGCTGGACAGTTCCCCCAGCACTCATAGGATACATTAAATAGAGTTTACGTATTAATTCTGTCTCGCTCCTGCCTACCCCATCTCCACCCCCAGCCAAGATTATAAGCACCTTTATATGCATGCACGGTTTTTTATCCGTTTTGTTTGTTGGACCTCTGTATCCCTAGAATGCAGTAGGTCCTCATTAAGTATTTGTTAAATGAATTAAACAAAGCGGGCATATCTCTGGCATGTTTCACAAAAAAATGACTTGCCAATAAATAGTTGGTCACACACATGTAATTCCTGAATGTTCAATGGAATGTTATCAGGTTGGTAGGAAAGACTAACCAGCACTTAACAGCCATCAAGAGAACCAAAGCTCCAGGGCCGCAGGCAGGTAAACACAGCAAGTCCCCAGGATAAGGTCTGTGTCTCCAAATGAGGTAGAAGTCTGTATTCTGTGGGGCCCTTTATACTCATTTGGAACTTAGGACGTGGTGACGAATCCCTGGCCTGCTTCCCAAAGCCCACGTGACGCACAGGAGCTTTGCTGGCTTTGGCCACTGGAAAAGGAAGCATCACCATGTTCGCTGTCTTCCTGAAGCTCTTTGGGGCTATAGTTAGGGAGCCTTTTTTACCGTGCTGTTTCTATGGAACATTAAGGTTAAATTTCAAATCGGGGCTGAGCGTTATGGAAAACTCCCTCCCCAGGACAGGGACACTGACCATTGTTTGCCAAGCCCCTGAGATGTGTATCACCCTTGAGTGCCCTGGGAAGGAGGGCCAAAGGCCTCCAGAGGAGCCAGTATACCAGGAGGACCACTGTGTTCACAGCCTGGGAGATACTGATACATGACGGGCTCACAGCGAGTGTGGTCCTTGCAGCCCTTCTGCCACGGATGAAGCCGCACACTGACCGAACTGCAGCCCAGACAGTTCCTGTTAAGTGTATAATATACGATATTCTACGTGAGGCAGACGGTGCTGCTAAGTCCAAAGGCAACTCCGGCAGGGACATCTGGCACGAGGTGCCTTGATCTCTCTCTGGCTTTTCATCTGAGTTCCCCTGAGACTAAGAGTTTGCATCTGTGATAATGACTAGTACAGGGCTGGTCTTGGAGAACTGACCCCTCTGTGATCTGAGCTCAGAATCAGGGCGAGGACAGCTTTTCTGCTGCCCAGCTTCTTCTCTGGGACTGCCTGCTCTTGCTGCTTATTTAAACAGAACCGTTACCTCTCACCCACACTCCTTCAATGTAAAGTCAATGCCTCTGCCTCGCTGCTGCACCTCTTCCCCAGAAACTGCACATACTCCTGTGTTTACAGTCTGTTTTCTGCAAGATGCAGTGAGTGTACGCATCAAGAGAAATCCCAAATCCACCCAAAGTGAAATTCCCTCTTGCTCGTGTAATTACTACCGGCAGCTATCCTGAGGGACACCCTCCCTGCATTTACTGTTAAAAATGATATACATTTATATTTTTCTCTTTTTTCAAAGACTACCAAGTGTTTTGCAAGCTCACCCCATGTTTGCTCATGCCAATCACTTCACCCAGACAAGTCACATCCGAATAAGCCCCAAAGCACCAGAGAAAGCTCTCATACCACGGTCAAAAGGAATTAAAGACCTAGATGTTGACACCGAAACGAGAAGATTTCCACCTGGCCCTTCCCGTCCACTTCCTGGTCGTGACTAAGCAGAAGTGCAGGAGCCACAGCACCTCAGGAAATCAGAGCTCGTGCAAGTTCAAAAATTATGAGTTGTGAAAGAAACGTGTCCCTAACTTTTCGCCAAACAAGTGCTGGGTAACCAAGCCTGAAGAGCTATGAATGGGACCAACGTGGCTGCCAACGAGCCAAACCTCTTCTCCTTGCGTGGGGATGGCCTGGCCCACAGCCCTGAGGGCGTCGGGGCCACGGCTGGGCACTGCCCGAGCCCCGTCCCAAGCCAGTGGCTGGCGCCCTCG
>NW_006777568.1:301244-303603 GCF_000442215.2 Lipotes vexillifer
GGGGGGGGGGGGGCGCGTGCGAACCTCCTCAAACACAAGCGCCTTTCAGCACAAGGCCCAGCCCCGGCCTTCCCAGCAGGGCGGGGGCCGGATGCGTGGAGGGCATGGGGCCGGGCAGGCGCCACCCCTACAGCACACCCTGCGCCGTGCTGCACATGCACGTTCCCTTCTGCTCCGGGGACGGCCCTCAGGAGGAAGGAATCTCCGAAGTCCTCATAAGTGATTTCCACTAGTTCTCAAGACTTATCAGACATTTTTAAAAGCAAGCAAGCGGCCTGTCCGCCGACCACACCCCGTATGTCCACCCAGCCCCTCACCCTCAGGTGTCGCTTACGGAGACCCCACTTGCCTCAGGAAGTGGTCTTGGCAGGTGGAGGCCTCGTCCTGTCCTGGAGACGCTCCTCCGTGCCCCACCCCCACGCCGCTGGCGTGGCTTTTGCCCCTCACGCGCCCCCGTGCAGCCTGCGTCCTCAGGGGCCTCCACCCAGCCAGCCGAAGCCCACCTCTCCGGCCCTGCTGAGCCTCAGACTTCCCGACATGTTTAACAGAACAGCAGACAAATGTTATTAAGGACGGACGGGAGACGGTGACTGTGTCTCCTCTGACACGACAGGCCCCCGGGATGCTGGGCCGTCTCAGGCCTCTCTGTGGCGGATGTTAGGGCCGGTCTCCCACGCAACCCTTTCGGAGGCCTGCTCAGGTGCAGAACTGCGGGCTACTTACGGACCTCTCATCCTCACGCCCACGGTACCTGAGAACTCGGGCAGGAGGCAGGGCAGGGGCTGCGTGGCCAACAGGGCGGGAAAGAGACGGGGGCGGGCAGCTCTGGCCCGGGAGCCCCAGCTGGGCACAGCTCTCGCTCTGCTCTGCACCCGCTCAGCCTGCACAGGCTGCTGCTTGGTCGAGGCTGCGGCTGGAGCAGGTGGTCTCCGAGGGCCCCGGGGCTCCCTGACTGCCGGGTGGCTCCTTCCCGGATGGGCCCCCGGCTCAGGACCCTGGGCCCTGGCTTCTCCCTCGCTCTTCACACTGGACCTCTCTGCCGCTCACTCCCCATGTACCCCTGGACTGCGATGCAGAAACAGACCTTTCCTATTTTGTTTTTCTTAATTAATTTTTATTGGAGTACAGTTGCTTTACGGATGTTGTGTTCGTTTCTACTGCACAGCAAAATGCACCAGCCATGCGCAGACATATATGCCCTCGCTCTTGGGTTTCTCTGCCATTTAGGACACCACAGTGCACCGCGTAGAGCTCCCCGTGCGCCACACTATGCTCCCCTCCGCTGTCTATTTTATACATGGCATCAACAGTGTACGTGTGTCAATCCCAGCCTCCCAACTCCTCCCACCCGGCCTTTCCCCCTTGGTATCCATACGTTTGTTCTCTACGTCTGTGTCTCGACTTCTGCTTTGCAAATACAGTCATTTATACCATTTTTTCTAGATTCTTCCCTGAAGACTATGGCAAGTCACCCCGCTGTCCATCCTGTTTCCAAGCCTTCCCCCGTCATCAGGTGCGTTTCCCCGACCTTTTACATTTCCTACTGTATTAGGCAATTTCATAAGCTGCCTCAGGTCCTGCGTGGGGTGAGCCAACTCACAGCTGCTCCAAGTCTAGGCCCGTATCAGGGAGGTCAGATCAGATCTCATCTCCGCGGTCAGAAGCCGGTTTGGTGCGCAGGTGTTCCTACAGCCCACGCTTCCCAAGGGGTCTGTCCCGGCAGCGCCTCAGCGATCTGCGGAGGGATCCAGCCTTTACCCGATATAACATCTATGCTACTTACAGGATCCAAATGTTTTAGGACGTGCGCAAAACTGAGTTTACTATCAATAAGTCCACAGTATTTCTACATCAAGAGGATATGCTGGTGATCCTGAGAAGACTGGAAACTGGAAATGTTTGGCTGTCAAATATAAAAGGACAGAGACTTAAGGATGCTGATTCTGTAGGCCTATAAGGTTCCTTTCAACATTAAAATTCAGATTATTTTAAAATTAACTTCAAAGAGCAGACCCTGTGGTGGTATCTTGTGCACTATTTGTCAACGACCTGAAGTGAAGTCCTTAACAGAGCAGATTCTTGATGTGAGGAAGGTACCTAGAGGGCATCACAACGAAAGGCACTATAAAAACTTGAATGTTATCATCTCTGCCACAGTGGACAGATGATGTGGGACGAGATCAGCACGACCTGGTATCATTCTGGGTATCACTCTGGAGAGCTCCTCAGCGGAAGGCAGACCCCCCAGTGCTACGTGCTACGGTCCGAATGTCTGTGTCCCCTCCCCCAGAATGCACATGTTGAAATCTTAGCCCCGAAGGTTAACTGGGAGGTGGAGCTTTCGGGGGGGGGGGGGGGG
>NW_006777568.1:303673-306173 GCF_000442215.2 Lipotes vexillifer
GGGGGGGGGGGTGTGATTAGGTCATGGGGGTGGAGCCCCCATGAATGGGAAGAGTGAGACCCCAGAGAGCTCCCTCCCCTGCTTTGGCCCTGTGAGGACACAGTGAGAAGACAGCCGTCCAGGCGGCAGGCCCTCACCAGACACCGAGTGCGCCGGCTCCGTGATCTCGGACTTCCCAGCGTCCAGAACCATGAGAAATACAGGTCCGTTGTATTTCCGTTCCAGCGGCCCAAGCGGACTGAGACACGTGGCCTGGGGCCAGGCAGGGCGTTCCCGGGGCCCCCAGCCCACACAGTTTGGGAAACAACTTGAAGACAGAGCTGGAAGTTCCCTGACAAGTCCCAAAGCCTCGGGCACGCGCTCGGTAAGAACTCGAATATTCAGACAGGGCAGGTGGTAGGTGGCCAGCTGACACGGCACCGTGGGTGCACAGGCCTGGCGGGGAAGGGTCTCGCACGACACCCTGAGGGTGAGCCCCACGGCCGGGGCTGCTGCTCAGAGCACCATGAGGGAAAGACGGCCCTTCTGCACCCAGCGGGCATCTCAGCTCCAACGGACGCGGGCCCTTGGGCACCCGCCTCCCACCATGGCAGGGAGAGCCGACAAGAGCAGCCCCCAGGGGACAGGGCCCCGAGTGCCGGTGCATCCTCGCTCCCTTCCCCACACACACATTTACAGCACGGAGGCATCTTCTCTCTTCAGCCCCTTCCCCCTCGGGAGCTCTGAACCACTCCTCTCCCCGCCTCCCGGGGAGGCGGGCTGTCACCCCGGGGCCGCACGCAGGCAGGCAGCTCGCCTGGCTGTCAAGGCCACTTCTCTCTCCACTCTACTGGAACGCCATCGCCATCTCTCCTGGGCCCTCGGGCCAGAGCAGGGACGCCCGAGTCGCAGAGCCCGAACGCCTCGGCCAGGACTTCACGGGCGCTTGACGGGAGCCCGGGCAACTGGAGGAAGACAGAAGAGCTGGTCTGGGACACGCGTGCAGGGGCCCCTTTCTACTGTCCTCGGGCCTTCTTTTATACATCCACCATTTGTACAGGTCTCCCCACACTCTACTCTTATAAAGTATCCCCTCGAATCCTCGATTCCAGAGGCAGCTCCCTCAGAACTCTCCCCCAGGGCACCTACTGTCGGCGCTCAACACCCGGACTAGGAAAGGGATGTTGGATGGCCCTGAACGTCACCTCGCCACCGGCCGCTCAGTGTCAAGGTCTCCGGAGAACACCTGATGGGTTTTTAGGTTAAGTTACCGATGGAAATTCAGTCCATTCTGGGGTCCCTGGTGGCTCGGAAATTGGGCAATTAAGGTCATATCCTTCTTTCTTCTTTGTGACTCTAGTACATAGAGCTGAAAATGCGGAATTAGCACTCAGCACAGCAACTGTTTTCTTTAATCGGTGAATTTTGTCTTTAATCAAGACGTATTCGAAACAAAAAACATCTGGGAAGACAGAATCAGAGTTGAGGATGAAGGTTCTAATTTAAATTACCTATATGTATTCTATACGTAATGACTTTTCTCCTCGATTATAATTATCATCACATAACTCTGGTGTTTGCACACTGGGGCCTGGTATCTTCCAGTTTGCAGAGAAGTAGGTAGACAAATACACTGGGCTAAATGCAGCGGATGAGGATGCAAATGCCATGAAAAGGGGTGAGTTGTTCACTATAGTAAAAACCACTTAATACTCCACATTTTACTTTGCCATCAAACATTTCTATAAAATGCTTCTTTTTAAACAAAACAAAACACAGGTTTCTTAGAGTCAAATGACCTTTAAAAAAAATTCACTCACACTAGTTCTTTAACTTACTGGTCACCTGGGACCACCGCATCACTAATTAACGCAGAAACATGCTCTCTGAGGGCGCCTGTATTGTAGCCGTGGGAGAAATAAGCGTCTAAGGAAAGGTCCAGCCTTGGTGGGCGGCGGCTCTCCGGGGAGAGGCACACGGGACGTGGCTTCGAGGGCTGCCTGCACAGACCAGGAGCGTCAAGCCGCAGGGGAGGGGCTCCGAGCAAACTCTGCCAACAAAGCCATCCAGGCAGCGCGCCAGAGCAGAGGGAGGGCGGTTCTGGGCCTCTCGAATTCCACCTGGACCTCCACACAGCCCTGGCACACCCTGCCCCTGAGCGGGGTACGCAACAAAACCCTGGGCCCCGGGCCGCTCACGACACAGGAGCCCGGGTGGGGAGGCAAGCTGGGCGCAGGCGGGACGACAGCCAGCACACCGAGGTCTCCTGCCTTCTTTCCACAGGTATAAAGGGTGGCGAATACCTCCTGCCCTCATCAAGGTCACCCCTACAAATACCGAAATCAGGAAATTGGTATCGTTCTTAGTAGTGTTTACTCGAGAAAGTTTAATTTGACAAACAATGCCACAAGTACCCCAAGACGGTCGCACCGTGGAAAGGCCTTGTTTCTTGAGTAGAATCGCTGTAGGAGGTGAGGGATTAAATCAATGCCCAGTAGAAATGTTGACAGTGTTCCATTTC
>NW_006777568.1:311173-319213 GCF_000442215.2 Lipotes vexillifer
CCCGCCCGTGGCCACCCTGGAGGAGGTGCTCCCCAGCGAGGAGGGAAGATGGACACACCTCAGGGGGCAGCTTCTGAGGCCACGTGCAGCCGCCATTTCCCCACCGGAGGAAATTTCCCCACTAGAGGCCGTCCCATGACGCCATCACCAGGCTGTTAAGAGCGCCATCACTGGCCCAGAGCAGCGGCCTGACGAGGAGGGCTCGCCAGGGCAAGGGGCAGAGAGGGCGACCTGGGCCACGGAGTGGGCTCGGGAGGGGAGAGCGCAGAGTATGACGGCCGGCACCTCTCTGTTCCCAGCCAGCGGCTTCAGAGGGGCCGGGCCCTTCACCACCATGGTCCAGACGCCCAGGGTGATGGTGGAAGCCAACCCTCCAGAGGAGGCCACACGCGCGTTCCAAGGCCTGGCTCAGCAGCCGCATGGTGCTGCTCTTCAAGGCCAACGCACAGACAAGGACTTTTCTAAGCAAAGATTACTCCGGCCTGAGCGTGGGGCGTTCATTCACTCCAAGTTCGTTGTCTGGGAGCATGTTCCACTGCCCGGCCTTCCGCCTGGCCTGGGAACAAGGGGACGAAACAGACCCGGGCTCTGCCTTCATGGGACGTGAAACCACACAAAGTAATCAGAACGACGACCCACTGCAGTCAGTGGCTAAAAAGAACGAAGCCCAAGGAGCAGGAGGGAGGGTGGGCCCTGCTCACTAACCCCGTTCCAAGTGCACTGCTTGGGGCACTTAACAGAGCTGCGGATTTAATTTGTTTCTAATTTAATCCTTACAACAGCTCTATTCAGAGGTTTTACTTCCTTTGGATAGATCAGGAGACGACGGCCCAGGGGTTAAAAAGGGACACCCTGTCTAACGTGAAGCAGGAGGTGCCACGCTCATCGTTTCCGGGGGGCTCCACTGGCCTCGCGGGCAGAGCCCAAGCACGCGACTCCTTTCACAGGGCCTTACGCAGCAGGGCCTCATTTCTCAAGGCCTCCCCACCCCGGCCCCCTTTCCTTCCAGTCTCTTGCTGTGTCCACTTGAACTTCATACCCGCAGACTGACCTTCCCGGATCCCGGCCTGGGCTACCTCCCTGCCCACGAGCCCCACGGCACTGTGGGCTACGGTCCTCACCACACACCGAAATTCGCTTTATCATCATTACTTTAACTGTCTGGCTTCTCTGAAGGCTTACACCCTGTCTGTTCTCATCCATTCATTTGCTCATTCAGTGAATACTTACCAAACGTCCCCCCTGAGCTCGACAGTGTTAGAGGTGCTACAGACACAGAGGAATGAGAACGACATGGTCCCCCTAAAGCATTTGTTCTGAGAGAGGGGAACAATGGAACACACCATAAACTCACAGAAATGAATGACTAGTATAATGCCGACTGCTGTGAAGAACACAGCATGGTGATGGTCTGGAGCGTGACAAGCCTCTTCAGAGGGTGGGCAGGGAAGGCCTTTCTGAACAAGGGGTACCTGAGCCCAGGCAAGGGCTCTTGCAGGTAGAGTGAGGCCTGGGATGCTGCAGGCCGCCCATAGATGTTTCTGTTATGAAGGGATTAAAGAGACAAACCAAGAGCTCCTCAAATGCCTACTGAAAGAATGAGTGGTTTGGGAAAAAGACGGAAAAAATAACCCTCAATCCAGGTCACTGATCCATAAATGAAAGGTCAAAGTTTTGGTTTAAGAACTCTGTTAAATTTCTAAAAAGTTGACATAACCAGTATTCAGTGCCTTGACTTGCAGCACGCCACAGGATCTGGGCTGGTTGTTAAGGCCAAACAGAAGATGCTGTGAACGCAGGCTCAGAAAGGCACCACCAAGAGGTTAAGTCAAGAGTCCTTTTAAAAGCTGAAGAAATCATTACGTTGCCGTGTGAATGTGAAAGAAATCAGTGTGCTGGTGCCCTTTTCTGCGGAACTGAACAGTCACGAGCTTGCAGGTGGTTTCCACTGTGTAGAGTGTGGTGGCCGGGCCCTGCCCCTGCTTGGAGAGAGGCCCGAGGAGGACGGCGGCTCAGCTCCCACACCGGCCCCGCCGCCGGCCATCCCCTTCTCAGCGAGTCTGTGCGCCAGGGCCCCAGTTAAATGGGCTCTCTGCCTTTGAACCCTTCCCCCTGGATCTGTCAGCCCCAGGAGAGACGCTGGCACATCAAGATCGTGAAACTCAAAACCTCTGCCACTCAAAGTTCCGCTTCTTTTCATGTTTTAAACATCTGACTTCTCCAAACTGCTCACTCCGGTTTTCCTGCTTGAATGAAGCTTCCTATTCTCTAGGAGATCCCTGACCAGCCAGGGCCGGCCCTGCCACGGCACACGTCTGCCCTGGAGTGGGGGATGCCTAACCCTGGGTGGTCCCAAGACAGCCCCAGCCCCAGGAGCAGGGGGAAAGGGGCAGGACAAAACACGACAGGGTCACCTGGTTTTCTAACAGCTTTCCGCTTGGCTACAAACCCCCTTTTCTGTCCGTAAGTCAGCAGTAAAAATGGAGCCGGAGACGTCCCTCAGCCTTTCGCTAGCTCGACTCCCTCTACAGGCCATCGTCACACGTTAACCTGCTTCCGGATGCTCTCTTGCCAACCGTGGGAGCTACTGACTGACCTAGGGTTCCCAGTCAGGGCTAGTGCTTGCCTGCGGATGTTCAGAAGATGTGGAGGCATTGTTGGCTGTCACAGTGACTAGGGGATGCTACTGGCATTTAGTGAGGCGATGGTCAGCTCAAAGACTGGGATGTCTCAAATGCCATGGGCGTCTCCAGCTGAAAAACCCCAAAGCCAGCTCTGTTAAATCCTATGGGCTCACACTTTGGCAGTTATAAGTTACCTGCAGTCCCATCGACCAGAGATAACCACTGCTGACTAAACGTACTCCTTTCAGTCTTTTATTTTTAATCATTTAAATGTTCTTCAGTTCAGGTGGGATGTCTATAATGAGGATCTTCCTTTGTTAGGAAGATTCTTGAAAACGGTTTTTTAAAAATGCAGAATATTCCCATGTGTAGATATATCCTGACTTCCTTAAAAACGTCCCCTCTGTGTATGTGGGCATTCGGATTGTCTATTTTTATTTTTGTAATCACGGCCTATCACAGAGGTAAAGCATTTATGCATCCCTTCCGCCCAGTTCGTGGCCCTGTGAGGAAACCATCACAGAACTATTTAAGCGCTGCATTTTAATAAACAGCTCTGTGTTCTGGGAAACACCCGTCTGAGTGCAAAGGCCGTCTGATCCCACTGCTAGCACGCTCTGCTCCGGCCCAGCAAGGGTTCTCCTCATCTATTAATGGACTATTCTTCAAAAGTGGCCCTACAAGAATTAAGAGCAGAGTGCCTAGGAGGAAATAAGCCTTCATTTGTCTTGCAAATTAAACCCTATTAACCCCACAGGCTGCTCCTTGAACATGCTTCTAATATTAGTTACACTGCATACATTATGTAGATTTCATGTTTTCTACATTATATTAGATGCAAAATGTTTTAAAATTCTAGAATGTTTCTAAAACTAACCAAAAGAATTCTAATGTTCCAATATGCAGGGAGTTTGGAGAAAGAACATATGTTAGTTTAATTCGGAGACTGTATGATGCTCAATCACACAGATTATAATTGTCAACTAAATATCAAAAAAATCAAAAACAGAAAATAGTCCAGTGAGTCGTTCTGTTGCTTAATTTTTTTTCCCAAAAGATTTATCGGGCACAAAGGTGAAACCACGTTAGTTTGAAAAATTTAAAGTTTGTTTCTTGTGAGATACGACCTAAGAGAAAGCCTGAATTCCAGACTTTACCACTTTCTCTTGAAGAAATTGTATGACAGCTACCTTCTCATGTAGTTATCTATTTTCCAGTGACGGACTGACGGAACAGCTGTGGAAAACTTATAAAACTGGAACTTTTCTGTACAATTGGGAGGATAGTTCATCAATCTCTACCAAAAGCCCTGCTGAGACTTTGACTGGGATTGAGTTAAACCCACCGGCCAATACAGGGAGAAGTGAGTTCCCAGCAACACTTGGGTTTTCCAATCCAAGAACGCAGAATGTCTCTCCAGTTACTAAGAAGTCATTTTCTTTCTTTCATTTAGGGTTTCGTAATTTTCAGCATACATATCTTGCAAATATCAACAGAAATCTATTTCAAAGTTTTTTCTGCTTTATTGTAAATGAAACTATATTTTTAAAATTTCTAATATTCATTGTTAGTATACGGAAATACAGCTGGTTTTGTATGTCGAGTAGTTTTCTTGAAGATTATTATTATTATTATTATTTTTGCGGTACGTGGGCCTCTTCACTGTTGTGGCCTCTCCCGTCGCGGACCACAGGCTCCGGACGCGCAGGCTCAGCGGCCATGGCTCACGGGCCCAGCCGCTCCGCGGCATGTGGGATCTTCCCGGACCGGGGCATGAACCCGTGTCCCCCTTCATCGGCAGGCGGACTCTCAACCACTGCGCCACCAGGGAAGCCCTATTTTTGGTTTTTATATGTAGACAATCATGCCTTCTACGGAGAGTTTTATTTCTTCCTTTTCCAAAATGTGTGTGTGGTTTTTCTTTTTCCCTTGATGTATTGGACTGGCCAGAACCTCCAGTTGAATAGGTGTAGTAGGAGTGTCCTCCCCTTGCCTGGATTCTGATTTTTGGAATCAATCCATCACCATCAGGTAGGCTGCATGTATTTCAGAGGTGCCATTTACAAAAAAAATCAGGTTAAGAAATTTCTCTATATACATCTATTGAGATGATCATAGCTTATCTTCATTTTCTTTTCTGCTGACATGATGAGTTGATTGATTTTAAATATTGAACAGTTTTACATTCCTGGGGATAAACAACTTGGTCATGTTTTATATACTATAGTTTCAATTTGCTAATACTCTTGAGGATTTTTGCATCTGTGTCTATGAGGAATCTTCTTCTAATGACTTTATCTGGCTGTGGTATCAGGTAATGTTGGCACCATAAAATGAGTTGCAAAGTGTTCCTTCCCTGTGTATTTCCTGGAAGAGTTTTTGGAGAACTGATATTATTTCTTCTATAAATTGTTGGTAGAATTTACCGGTGAAGCCATCTGGGCTTGAATTTTCCTTTATGGGAAAATTTCTACCCTGTCAATTAGTATAATAGATGTAAGACTATTTAGGCTCTCTACTTCTTCTTGAGTGAGCTTTGGTACTTGAGCCTTTCAAAAAAGTCATCCATTTATCTCAGTAGTCAAATGTCCGGGCTCAGCTGTTCATGCCATATACTCCTTACCTTTTCAAGTTGGTAGGATTGGTAACAATGTCCCCTTTTTCATTCTTAACACTGTGAATTTATGTCTTTTATTTCTCACTCCGACTAGGGATTTATTGGTTTTACTGATATTTTTAAAAGAATTAGCTTTAGATTCAAGGATAGTTTCTATTGTTTTTCTGTTTTCAATTTCATCCATCTCTGTTCTCACCTTTATTACTCCTTCCCTCTGTTTGCCTTGGCTTCAATTTGCTCTTGTTCTTAAAGAAGCTTAGATCATTGTTTTCAGATCTTTTCCCCCTAATATAAATACTTAATGCTATAAAGTTCCCTCAAAGCACAACATTAGCTACCTCCTAGAGCTTCTGGTAGGCTTCCCCTATGTTGACTTCTCCGAACAGTGAGTTAATTGAAAATATTTTGGCTTTTCATCTATCTTTTTTTTACCAATAATTTAATCGCACTGTGGTAAGAGACAAGATTTTGCACAACTTAAATACTTTAAAATTTATTCAGAACTGTTTTATGGCTCAGAATATGACCTACCTTAGAAATGATCCATGTGTACTTGAACTGAGCATGTATTTGGCTTTTGTTAAGTGGAGTAGTCTATAAATGTCAATTACAACAAGGCGGTGGATAATGCTGTTCAAGCTATCCACATCCTTACTGGTTTTAGGTTAATCTGTCTTATCCCTTACCGAGAAAGGAGTAGTAAAGTCTCCTCTTATAACTGTAGACTTGTCTATTTCTCCCTTCTCTTTTTGCTTCATAAATTCTGTAGCTGGGCACACAGCCATTTAAGAGTGTTAATCTTCTTGGTGAATTAACCATTTTATCAGTAGATAATGTATCTCTCTACCCCTGGTAATATTCTTTGTTTTAATCGTCATCTAATATTACCACAGTCACTTCAGGTTTCTTTTTATTAGTGTGTTTGTGGTCTATGTCTTTTACCTTTTCCTATACCGTTAGCTCCGTCTTCCTATTTAAAGTGGGTTTCTTTCAGACAGCACACATTTGGGTCTTGATTCTTTTTCCCCTCACAATTTTACAATTTCTGTTTCATAACTGGTATAGTTAGAGCATTATATTTAATGTAATTATTGACACGACTGGATCAAAATGTGCCATCTTGTTAGCTTTTCTGTGCTTGTTCCTTCTGTGTTTTATTCCTTTTTTTTCTCTTTTGTGCCTGATTTTGGACAGACGGCCACAGTACGGTCACAGACAATTTCTATCCCACAGAAAGCTTGATTTGGGGCCTGTATAGAATCATACTTATTGAGATGTAAGAGATCTGATGAGTTTGTAGCAGAAACCTCACTTGCAGTCAGGAGGTACAGCTGTTAAATCGCACACTTGGAGGCACGACTCTCAATGCCTGGCTCTGGTTGCTCTATCCAGCCCCTGTTAACACCGTGATTGTAAATAAGCAAAAGAATTAAAAACACTAATATCTCTGGGAGAGCCACCAAGTCAAGGATGGTGAATATGACTCATATCACCTCTTTAACAAGGCAACAGTGTCATCAAAGAACCTGAGAGGTAGGTATTACTCCAACAGGGGAATTAGGATAAAAAAACCAGAGGCTCAGAAAGGTTATAAAACATATCCAGTTAAGTGCTGTTTAATGTTTGTTCCAGAACATCACAAGGTCTCCTCTTAAAGTTATGAATCCTTGGTCAAATATGTCTTAAAAGAAAATACATAAGCACTAGTTGATTTTACTGAGTAACATTATCATCCTGGGAAGCATTCCAGTCAGTGATACTGTCAATGGTCTCATTTATGAAAAGAAATATTCTTAAGCCCTTCTTCCTTTCATCAGTAAAGCCTGTATAGGTCGACTGAGCACCTACCCAGGCCATGTCTTAATGCACTTCACAGGACAGCTAAAGGAGCAGGCAGACAGGCCATGATTATTGGCTGTTCAAAGACTACTACAGAAAAAATTCCTATTCATACACTGTGATCCATTTGAAGGGGAGAATTATTTGTTTCACGAGCTTATTTGGCCTTCACATTCATCCAATAATGTCCAAACACAAACAAATATCTAGGTTAAATTAATAAAGAGTGATCCCTGGTATCAAGGATGCAAACGTGCCTTTGTGTTAGCTCTTACATTATGATTTCTTCAATCTACAGGTCTGGAGAGACACTGAGTTCATGTAAACTGCTTTCTTTTCAACTACGGCAACCAACAAATGCGCATTTGTCTTTGCAGACAGCCCTTAACCTGCTGGAAGATATGAAGAATGCCTTTCAACTTACAGCATTTTTCCCCCCATTATCCTTAAAATGATGACTGGCCTAGTACATGACTAACCAATTTAAGCCCCCAGACATATATTATAAAGCTACCTATCCTGAGTGAGTCAATGTGCTAGAGAAAGCTGGAGGAAGTAGAAGACAGCAGGAAGGTGTGAGGAGATAAAAGAACAGAATGTTTACCTTGGTCGGAACTCAATTTATTGACTTCACTTAATTGAAAAATACAGAACCACACATCCGTCAACTATAGAATACATACTACCTCCAAGTACACATGGAGCATTTACCAAAACAGAACATACGCTAGAACATAAAATAAATCTAAACAATTCTTAAATGAAAGAAATCACACAGAATAGGTTGTCTGATCACGTGAATTAGACTAGAAATAATACAAAGATAATCAGAAAAAATCCATATGTTTAGAGGCTGCATATGGATCAAAAAGAAAATAAGGAAATCTTTAAGCTATTTTAAGCAAATAATAGTACAATATGTCAAAACTTGCAGGATGCAGCTAAAGCATATTCAGCAGG
>NW_006777568.1:319231-327469 GCF_000442215.2 Lipotes vexillifer
AGCAGGAAATTCAGAGCTTTAAAGGACTGTATGTGAAAAGGAGGAGAGATGAACAAAGGTGGAACCTCTCTTCTAAGCAGCTACAGGAAAATAACAAATTAAGCCCAAGTGAGGCAAAAGGTGGAGAAAATCTTTGAAAGAGTAAATTCAACAAAGTAGAAGCAGAGAAAAATAAAAATAGAGAAAATTCAAAGGAAAAGTTGTCTTTGTTTAAAGCATTAATAAAATGGCTAAGTCTCTTCCTGGATCCATCCCCGTCCCCATCTGGGGTGGGGGCAGGGGAGGGAGGCAGGAAGGGGGTGGAAAGAGAGGAGGAAGAGGGAACACTACCGTTTTTCAAGAATGAAAAAGGCTATATCACAACAGATGTTGAAGACACTAAAAAGAAAACAAGAATATTGTGAACACCTTCTGCAAATCAATTGAATACCTTAGATGAAATGGGGCAATTCAGTGAATAATACAAAATACAAGAACTGATTCAAGAAGAAACAGAAAACATAAATAGCTATATTAATTGAAGAATTTGAAGCTGCAATTAAAAACCTTCCCCAAAAGAAATTTCAAGCCCAGAGGGATCAAAGGCAAATTCTTTCAAATATTAAAACAATACAAATGGAAATCGGATGAAGAGTCTCTCAAAGAACGCAGAAAGATGAAACACTTCCCATCTTGCTCCTCCTGTATTTCTGGAAACCGCATTGAAAAAAGAAAAATGACAAGTCAATAACTCTCATAACACAGACACAAAATCCCCAATAAAATATTAACAAATCAACGTCCACAACATGCAAAGACAATAAATCACAACTAAGTTGCTTTTACTACAAAAGTGAAAAAATAAATTAGCACTTAAAAACCGTAATTCACTACAGTAACCAAGGAAAAGGAAAACGTCAATGCAGAAGAAAGACCTGATAAAATTCATCAATATATATTCACAATAAAAGCTCTCAGCAAACTAGCGATGTGGGACTTCCCTGGTGGCACAGTGGTTAAGAATCCTCCTGCCAATGCAGGGGACACGGGTTTGAGCCCTGGTCCGGGAAGATCCCACATGCCACGGAGCAACTAAGCCCGTGAGCCACAACTACTGAGCCACAACTATTGAGCCCACGTGCTGCAACTACTGAAGCCTGCGTGCCTAGAGCCTGTGCTACGCAACAAGAGAAGCCACCACAATGAGAAGCCCGCGCAACGCAACGAAGAGTAGCCCCCACTTGCCGCAACTGGAGAAAGCCCGTGCGCAGCAATGAAGACCCAACGCCACCAAAAATAAATAAATAAATTTATTTGAAAAAAACCACTTTTCAAAACAAACAAACTAGAGATGAAAAGAAACTTCCTTCTTCTGATAAAGGATACCTATTTTAAAAATCTCAAGAGTTAAATATTAAACCTGAATGGTGAAATATTGAATGCTTTTCCCCTGAAGTCATGAACAAGACAAAGGTGTCTACACTCACCCATCTTACTCAACACTGTGCACAGATGAAATGATTGTGTGTATAGAAAATCCAAAAGGAAGTACAAAAGTAGAATAAATCAATTTAGGAAGATCACGTGATAAAAAGTTAATACATAAAACCCATTATAAAGCAGACCAGCCAACAGCTGGAAACTGGTAAAGAAAATAATACCATTTATGATATAGCAACAATATAAAATATATTAGAATGGACTAAAAACAACGTACAAGACTTTTACACTAAAAAACCCAAAACTCTGTTGGCAGAAATTAAAGAAACAAATAAATGAGGCACATATCACATTACTTAACTGTAAGATATTACTGATGATGGATTATCCTCTAATGATCTGTGGAATCAATGTAATCCCAATCAAATTTCCAAGAGGCTTTCTGGGAGGGAGGGTTTTGTTTTAATTACTGACAAGACGATTATAAAATCTGTATGGACATCCACAGGACCTAGGACAGTCTTAATAATAAAAAAGAACAAACTTCAAGAAACACAATATCTCATTTCAAACGTGTAGGGTGACGCTTCCACAATCGTGATAGTACACTACCGGTGTAGGAATACAAGGATCGAGGAAGCAGGGAATCCAGAAGTAAACATACACATACGGCATCAACTGATCTGTGACAAAAGCACCTAGGCAATTTAATGGGAAAAAGAAAGTTGGTGGAACCACTGGATAAACATATAGGGGAAAAAAAAGGAAATTTGACTCCCTATATCACATCATATTCAAACGTAAATTTTACATGGGTTACAGGCCGAGGCATGAAAGACAGTACCAAAAAATTGAAAAAAACCACAGGATCTTAGAGTAGGCAAGGGTTTTTTAAACAGGTAAGAAAGACTATATAAGAGTGATCAATAGGCTTACGAAAAGATGCTCAATATCATTACTCATGAGAAAAACTGAAACCACAGGATACTCCTGCACAGTAATAAATAGCTAAAACTAAAAAATACTGACAACACCAAATACTGGCACAAAAAAGAATTCTCCTATCTTCATGTCACAATTTTTTTGGAAAATGGTTGGCAGTATCTACTAAAGCTGAACACATATCCAATGGTAATTTCACTCCTGGAGAATATCAGTAAGGATATAGTTTAACACAACACTACCAACCAACTGGTGATAATTGACATTTAGAGACTACTTTATCCAACAACAGCAGAATACACATTCTTCTCAAACTCCCATGGAACATTCACCAAGACAGATCACATTCCGAGCCATAACACACACCTTAACAAATTTAAAATAGAAATCATACAATGTCAGTTCTCAGACTATAATGGAATTAAACTAGAAATCAATAACAGAAGGAAAACTGAAACCCCCCCAAATATGTGAAGAGTAAACACACTTCTACCTAATACATGGGTCAAAGAAGAGATTTCAGGATAAATTAAAAAAAATTTTTTTTTTTTTTTTTTGCAATACACGGGCCTCTCACTGTTGTGGCCTCTCCCGCTGCGGAGCACAGGCTCTGGACAGATGTGCAGGCCCAGCGGCCATGGCTCACGGGCCCAGCCACTCCGCGGCATGTGGGATCTTCCCAGACCGTGGCACGAACCCGTGTTCCCTGCATCGGCAGGCGGACTCTCAACCACTGCGCCACCAGGGAAGCCCAATTTTAAAACATTTTGAACTATATGAAAATGAAACACAACTTACCAAAATTTGTTGGATGCAGTGAAAGCAGTGCTTAGGGGGAACTTTATAGCAATGAAGGCATACATTAGAAAAGAAGAGAGATCTAAAACCAACGATGTAAGTTTACGCCTTCGGAAACTAGAAAAATAACAGCAAATTAAAACCAAAGTAAACAGAATAATAATAAGAGCACAGATCAAGAGAGAGAAATGAACAACATCAAAAGCTGGTTCTTGGCAAAGATCAATGAAACTGATGAGCGTCTGGCCAAGCTGACTAAGGATTAAAGATAGAGGACACAGATTACTTACTTCAGAAATGAAAGATGGGGCATCACTATAGATCCCATGGACATTAAAATGATAAAGGAATATTATGAACAACTCTACGTCCACAATTTGATAACCTAGATGAAATGGACCAATTCTTTGAAAGACACAATCGGCCAAAATTCACACAAGAATAAACAGACAATGTGAACAGGCCTATATCTTGTAAAGAAATTTAATCAATAAATCATTAATTTTCCAAAACAGAAAGCACCAGGCCCAGATAGATTCACTGGTGAATTCTACCAAACATTTAAGGGAAAAATTATACCAAAACTCTATAATCTCTTTCAGAGGATAAAGGCAGAGGGAATACTTCCTAATTCATTCTATGAGTCCAGTATTACCTAAATACCAAAACCAGACAAAGATGTTACAAGAAAAGAAAACTACAGACCGATACTGTCCATGAACACAGATGTAAAAATCCACAAGAAAATATTAGCAAATCAAAACCAATAATGTATAAAAAATATTTATACACCAAAACCAAGTGGGATTTATACCAGGTATGCAAGGCTGACTTCAACATCTGAAAACTAATATAATCCATTAAATCAACATGCTGAAAAACAAAAATCACATGGCCATAACTGATGCAGAAAAAGCATGAGAAAATCCAACACCGATTCATGATAAAAATGCTCAGTAAACTAGGCACAGAGAAGAACTTCCCTCAATTTGATAAAGAATATCTATAAAAAAAGTCTACAGCTAATATCACACATAATGATGAGAAACCTGAAACTTTCCCACTAAGAAAAAGGCACTAGGAATAAGGCAAGAATCCCCTCTGACCATTCCTTCTCAGCCCTCAACAGGAAGTGCTAGCTAATGTAGTAAGACAAGAGGAGGAAATACAAGGTATACAGATTGGTAAGCAAGACATGAAACTGGTTTTTTCATAGATGATATGATCATCTATGTAGAGTATCCAAAACAACTGACTAAAAAACTCCCTGGAACTAATTATCGCAAGACTGCAGGATACAAGGTGAATATACACAAGGCAATCGCTTTCCAAACTGCCAGCAATAAACAAGTGACATTTAAACTTAAAACCACAATACATTTACATTAGCATCCCCAAAAATGAAACACTTAGGTATAAATATAACAATACCTGTATAAGATCTATACAAGGGAAACTACAAAACTCTGATAAACAAAATCAATGAACTAAATAAATGGACAGATATTCTATGCTTATGGATAGGAAGACTCAATATTGTCAAGATGTTAGTTCTTCCCAAAGTGATCTAGATAATCAGTGCAAATCCCAATCAAAATACCAGCAAAGCTATTTTGTGGTTATCAATAAACTGAGTCTACAGTTTATACGGAGAGGCAAAAGACCCAGAATAGCCAACACAACACTGAAGGAGAAAAACCAAGTTGGAGGACTTAACGCTGTCCAACTTCAAGACTTAACTATACTGCCATGGTAATCAAGATAGTGTGGTATTCTCTAGGTCCATCCACGTCTCTACAAATGACCCAATTTCGTTCCTTTTTATGGCTGAGTAATATCCCATTGTATATATGTACCACATCTTCTTTACCCATTTGTCTGTCGACGAGCATCTGGGTTGCCTAGAGACTGTTATACAGAGTGAAGTAAGTCAGAAAGAGAAAAACAAATATATTAATGCATATATGTGGAATCTAGAAAAATGGTACAGATGAACCAGTTTGCAAGGCAGAAATAGAGACACAGATGTAGAGAACAAACGTATGGACACCAAGGGGGGAAAGCGGGGGAGTGTGGTGGTGGGATGAATTGGGAGATTGGGATTGACATGTATACACTAATATGTATAAAATGGATGACTAATAACCTGCTGTGTGTGTGTATATATGTGCGTGTGTCTGTGTGTGTGTGTGTGTGTGTGTGTGTGTGTATATATACACACACACACACACACACACACACACACACACACACACACACATATCTATCTATCTATCTATCTATCTATCTATCTATCTATCTATCTATGGAAAAAGGGGCTTCCCTGGTGGCACAGTGGTTAAGAATCCACCTGCCAGTGCAGGGGACACGGGTTTGAGCTCTGGTCCGGGAAGATCCCACATGCCGTGGAGCAACTAAGCCCGTGCACCACAACTACTGAGCCTGCACTCTAGAGCCCGCATGTCACAACTACTGAGCCCGCGTGCTATGACTACTGAAGCTCGTGCGCCTAGAGCCTGTGCCCCGCAACAAGAGAAGCCGCCGCAATGAGAAGCCCGCGCACCGCAACACAGAGTAGCCCCCGCTCGCCGCAACTAGAGAAAGCCTGCGCGCAGCAACAAAGACCCAAGGCAGCCAAGCATAAATTAATTAATTAATTAATTATTTAAAAAAGTGTGGTATTGGTGAAAAAGTAGACAAATAGATTAACGGAACAGGATACCAGTACCCAGAAATAGTCCCACATAAGTATAGTCAATTGATCTTTAACAAAGGAACAAAGGCAGTACAATGAAGAAAAGATTGTCTTTTCAACAGATGGTACTGGAACAACTGAACACCCACTTGCAAAAAAAAAAAAAAAAAAAAAAAAATCCAGACACAGACCTTATGCCCTTCTCAAAAATTAACTCCAAATGGATCTTAGACCTAAAAGTAAATCATAAAACTATATAATGGAGAAAACCTAGATAACCTTGGGTATGGTGATGACCTTTTAGATAAAACACCAAAGGCACAATCTTGTGAAAGAAATAACTGATAAACTGATCTTCCGTAAATTGAAAACTTCTGCTCTGGGAAAGATAATGTCAACAAAATAAGACAACCCACAGACTAAGAAAACATTTGCAATAGACATTTGCTAAAGGACTGATCTAAAATATATAAAGAACTCTTAAAACTCAATAGTAAGAAAACAAAGAAACCTGATTAAAAAACAGGCCAAAGACCTGAAGAGACACCTTCCCAAAGAAGACAAACAGATGGCAAAATAAGCATATGAAAAGATGCTCCTTATCATATGTCATCAAGGAAATGCAAAATAAAATAATGAGACACCACTACACACCTACTAGAAATGGCCAAAATCCTGAACACTGACAAAAACCAAATACCGGTGAGAATGTGGAGCAACGGGAACTCTCATTCATTGCTGTTGGGAATGCAAAACAGTACAGCCACTTTGGGACACAGTTTGGCAGTTTTCCTTACAAAACTGAACACACTCTTACCATACAATCAGCAGTCACATTCTTTGGTAACTGCCCAAAGGAGATGAAAGCTTATATCCATGCAAAAACTTGCACACGGATGTTTACAGCAGCTCTATTCATAATTGCCCAAACCTGGAAGCAACCAAGATTCTTTAGTAGGAGAAAGGATATATAAACTGGTACACTCGGATAACGGACTATTATTCAGCACCAGAAAGAAATGAGCTATCACATCACGAGAAGACACGGAGTAAACTTGAATGCATGTTACTAAGTGAAGAAATCGATCTGAAAAGGCTACATATTATACAATTCCAACTATATGACTTATTGGAAAGGCAAAACTATGGAGGCAGTAAAAAGACAGTGGTTTCCAGGGGTTGAGAGATAGGAATGGATAAATAGGGGGAGCATGGAGGATTTTTAGGGCACTCAAACGACTCTGTACGGTGGATACAGATCATTATACATTTGTCCAAACATACAGGTTCACCAGGAATTAACCATAATGTAAACCATGGATTTGCGGTACGATGTGTGTATACACACACGCGCACACACCTCTCATATATACATGTATCGCATACACATATATAATCGTATATACACATAATTATATATACATCATTATATATATAACTTTCTCTCTCTCTCTCTCTCTCTCTCTCTCTCTCTCTCTCTCTCTGGAGCACCCTAACACAATATGTGTACGTGTTGTGTTTTTGGAAGTTTGGCACACAGAAATGTATCTATAATCGTAATCCCTGGTTCCTAACACACTCATCATGGGACCATGTCATACTTTGAATGAAATAACTATGAACCCATCACCTAAACAAAAGCTAGAACTCACACCAATCCACAAAAGCCCCACAGGCCCCAATCTGTTTGCTGAGGTCATCTTCCTCCTGATTACTACGTTCATCACTCACTTGCTTTCTTTTAAAAACAGCCTTATTCCATCTATATGACTTTCTAAAATGTATTTTAGATTTCAGCTGTATTTCATTTTATGAAAAAAATTAGACAAGATGTAATCCTTCGGGGTAACGTTTTACAGTTACATTGCTGAGATCCATCTGTATTGTTGCACATCACTGTAGATCAAGCGCCGGAACTATGGTATAATATTCTGTTGTTTACCAGAGCACAGTTTGCTCAGTATCACACAGTATCCCTGCTGTTGATAGGCATGTGAATTGCTTCCACATTTTTCGATACTGTGAACAGCACTGCAGAAAACATTCTTTGGTATGTCTCTTGTATTCCTGCAAAATTTCTCTTGGTGGGTATATACCTAGGGGAACATTCAGCTGCAGTACACAGTGCTAAATTCTTGCCCAAGGCCCTCACGCTGGCGCTCCCGTGGGCAATATGCGATGATCCTCCGCCTCTTCCCACTAGCTGGCACGGTCAGACTCCCTGGTCTCGGTCCACTGAAGGTGCCCATCATGGAACGTCCCTGATGTGGCATTTCCCTAAATCACTAGCGCTGCTCAACGTCTCTCTATACGGCTACTAGAGATCCACGAGCTCTCTAACATGATGCTTTTTGCTCACCTGAAGTAAACCTATCTTCCCTACA
>NW_006777568.1:327479-339134 GCF_000442215.2 Lipotes vexillifer
TACACAGTGTCAGGTTTAATTTGCTACGGTATTTAGAATACTTTTCATCTATTTTAACGAGTGAAACAGACTTGCAACGGTCAGGGTATGTCTATCTGAATCCCGCATCAAGGCTATGGCGGCCTCACAGAACGAGCAGGATAGAGAGTATGCCTCATCTTCTCTATTTTCTGGAAAAGTTAATGTGAAATTGGGATGTGTTTCAGAAATAGAAGAAATCAACTATTAAAACTGAGTTGGGGGGGGTTTCTTTTTGGGAATATTTCAACCATTGCTTTTATGGCTTTTGAAGTTATAGAATTATTCAAGCGCTTCACTTATTTAAGCTATGATTTTTTTGAAGTTATGTGAATGTTGTCCAGGTTTTCAAAACTTTAATATATATCCACAGACATCATGTTTCATTAACTTTTTAATCTCTAATTTTTCTGTACTTTTCATTTTCCTTAATATTATTCATATATATCTCACCTTTCTTTAACCAACTTTTTTCTTTTAAAGAACCAACTTATGGCTTTATCCCTATTGTATTTTTGTTTTGTATTTTGCTAATTTCTACTGTTATTTTATCTTTTCTTTGCTTTAAGGTGCTTTTTTTCCCCCTAATTTCTTAAAACAGAAACTTCACCACTATGTGTTAAGATCCAAAATTACTGTTATATTTTAACTTTCACTTACATGCCATTATATTTTGTTTACGTTAATACACTGTTTTATTGATTATGTAGTGACCCTTCTATCGCTAACAATAGTTTCTGTTAGAGTCTATTTTATACATGAATATGGCTAACCCAGTTTTCTTTCGGTTGGTATTTTCCTAGTATGCTCATTTCACCCACTTCCTCTTAAAGTCTGAACGTTTTATATACCCCTCATGAGTGGTATATAGAGTTATATTCAATCTATCAACCTTTGTCTTTTTTACGGGTAAGTTTAGTTCGTTCACATCTACTGTCATCATCGTGTTGAGGCCTGTATAAAGAGAATGTTTTTATCAAGCCCTCTAATTTTAAAGTTTGAGCTGGGTATGGAATTCTGTGTTCTCTAAGTTGTTTGCCTTTAACACACTGAAACAGTCCTCCCTCGTCTTTTTACAGTTGGTGTTGCTGTTGAAAAATCTCAAGTCAGTATGATCACTGCTCCTTTACGTGTGTTCTCCTTTTCTCTTTCTGCAGTATTCTAGAACTTTCCCTTTGATGTGCTTAAACGGCACGGTGATACACCTAGATGTCAGTTTTCCCTCCTCTTGGTTCTTTGGTATTCTCTTGGACTTTTATTTTGACGTCTTTCATCTTTTCTTAATTCCAGGAAATTTACATCCATTATATCTTTAAGCATTTCATCCTGGAAGGAATGTGCGATGGGAGATGTGAACCTGGTGTTAACAGTGGTTCTTTAGTCCGCTGGCGACTCTCACAGAGAAGCAGCCTCTTTGCTCTTCAGGGAAGGGGCTGAGCCACAGGCTTAGTCTAAACCCATCAAACACTGCTGCGTCTCAGAGACTTAGACGCAGTTGGCGGAACGTTCCGTGAGTGTGTGAAGGAGAGACTGCTGGGCCCACACACTTCTCTTCAACAACCACCCCGTCCATCACCTTCTTCTCAACTAAGGAAATGTGTGTCCATCCAAATACAGGCCCAGAGCCTGGGGTGAGCTAGGAGCCGTGCTGAGGACAAATCTGAGCAGGCAGTCACTTCCAGGGTTGTGCGGTGCAGTGCTGGCACCTGCTGTATCGGTTTGCTAGGTTTGCCATAAGGAAATACCACACGCTGGGTGGCTTAACAACAAAAACGTGTCTTCTTCTCACAGAGCTGGAGGTCGGATGTGCAAGTTCAAGGGGTCAGCAGGGTCTGTTTTGCTCTGGGGCCCCTCTCCTTGGCTTGCGGATGGCCACCTTCTTGCTGCCTCTTCCCACAGGCACCCCTCTGTATGCACGAGCACCTCTGGCATCTCTGTGTCCTTATCTTCTGTTCTAACAAGACACCAGTCAGAGTGGATCAAAGCCCACCCTATCAGTCTTGTTTTACTTTCATCACCTCTCTATAGGCCTTAACTCCAAATACAGTCCGTACTCTCAGGGACTAAGGGCTAGAGCCCCAACGTATGAACTGTGGGGGACGCAATCCAGTACATAACACTTGCACAAACCTGAGAGTGAGTACTCCCTTAAACGTTGCCCCCTAGGCTGGCTCTCCTGCCTCACTTAGTCCCAGCCCTGCTGATTCACTCAGCCGGAAAGGAAAAAAGAAACCAGCCTGTACTGAGCACGTACACGGACATTCGGAAAGGCCACACGTGAGGAACCATGATCTCAAGATACCTCAGTTACCATGGATGTAAGAATTCCAGCAAAGAGGCAGAGCCCACTGCACAAGGTACTGCACTTTGTCAAGGACCCTGCAGTCACAGGACACTGCAGGCCCATCTACACCACAGGCTCATAAGACACATTCCTTGCCCATTTCTCAGCAGTTTTCTGTTCAAGGGACACTAGGCCTCCCTGGGAATGACAGGAACACCGTTCAAGGAACGAATTAAGAGGTGAGAACTCCACTTATACCCAGTGGAGTTTGCAGATATACATTACATTACCTATCACAACACACTAATTAGTGACAAGGCGTGCAGGTCATTGAAAATGTAAAATATGTGAGGAACAAAGACACTTTTATTTAAGAGAACCAACTCTTAGGAAACCCTACAGGTTTATATACCCTCGGATTTAGACAAGTCAAGTGTGGCTGCTCTTGGCAATTTAAACTCGGCTCTTTAATTAGAAAGCACAACTTTCAGCATTCACCTAATGAGCGTGAAACCTAACTGCTAACTTGCATATGATTAACTGTAGACTGTTCAGCTGTGTAACATCTGATTTACTCAGAAGATTATGTGATTTGTGCTGCTCACCTGTATTTCCTAAATATTTCCTTACAGGTGCAAACGTGAACATGGGCTCACTGAAGACAAAATGTTGTAAAATCTCAAAAACGACTTTCATTCTGGAGGGAAATGGACATCCACAAATCAATCTATAGAACTCACAGTAAACCACTGGTACAATACTTAAAGCTTTTCCTTTACATTTAGGAACAAGACAAGAAAGCCCATCATCACAACTATATTAAGAGACCTTAGCCAGAGAAGCCACGAAAAAGAAAAATAAATAAGAAGCATGATTCACAAATGGAGAAATATTAGCATTAAGGCCTGCTTTCAGCAATGGCTGCCTAGAGATACTGCAAAGGTATGATTCACTCCAAGGTGGGCTACAAGCCTAATTGACACAGAGGCCCATTTTCAGTGATATGAGCGAGGACAATCCCCTAAAAGCCGTCATTTATCAAGTGCCTACCGGGCGCTGGCATCTGTGCTGGTGATGTGCTAACGCACCCCCTCGTCAACAACCCCGAGAGGGTTTCTATCCAATGTAAGCAAGCCAATGCCCCAACCTGGACTCCAGTGAAAAGACAATGTGTGCACTTCTGGGGTTTCTCTACTGCAGAAATTTTAACCATGGGGCACAAGGCTGTGATGATAAACTTTTTACTTCATAGATGAACCTTACAAACGCTAGCCTACTTAAAGAAAACAAAAAAGATAAAAGGATATAACTCAGAAAACCAAATTTACTTCTTCACAGTGTTGGGCACAGAGAATGCATGTCTGCTCATCGCCACATCAACCTTGTCGCCGTATACACCAGGGTCTCCTTGTGACCCATCTGTAAGAAGCTTTTTTATGCTTTTCACTGAGACATGCAGGTCGTGTCTTCATGCACCTTCTTTTCATGTGTGCTCCAGTTTACACGATGAGAAACATTTGGAAATAAAGCAAAAGTTCAATAATCATCAGGCAGTTTAGGGGAAGCCAATTACTTGACACTGTAATATCTTAACTTTAAATTACTCACTTAAAAATAATTAAAAAAAACCAACACCTAAGCACTTCCGTTTCTAGGCAAGACAGAAGGAGTAACAGGGACAAGATTTATTTCCCCACCTAAAGCAAACAAAAAAGTAGACAAAGTATATGAAACAACAGTTTAAGACACTGGATAGTCAAGTAGCGTGACCTATGACAGATGGGAAACAAACGTGGTGAAACGTGGTGAATGCCACGACGGCCCTAGCTTACTTGAGCATTTCCAGGTCACGGCACCCAGCAGGGTACACAGGCAGAGAATGCTTCCCTCACTGAAGAGATGCAGCTGTGGACCCAGGAGACCAGGGCAGGCAGAGTTTGCAGGACAGAAGAGGACGCAGCGCAGCACAGCAAAAGGACTCTGGTGGTCCTCCTCGAGTATCCACAGAGTACTGTCGGCACATTCCCGTGAGGAAACTACACCACACTGAGGAAAGAAGTGGGAACAGTCAAGATGCTTCTACAGGGCTGGGGATACACCTTTTCCCAACAGGCACACTGGAAAACCTCATAATTCATGGAGCATCAGGGAGAGCACTCAGGTCTTGCCTCAGGGGAGAATAATTAGCCCCAGGATGAACACTGCTCTGATTCTACCCAATAAATTTTAAAAGCAAGACCCAAAGGAATCAGGTTATTTCAAGAAAGTTAACTGCATTTCAGAACAAAGCTCAAGAACATTTATTAGAATGCAAAAACACCGTGCACCCAACAAGTTAAAATTCACAATGCCAGGCATCCAATCAAGGATTACCAGGCATGAAAAAAGCAGGAAAATACGACCCATTATGATAAGAAACAGCCACTTGAGAACAACCTAAAACTAACTCAGACGTCAGAATTAGACAAGAACACAAAAACAGTCATCGTAACTTTTTCAGACGTTCAGAAAGCTAGTTAGAACTGTAGAATATGGAAATAAAGACATAAATAGAACGTCCAGGGATGAAAACTACAAAATCTAAAATGAAAAACACACTGGATGGGAATAACAGCAGATTAGACACTCCAGAAGAAAAGATCAGTGAACCTGAATACATACTTGTAGCAACTGTCCAAAATGGATCCAAAAAGGAAGAAAAGAAGGAGCATTAGTGAGCTGTGGGACAATTCCAAGCAACCTGATACAGGCATAACTGGAGTTTCTGAAAGGGAGGAAAAGAGAAAACATATTTGAAGAAATAACGGCCAAAATATTTCCAAATTTAATGCAAACTATGAACGCACAGATCCAAGATGTTCAATGAAACCAAGCTCAAGAAACATGAAGGAAACTACGCCAAGACTCATCATAACCAAATTTCTCGAAAACTCTGAGAAAGAGTCTCATACGTAGCCAGAGGAAAAAAGACACATTTACATAGAGGGGAATGAAAAAGTAAGAATGACAACAGAATTCTTGTTGGAAACAATACAGACAAGAAGACAGTGGAGCAAAATCTATAAAGCAGACAGGAAAAAAACCTGTCAGTCTAGAATTCTATACCCAGTGAAAGTATCTTTCAATGTCAAGGAGCAATGAAGAATTTTTGGACATATAAACGCTCCAAGAATTCACCTCCAGCAGACCTGCCACTATGAGAGGTTTACAGACACACTCAGGCAGAAGGAAACGATGCCAGGTGGAAACACGGATCTAAACAAAGAACGAAGCGCAAGAAAGCTTTCCTGGGACACAGCCACACTCGTTACTTATATATCGTCTGTAGCTGCCTTTCAACAATGGCAGAGGAGAGGAGCTGAGACAGACTACAGACGGCAAAGCCCAAAACAGTCACTGTCTAGCTCTTCACAGATGATATTTACTGACTATATTAGATAAACCCATTTTGATTTAAAATTATTTGCCCTTTAATATCTGGGTACCCACTACTCTCTCTTTTAATAGATGCAAAAAGTGATTTCTGGAAGGACATTCACCAAATGTCAGACTGCTTGTTTTCGGAGATGGAGGATCTTTTATTTTGCTTTCTTGTATTGCTTAGTGTTTAAAAAGAAGTATATGCCATTTTTATAAAACAAAGACATTAGTCTTAAAAAGTAATATAACTGTATTATATAAAAATTTAAAACACAGACAAGGAAAACAGGAACTACTTTGATCTTCACCACTAAGGCAACATTACTGCCACTTTAGAGTATTCTTGTCAAGCATGTTCTCACATTACATAATTGTAGCTGTAATGTACATGCCATTTAGCGTCTTAATTTGCTTCTTCATTTAACTACCAAGCCGACAGTTTCGCAGGTATTCGGACACTGACTGTGTTTGGTGACACAGATGTAGTGTTGTTTCCTAAACTATTTCACTACTGTTGGATGTTTAGGTTTGTTTCTATTTTGCACCATGATAAGTGACTCTGCAATGTATACAGCCTTTTCTCTATTTTGTGTTTTCTCGAGAAAACACATTTTCTGAGTGAGACTCCTGAATCAAAGAATTTTAACATTTTTTACATCTGCACGCATACGGTCACAGGATGGACAGCAATTCACAGTATAGCAGCATCATATGAAAATATACCAGTTTCAGCCCATCTCGGAATACACTGCACATTTTTATTTACGTTTTTTCCAATTTAATTGTGAAAAATGGCATCCTGTCTTGATTCACATAACATTTTTTTTTTTTTTTTTTTTTTTTTTTGCGGTACGCGGGCCTCTCACTGCTGCGGCCTCTCCCGTTGTGGAGCACAGGCTCCAGACGTGCAGGCTCAGCGGCCATGGCTCACGGGCCCAGCCGCTCCGCGGCATGTGGGATCTTCCCGCACCGGGGCACGAACCTGTGTCCCCTGCATCGGCAGGCGGACTCTCAACCAGTGCGCCACCAGGGAAGCCCTCACATAACATTTTGTTCAGAAAATACTTTTAGGTGTCAGTTAAGCAATTTTTTCAAAGGGCTATATTTAAATGACGCTTTCCTCTGCCTTCACTTGTTCCACTGTACCTAAACACTTCTCGGAGACAAGTCCAGTTCTCTCAGCAGCATGAGACATGGGACCAACCACCATGAAAGGAGACTACCCTTAACTTGACTGTCAAGGCACCCTGTCACTCCCAGAACAAATACAGTCCTCTGAGCTTGCTCTCTGCTGTGGCTGGGTGAACAACCCTTTCCTCTGACCACCAAAATGAGCACAGATACTCCCCATATTACCTAAGAAACAACCTTGTTTCCTCACGCAGCAGTGCACGAGTGTCTGTCTCATTCACCAAGCCTGACGGACGCTCAGCGCTTAAGACGTCTGTTGAAAAAATGAAGGAATCACTGCCACTGAGGTGAAAAAACAGCCTGGTCTTCCATCACGTTGACTCCAGAATCCTCTGGCATTTGTTTGTGTCCTATACTGAAGGGTGACATCTTAAAACACTCACTTTAATCCTTCTGAGCCTCAGTCTCTTCGTTTGTGACACAGTGGCCTCCCTGCCTCTTGGGGCCACCGTGCCAATCAAATGAGAGGTGCCATTAGAAAGTGCTTTATCAACTCTAAAGCAACCCACATGCAATTAACTTCGAGGATGGCACAGCAATAAAATCTGGCACAGTTAAAAATGAAGGTAACCTAAATAACTAATCACAGGGTATTAAATGATGTTAAATAAATTATGATAACATCTGTAGGACAGGCTACTATGTATCCAGTAAAAGTAATATCTAATGATATGGAATAATACATATGTGGTTTGCAAAGGCATATCACACTACATTATATGCAATGTGATCCACATTGTATTACAGCTTGTATACTGTATGCCTGAAGAAGAAACCAGCAGGACTGATAAAATATAAACATCAGTTATATCTGCGAGGCGGATATCAATGACTTTCTTTTTCCTTTTTTATTTTCGGCACTGATCATGTATACCTTTCATAATCTCAAAAAATTATAAAACCATATGCACATGTAAGCCATCATGGTTATAAATGTAAACAACCCTGAAACAGTAAAACTTACAGAAGCTGACATCTGTCAGAACTGTCCCTGCCCTGAATCTTTCATTCCTCTGTCTCATCATCTGAACCACATGTGGCAGGATGCCTGACATATTCAGTCAACAAACTATCATTTGGCTCTTCAGCACAGTTTATGAGAACTAAACTTTCGTCCCTGTTTTTCAAAAAAAAAAAAAAAATCACTGCCTACCCTTAAATGGGACCCCATAAATCTTGGGCCATGTCGTTACAGCTCAGCTACAAATTCCTAAGAAGTGGGGATATTTATTGGTTATAAAAAGTCAGACTGGTCCTAACCGAAAAAGTTAAGAAACAAAATATGTAACCTGGAAACACGGATGGGAAATACCAGCCACAAACTACCTCCTCTGGCTTCACTTTATGATCATATTGATACTGATGAGGTTTGAGATTTCAAACCTCATTAAAATCAAGTATAAATGTGTATTTCTGGACAGCAATGAACTTGCCTAAAGTATTTACAAAATAAAGCAACTATTTTTAAAGTGAGTCATTTTTTTAAAAAAACAAACAGCATCAGAAGCAATCTGGTTTTTTTTCTCCCCCCGCCCCCAGTGTGAGCATGTTAGTGCCATGAAGTAATTCACAAAATGACTTCACCTTCTGATAGCACTTTACCCAGTAATTGGTATCTAAGTAGCCCTTACCAACTCACCATTAAAAATGGCTTATTTTATTGATCACAACACCTTGAGAAAAGCGTCTCAGCTCTGCCCGTGAAAATCTTCCTTCCGTCCTCTTTTTCCGTCAGTTCTAAGTGTCTCACCCATCCAAGTGCATTCAACCTTACATGCACGAACAAAGTAAAGGTGACTGAGTCTCAAAATGAATCTTAAACAGTGCAACGAGTTCATCTTCTAGGGCTCGGGAGCTTTATATGCACAAAAATGTTTTGGTTATTTTTCCTAAATGCAAAGGAGAGAGGCAGATGGGAATATAAGCTTGCAAAAAGCCAGCTGATGTCAAAGGAAGGGTTAATATCTTTCCTTGCGTCCAGCCATGAGCTACACCAAAGAGCCTCTCACAACGCGAGATGGGAAGATGTTTCACTTGATGCTTGCTCAAACCCAACTTTTAAACTGCCCTTCAGAGGCATCTCTGGGCAGACAAGCCGACCTTCTACAGGGAGATCAAAGAGAAGCGCCATCACAGTGGCCACAGGCCCTTTCATGTGGACAGACAACACCCGTGCCGGCACCTGTTGCTCCTCAGGGGGGTGCTGTGATGTTGAGAGAATCGCATATTAACTAAGTGCGGCGAGGACCCGGTGCACGGGCACGCAGAAGGTGGACACGGCCAGCTGGCTAGAGGCGGAGACGCAGCGTGATTAAGCAAAGAACCCAGCTGCAAACCAACTGCCCACCTTCTCTCCATTGTTTCTAGCAAAGGTCCATTGCTCCGGGATCAGATATATGCATCCAAGGGCACGGGCAGCTCTCTGACACGTTATTTAGCACCTCCCTGAAAAGAAATAATCACTTGACGTAACTCGTGCCTAAACTGCATCTTCCTTTCTGACTAATGGATAATTTCAATGCTCACAAGGAGAGATGGTGGAAGCACTCTCCCGGCAAGTCCAGAAACACACCTCCAACCAGGTCGTCACCCCTTCCCTTTCAAGTCCCGCCACCAGGCCTCTCACCTGTGAAAGCCTGCACTGTGGTTTTGAGGTGTGGGAAAACATCCACTTGGGATTCATCCGGGATTATGAAGGCTCTTTACTTGTGAGCCACAGCAGAAACGCAGACTGACTTAACCTCTCCCTAAAGACCATCCATGTGAAGGCACAGCCTTTGTGAAGAACTAGAAGGTGACATCGCTCACACAAACAGTGCCGGTGACTATGTTACTGCATTTATACTGCTTAACCATCCTGTCACTGCAAAAGGAGTTAAACCCTCATGTTTCATCATAAAAGGACTTGAAAGAAAATTCTAATATCCTAAAGGTCTGTAACTAGACATAGAGAGCCTACAGTGTGAAATAGTCCATCAAGGAAAATAAAACATTCTACTCCATCCTCACACAACGTACACAGTGCATCCTGAGTGTGTGTGTGCGCGCATGCGCGCGGGTAGAGATGGCGTTAACTTTTCTGGCACGGTGACACTTAACCTGTGTTCAACCCAAATTAATACTCATAAAGGTATTTTCATAGACCGAGAACATGGAGCTCTAAACATCCACTTGGCACGCTAAATAGAGTAGAAAGCAACTGGTCCATTGTAACCCCCAATTATTCAGAGTACCTTCAAAGCAATCTAAGCCACTTAAAAGGGACCTAGATGCCTGATGACCCAGGACCAGGAAGGTGAGGCAGGGGTATGGACCCATTCTGCCTGGTGGGGCCCAGGACGTGCGGCCACAGGAGTAGCTGGGAGAACGGCCCAGGATGGGGACACCCTCGCCCCAACGGCTCCTCCGGGGGAGCCGCTGTGGGTCGGTGGCTTCTAACGGCAGGAAGGGATCCCTTTGGATTGGTAGGCAAGTTCGGGTTTTGGCCTTATAAATGGCTGCTCCATTGGAAGGTTTCTTCCAAGGAAAGACTAGTTTCCATCTCCTGGAGAGGACAAACTCCTGTCCCATCATCCTTTCAATCTTATGGAAAACCAGAAGACAAGGAAGATGTGTGAAGCCAGTTAAATTTTACTTTGAATCAAGTTTCTTCAACTATCTTAACTCCCCAGCAAGTTTCATCCTTACTCCAGTTGGGGTTCCTAACAGGCTGAGCTGTGTTTTCCCCTCACAACCTACACTTCTAAGTGGACTTGAGCACAGCGCCTGGTACCCTCCTGGCTCACAGCACATACGTGGATGTCATGAGCTGTTTTCCACACCAAGCCCTGCGGTTTGGCTCTGGGATGCTTTGGGAAACGACTCAGCGCAGGGCTGGAGCCTGGCTCCACTGGAGCCTGCTGGCCCAGGAAGGTGGGCCGCGGCCAGGCCACAGGTGCAGAAGGGGACACCAGGGCCAGGAGACCCCACCAGAGACACAGCTCCACAGTGACTGGGACGCAGCAGCAGCAGCTTCGACAACCGCCCTGCTGCAAATCAGAGCTACACGTGAAACACGCATTTAGGGGAAACTGGAAGTCTGCTCACTGGAAGCTAAGCTCAATTTTATGTTTGTGTTCCAAAACGTATGTGGTAAATTCACAAAGCTTTCTGAAAAATAATGTACATTCAGTTCAGTTCTCAGAAGCAAATCCCATAAAGTTATGGTTTCTGATGAACAGACCAGTAGGTAAAACCAAGAGTAAAGCCCTATTTCTACAAAGGTATCTTACACGGAAAACACCCCAAAGTACCCGAAACTTTGCTGTAGAGATGATATTTATCTTGCATGCATGCCAAAACTCTTCATTAACAGAATCAAAATGTTTTTATTACCAGCCAGAATTAAAACAAAAGGGTCAGATGCCTCCGAAGTAGTCCTTCTAATGCCATCTCCAGTTAATAGCTTCGAACAACAAATGCTCACTCTGAACAAAATGGGAAGTCGACGCAAACACAACAAAGCAGGAGTACAATTCACTCTTCAGCCCTTTTCAAAACATAACTCTCGGCCCACAGTCACATCCATATTACGAAACTCCTTCTGTACTTTCCTTCTAGCCATGGGAATAAAATAAACCACTGAGACGACAGTCAAGTGTCTAAAATATATAACAGCGATGATTCCCAGTGGAAACGTGGCAGCTATTTATACGAGTGCAAGATATGAACCACTGTAAGCGAGAGGCCTCTTCCGAGTAAAT
>NW_006777568.1:339672-354615 GCF_000442215.2 Lipotes vexillifer
CCGATGAAATCCCGTGGCCGTGAGGACGGGAGCTTCTGGTGGGGACCCGGGAGCACAGGTTTCTCTCCTGTGCCGTGAGGTCCGGGGCCAAGCGCTAGATTAAGACATTTTTAAAAAAACAGTCCCACATCAGGAACACAGAAAGTCACTGTATCATAAAATTGGGGTGAAAACTGAATTCTTCACTACGAAAGCTGCTTTATTTGATTTTGGTGGGCGGGAGTGCGCAGGGACAAGAGAGGTATATTCTGTTTCCCACAGGTTTGTTTCCATTAGACCTGTTACAGAAATTCTAGTCTGTCCCTGCGGAATCCCAGCTTAGTTTGGCCTGTCACCACCTTCAATGAACGAAGTCACATATGTTAGACGGATCCATGTGAGAAAAATAAGTTACTGGATAACTTTTCAACCCACTCCTCGTGCCCCAACGTACGCACTTCCTATGCAAGTCCAGTCTTCCTTTGATTTCTAGAGTTAAGTGCCTAATTACACTAAACCTGAGTGATAACCATGAGAGACACGGGTCCTACTGGGCACTGCTCTCCTCTGAGCTTTCCGGACAGATCCCAGCGCCACTGGTCTTCCTGCGAATTCTTGAGACAGGCCTGCTGAGCCTGGCCACCGTGGAGCACCATTCAGTGCTAGGGACCCTGGGGGTGTCCCCTGGGAAGCAGACAGCATCAACATACCCCCTCCCGTGGTCTCCACTGCTTCCTGAACCTAACGGCATTTCCCAGCTTATAGACTCTACTGTCTGCCCAGACAGAAAGCACCCTCTGCAATTTGCTTCCACAAGTTCTAAAGCCAAGTTTGCAAAAGAATTCCATTTTGGTATTGAGGGGTTAGTAGTTATGAAAATGGTAACTGTGAGCACCTTGAAAAATATCTGTTACTTTATGCAAAGAGTGATTCCCTGGTCAAAGCTGGGTCTGTGTGCCTCGTGAAATCCTTCAGCTAGAACCTAGCTGATCAGAGGGGCATCTGTGAGACGGGGACTCAGGGTTCCCTGAGGAGGTGAAACTCAAGCTGACTCAGGTCACCACTGGGCACCCTGGGGCCATTTGACTTCGTGGGTCCTCAAGTAAGTTGAGGACTGACGACCTATAAAACAGTAAGACTGCCATGAGGATAACAAACCCACTGTCTCTCTTACCCAATAACTCTAGGAGGCCCAGATCAATAAAGCGGTGCAGACAGGCTGCCCCACGAGGGAGAGGCAAAGCTCTCCCCAGCCCTGGGCGCCCGGCCCTCTGCCGACGGGCAGGCTGGAGTCAGCTCCGGGACTTCAGGCTTGCCTCAGAGAAGAAACGGGCTTTCCCAGCGCTCAGCTGTGCCGACACTGCTCACACACAGGCTGCCTCCTCGCCCTCACGTGACGGAAGCAAGCAAGTCCCTCCATTACCCAAACGGCGGTGTGCGGAGGGGTCCGCAGGTGGACGGGCACAGGTGGCCTGGGCCGCAGGGCAGCCACTGAACGCCCCTGAAGCCCTCCCCCACCCCACCGGCTTCTCCTTCCAGATCAGCCCATGTTTCGACCAGGGCTGAAAACCCCAGCTGGCTCTTCCTAAAGCCCAGACACTCATCAGGGGAGACGGGGCCCACCTCCCAGAATCCGCAGCTGCTGTGCTCTGTCCATTGCACAAAATATCTCCACCCTGCCCAAGAAGGCCGCGTGTCAGACTGCCCTGTTTGGCTACAGGAAGAGTTGATCTGTACCAACGTGAGCCAAAAGGACACGTGGGAATGGGAAGGAAAAAAATCCTCTTTCCTGGGAAGATTGTGATCAAGACTGGAAAGGTGGGGGGATGAGGAAGGGGCCATTCGGGGAAGGCCACTCGAAGCACAGGGACGCGGCTGGGAGTGTGTGGGGTACATTCAGGTGACTCTGGACGCGAGGCATGGCCTAATTTCACCTCTGCCGCGTGTTCGGAGCAGTCTGCTTGTAAGTTGTTTCTTGGCAAGAGGGCACTGCAATTACCTTCTTCTCTTTGATTACACAGATGCAAGTACCTGCTTAAAAGGTGCTCCGTTCGGAACTGCAGAGAAAGCAGGACATACTAATAATCAGGCACAAGCATGATCTTCCTCCCAGTTCCAGGTGCCCTCCTTCAATATTCCAACAGCTGAGACATGTGGACCAGAAGCCCGGCTTCCATTCCCACCCACAGGGCCTCCAAACAGGCTCCAAACAGGCCCAGGAGCCAAGGAAGCCCCTCCCTCGTCTGAGCACTACCAGCTACGGTTATAATTATCTGTGCCTTCTCTTCACGACTAGATTTTACACTCCTAATGGGGACAGGCCTCATCCTAACTGTGCTTATTTCTGCAAAGCATTCAGTTACGTGAACTACGCTGCATAAAGTCACCTGCCCCCTAGAAAGTGATGGAGTAACTGATCTGCAGTTAGCCAGATAAAGAAGGGAGCACACGCTGGCTGGCTGTGCCTCTGCTGGTGGTCAGACTAAAAATCAGGACAGGCCGCAGAGAAGCCCATCATTTCACAGGCTCTAAGCTGGGCCCACATCGATTCCACCAGTCAGCAAAATGGGGCTCCACTCACCTCCACAAGCAGGAGGTTAGTCACCACCACAAAGGCTACTTAAATCTCACTGAAGCCATATGACCAAGTCCCTCAACTCTGCTAGTCCCAAATACTTAAAGAAAAGGAGCCATTTACTGAAAAGTCAGCATCGCTTTTAAGCACAATATCACATATTCATTCTAGCCATATTCTAAATGAGACTGTACCAAGCCTCGTTTGGATGCAATCCAGAACCTACTTAAACAGTTAAGCATAAGAAGAAAGAAAGAAAGATGGATGGGTGGATGGATGGAAGGATGGAAGGATGGAAAGAAAGGGAGGGAGGGAGGGAGGGAGGGAGGAAAAGAAAGCAGGCTGTGTAATGTTAGTGGACATTGAAAATAAATTAACTGTCTGAAATCAGCGATTAGTAACTGAAATCTCCTGATAGCAGTTACCACAGCTTTGTGTATACTTCAATACTAAGCTCATCTATGTGAAAACACACGGAATTCAAGCGAGGTAACATTACATTAGATATTTATATTATTCAAGACTACGTGAACTAGATAGCATAAGATTCCACAATTGATTATTCCACTGACAGTTTACAATAGCATCATTTAATTTCAAGGCAAACAATCTGGATGTCAGAATTGAGATAAACATATGCAATCTGAGAATTATTTCCAGAGCTTTCAAAGTGGAACCATATCTCTGCTTAAAAGCCCAAACATGGTAAAATCTGATGTAAAGATGAGAAAATTTCTAACACCACAGGGAACTCAGAGTCTGGGGCAAGGTAACAGGAATCACTCAAGTTAGATGACACCAATCAGTATCTCAGCCTGGGAAGCAGGCATTCCCTATCAAACTACAGAAGGCTCTGCATCCAAAATTTCTCCTTTCTTAATCTGCTTAAATTATCTTTTTTTTTTAAAAAACAAACAAACAAACAAAACTAATGAGCACACTAGAAAACTTATCACTTTAAGTTGTGAAACCCACGGATATCCACCCAAGAGGATGAAACAGGAGGAAATTAAGCAAGTCTATGCCATAACCCATTGCTCCTAATCAAACTGTACAAGAAATCACCTGTTCCATATGTTATAATCAATCACTCCTCTTTAAATGGAAAAGGAATAAATACAACACATAAAAAAATCTCTATACTGTATTCTGTCTTGTCCTACTAACACATGACAAATTCTAGGAGTTAGGTGGACAACTCTATTTACAGCAAGATGATTCACAAAACCCAGTGAATCAACATTTTCTAATTAAAATTAGGCATGGATATGGCCGTTTTAACGTTCACAACTACTGGGTTGGCCAAAAGGTTCGTTCGGTTTTTTCCGTGAGATGTGGCTCTAGTAGCGCTTACGTGTCTTTAACTTCATTCGAAACAATTTTGTTAGGTTGTACTGTGACAGCTGTCATTTCGGCGTGCATTAAAAAAAAAAAAAACTCATCAAAACTGGTGAACTTTTGTGTAGCCATTTTAATACTGAAGATGAAAGAAAAAAACAAGCAACATTTTCGGCATATTATGCTTTATTATTTCAAGAAAGGTAAAAACGCAACTGAAACCCACAAGAAGATTTGTGCAGTGTATGGAGAAGGTGCCGTGACTGATCGAATGCGTCAAAAGTGGTTTTCAAAGTTTTGTGCTGGAGATTTCTCGCTGGACGATGCTCCATGGTGGGGAAGACCAGTTAAAGTTGATAGCGATCAAATCAAGCCATGAACTGAGAACGGTCAACGTTATACCACGTGGGAGATAGCCGACATGCTCTAACTATCCAAATCAAGCTCTGAGAATCATTTGTACCGGCTTGGTTATGTGCATTGCTTTGATGACTCAGATGTCTGGGTTCCACATAAGTTAAGCGGAAAAAACCTTCTTGACCGTATTTCCGCATGCAATTCTCTACTGAAACGTAATGAAAATGTTCTGTTTTTAAAACAAATTGTGACAGGCGATGAGAAGTGGATACTGTACAACAATGTGGAATGGAAGAGACTGTGGGGCAAGCGAAATGAACCACCACCAGCCTCATCAAAGGCCAGTCTTCATCCAAAGAAGGTGATGTTGTGTATACGGTGGGACTGGAAGGGAATCCTCTATCATGAGCTCCTCTTGGAAGACCAAACGATTAATTTCAACAAGTACTGCTACCAATGAGACCAACTGAAAGCTGCACTCGATGAAAAGCGTCCGGAATTAGTCAACAGAAAATGCATCCTCTTCCATCAGGATGACGCGATACCTCATGTTTCTCTGATGGCCAGGCGAAAAGTGTTACAGCTTGGCTGGGAAGTTCTGATTCATCTGCCATATTCACCAGACACTGTGCCTTCGGATTTTCCATTTATTTCGGTCTTCGCAAAATTCTCTTCATGGAAAAAATTTCAGTTCACTGGAATACTGTAAAAGACACCTGGAACAGTTCTCTGCTCAAGAAGACAAAAAGTTTTGGGAAGATGGAATTATGAAGTTGCCTGAAAAATGGCAGAAGGCAGTAGAACAAAATGGTGAATACGCTGTTCAATAAAGTTCTTGGTGAAAATGAAAAACGTCTATTATTTTTGCTTAAAAACCAAAGGAACTTTCTGGCCAACCCAATATTTTTGAAAAGCAAACAGGATAGGAAATAGGGCAAGAATGTGGGATAACGCTATTCAAACAACCAAGACACATTTTACGTAATAACTAGAGTATATCGAACTCCCAGAAAGACCCCAAATCTAGCCACTTCTTAGCACCTTCACTTTTGCCTGTGCCATTTCAACAGGCTCCTGGATGACCTTGCTTCTGCTCTCAAGCTTCACTGTCTCCCCTCTCGCAAATCACTGCCCACACAAAGCAGCCGTCTATCTACCTGATGAAGTTGCTAAAACCCCTCCAGTGGCCTTCCAATATATTTAGAATCTCAAAATAGGTAAATCAGAGTATTTTCTCATTTTCATTTCTATTTTAAACAATTATTTCTAAAGGACTGCTTAAAGCAAAAACAACAACAGTTTAGAGTTACTAACATATAGAAGTAAAATCCCTGACAACAGATGTGCAAAGAACAGTAAGGAGCAATTGTTGTGAAATTCCTGCATTATACGTAACGTCACAGAATACCATTTCGACGTAGATCACGGGAAGTTAAAGATGCATACTGTAAACCTTACAGTCACACTCTTCAATGTTGTAGCAACTAACCCAAGCGGCTATTTGTAGTTAAATTATTTCAAGTTAAGTATAATTAAGTATTCCTTTCCCTCAGTCATACTAGCCATATGTCAAGCGCTCCACAGCCACTGTGGCCAGCAACTAGCATCCCGGACAGTGTAGACACAGCATGTTTCGCCACTGCTGGAAGTTCTACTGGATGGTGCTGTGCTGGACAAACAAAATACTCCATTAAGGTAGGAAACTGGGAAAAGGGAGACAAAGAACAAATGTAGAGAAGGAAAGCAATCAGCAAAATAGTAGAATAAAGTCAGCCACACTGATGGGTACATTAACTGTAACGTGCCAAATAAATGGAAGAGACTGGCGCACTGGGTAACCATATCCTGTCTTCAAGAAACACACTTTAAAGAAATAGGTTAAAAACAAAAGGATGGAAAAGGGTACAGGCATACCTCAGAGATACTGCAAGGTCAGTTCCAGACCACCACAATGAAGTGACTGTCACAACGAAGCCAGTCACAGAAACGTTCTGGCTTCCCAGTGCATATAAAAGTTATGTTTAGACTATGTAGTCAAGTAACTGTGCAACAGCACTGTGTCTAGAAAAACAATGGACATACCTTAATTAAAAAATACTTTATTGCCAAGAAATGCTAACCACCACCTGACAATGTAGGGTGGCCACAAACCAATTTGTAAAAACACACAATATCTGTGAAGCACAATAAAGGCACAAAAAGATGAGGTATATGCCTGTACAGCACACAGAGACTGATTATAGGACAGCTGGCAATATCAAGTCAAAGTTAACTTCAGAATAAGAAAAATTACCAGGGATAAAGAGGGACGTTCATGCTGTGAAGGGGTCAGTTGATAAAGGGACATCATAACATCCTAAATGACAAATCTTCAAAACACATGAAGCAAAAACTGACAGAACTAAAAGGAGAAACAGACAAACCCACAATTAAGAGATTCCAACACTCCTTTCTGTTACTGACAGAATAAGGAGACAGAAAAACAGGGAAGATACGGAAGACCTGAACAACACTATTAAACAGCCTGACCCAACAAACATCCAGAGCAGACTGCACACAATAGAACAGTCTCTTCCAATGCACAGGGAACACCTGTCAATATGGACCACGTATGGAAATTAACACATTTCTAAACAGTCCATGAGTCTAAGAAGGAAACGGAATGGAAATTATAATATAGCTTAAGTTGAGTAATAAAAGCAAAGCATACGAAAATCTGTGGAATGCTGCTAAAATACTGCTCAGAGGATAATTTACAGCTTCAAACACATTATTACAGAAGAAGAAAAGTCTACTACCAATGACCTAAGCTTCTAATTTAGAAAAAGAAGAGTTAAAATTAAATCTAAAGAAGAAAGAAGGAGATAATCATAGAAAATCCATAAAATATGAAACTGAAAAAGGCAACAGAAGAAATTCATAGGCAAAAACTGGTCTCTGAAAAGATAAAATTGGTAAACCTTTAACACGACCAATCTGGAAGGAGAAAGAGAGAGGAGGACTAAGTCAGGAATGAAGAAAAGGATCGTAGAACGAGGGCATCATGACCGCAAAGTAGTAACTAAGACGACACTGAGGGAGTGTTACAAACAATTGATGCCAATAGGTTCAACAACTTAGACATTAAATAAGTAGTTACTAACCTTCCCATAAAGAAAATTCTAGGCCCAGATGCTATCAAACACTTAAGGAAAAAATACCAGTCCCAAATAAGCACTTTGAAACAGCAGAGAAAGAAGAAATACTTGCCAGTTCATTTTATGAGGCCAGTAATTACTCTGATAAATAAAACCTGAGAAAGCTATTGTAAGAAAACTACACCCAGAGATAAACCCACGCACCTCTGGTCACCTAATCTACGACAAAGGAGGCAAGAATATACAATGGAGAAAAGACAGTGTCTTCAATAAGTGGTGCTGGGAAAACTGGACAGCTACATGTAAAAGAATGAAATTAGAACACTCCCTAACACCACACACAGAAATAAACTCAAAATGGATTAAAGACCTAAATGTAAGGCCGGACACTATAAAACTCCTGGAGGAAAACACAGGCAGAACGCTCTTTGACATAAATCACAGCAAGATCCTTTTTGACCCACCTCCTAGAGTAATGAAAGTAAAAACAAAAATAAACAAATGGGATCTAATGAAACTTAAAAGCTTTTGCACAGCAAAGGAAACCATAAACAAAAACAAAAAGACAACACTCAGAATAGGAGAAAATATCTGCAAAGGAAGCAAATGACAAGGGATTAATCTCCAAAATATACAAACAGCTCATGCAGCTCAATATCCAAAAAAAACCAAAACAACCAAATAACCCAATCAAAAAGTGGGGGGGAAGATCTAAATAGACATTCCTCCAAAGAATACACAGAGGGCCAACAAACATATGAAAAGATGCTAACATCACTAATCATCAGAGAAATGCAAATCAAAACTACAATGAGGTATCATCTCACACCGTCAGAAAGGCCATCAACAAACAATAAATGCTGGAGAGGGTGTGGAGAAAAGGGAACCCTCCTGCACTGTGGGTGGGAATGTAAATTGGTACAGCCACTGTGGAGAACACTATGGAGGTTCCTTAAAAAACTAAAAACAGAGCTACCATATCACCCAGCAGTCCCTCCTCCTAGGCCTATATCCAGAGAAAACCATAATTTGAAAGGATGCATGAACCCCAATGTTCACTGCAGCACTATTTACAATAGCCAGGACATGGAAGCAACCTAAATGCCCACTGACAGAGGAATGGATAAAGAAGATGTGGTACCTATATATGACGGAGTATTAGCCATAACAAGGAACGAAATGGTGCCATTTGCAGAGACGCGGACGGACCTAGAGATCGTCACACAGAGTGAAGTAAGTCAGAAAGAGAAAAACAAATACCATGTAATATCGCTTATATGTGGACTCTTAAAAAAAAAAAAATGGTACAGATAAACTTATTGGCAACACAGAAATAGAGTCACAGATGTAGAGAACAAACTTATGGTTACCAGGGAGGGTGTGGTGGGATGAATTGGGAGATAGGGATTGACACATATACACTACTACGTATAAAAGATAACTAATGAGAACCTACTGTTTAGCACAGGGAACCCTACTCAATGATCTGTGGTGACCGAAACGGGAAGGAAATCGAAAAAAGAGTGGATACATGTATATGTATAACTGATTCACTTTGCTGTACAGCAGAAACTAACACAACATTATAAAGCAGCTATACTCTGATAAAAATTAATTAAAAAAACTACAAATATCCCTACTGAACAGTACAATAATTCTTAATTCTTAGTTCTTATTTAATTCTTAAAATATGAGCAAATACACAGCAGCATTATTTATATATTTGCTTCTACGTATATAGAAATCATGCTGGAATTATACACACACATATATGTACACAGAGAGAGACGGTGGGGAGGTCTACTGTGTGTGTTTATTTCTCAAGGCAAACGACATTTATTACAAGCAGGAAAGGTTTGTTAAACCTTAAAGAATCAGCGTATTTTCCCATATTAACAATAAAAGAAGAAAAACCACACAAACATTTCAACAGATGCAAAAAAAAAAGGCATCTGACAAAAATCATACACCTTTTTCCATGATAAACTCTTAGCCCTACAAGAATAGAGCATAACCTCTTCAACCTGATGAAAGGAATGTACGAAGAACCCATCATTATATTTAATGGTAAAATACTGGGGCTTGACCCCTAGACCAGGACCAGGGAAGGGCGTCCTCTCTCACCACTCCTGCTCAGTGTGATATGAGGATCCCAGGCAGTAAGATAAGCCAAGGAAAAGAAGGCACACAGATTGTAACGGAAGAAGTAAAACAATTCTCAGACAAGGTGATCGTGCACATGGAAGACTCCAAAGAATCCTAAGAACAAAAGCTACTAGAACTAATAGATGTATTTAGTAATATTCACAGAATGCACGACAAATTTACGAAAAGCTCCTGTATTTTAGTCACTAGCAAAGAAAAACTGGAAATCGAAATAAAAATACAACATTTAAAAAGAATCAAAAAACACGTGAAAAACTTACAGATAAATTTAAGAATACATACACCCCAAATCACTAACTAAGAAGACAAATAGAGACTTCCCCGTGGTCCAGTGGTTAAGACTCCGTGCTTCCACTGCAGGGGGCGCAGGTTCGATCCCGGGGGGCGGGGTGGGGGGACTGAGATGCTGCATGCCCCGCAGCGTGGCCTAAATAAATAAATAAAAGCTTTTTAAAAAAAAAAAAAGAGAGAGACCAATAGACATACTATGATCACAGATCAAGACTCAAAAAAGTGTGAAATCTCTCTCCAAACTGACCTATAGATTGAATACAATCTCAATCAAAATCACATCAGGCTTTCTGGGGTACAAATTAGTTAAGCTTATTCCAAAATGGAAATATGTACAAAGAACCAAGAGCGGCCAAAACAATTTTGAAAAAGATGACCAAATTTGGATGACTTGTACTAGGACAGCAAGACTTCCTATAAAATATAACAATCAAGGCAGTGAGGTGCTGGCATGAGGACAAATGGAAAACAATATAATCCAGAGCTGAGAAACAGACCCGTGCATATATGGTCACTGTGATAAAGGGACCAAGGCAATTTAATGGTGAAAGTACAATGGTGCTGGAATAACTGTACATGCAGATGGCACTGTACACCCTTATGGAAGAAAATGAGCCTCACAACACACACAAAAATTAAGCAAAATGGATCACAGACCTAAATGTAAAGTTATGAAATATATAAAACACAATATAAGAGGAGAGAGACTACTGCAAGCTTAGCCTAAGAAAACAGTTCTTAGATAGGAGACTCAAAGTCCAAACCATCTAAGAAGTTGACAGAACAGACTTTATAAAAGTTAAAAATTTCTGCTCTTAAAATGATGCTGTTAAGAAAATGAAAAAATAAGGCACAGACTGAGAGATGATACTCTCAATACACTTATCTGAACAAAGACTTGTATGCAGAATTTTTTAAAAGTTCTTGGAATTCAACAGTAAGAAACGGCCCGATGAAAACAGAAAGTTGCGGGGTGGGGGGGGAGATCTGATGAAACACTTCATAAAGAATGCCCAATAAGCCACAAAAAGATGCTCAACCTCATCAGTCATCAGGCAAATGCAAATTAAAACTACAATGAAATTCCACTATACTCCGGTCAAACTGCTAAAATTTAACAACCTGACAATACCAAGTGCTAACAAGGATGTGGAACAACTATTAACTCTTAACTCATTGCTAGCGGTAACGCAACATTGTATAACTGCTTTGGGAAAGTTTAGTAATTTCTTATAAAGTTAAATATATTTACACTATGATCCAGCAACTTCATTACTGGGCATTTGCCCAAGGTAAAGGAAAGCACATGTCCACATAAAGATGTCTACATGCATGTTCACAGCAGCTTTACTCATAAACAGCCAGAAACTGGAAACAGCAGGAGGGTCCACCAACAGGAGAACAGGTAACCGCATTGTGATTCCCCATACAACACTGCTCAGCAATAAAGACTATACTACTGATGCGGCAGCGTGGATGGATCTCCAAAAATCATTAAGCTGAGTGAAAGAATGGGGACACAAAAATATGCTTATGATTCCATTTGTATACAATTTCAGGAAAGACAAGTCTCAGTAACTAACTAATGATTACCTGGAGCCAGGGACATGGGTCTTGGCCAGGGCGGGACACAAAGGAACCTTTCGGATTAGTGATTAAAGGAGTGTATTCATTTGGCAAAATTCATTAAACTGCAGCCTTAATGTGGGCATTCTGTGTAAAGGATACCTCAGTAAAGGTGATATTTTAAAATATAAACAAATACTGAAATCTAGTTACGTTTTCAAACAGTGGTGTGGTTATAAACTCTGAAACTACTTTCTTTGTATTCGAATCTTGAGCTAGTGACTGAGAACAGTATTGAGGACAGTGGAAACCGTATTCTCACTATTACAGAAAAGAGTTACCAATATGAAGAGAAAGACATCTAGAATTCACTGTGAGGGACTGAACTGGAATAGGAGGCATATTGTTAACTCATGGTTTTTATTTTTATTTTATTTATTTATTTTTTTGCGATACGCGGGCCTCTCACTGTTGTGGCCTCTCCCGTTGCGGAGCACGGGCTCCGGACGCGCAGGCCCAGCGGCCATGGCTCACGGGCCCAGCCACTCCGCGGCATGTGGGATCTTCCCAGACCGGGGCACGAACCCGTGTCCCCTGCATCGGCAGGCGGACTCTCAACCACTGCGCCACCAGGGAAGCCCAGTTAACTCATGGTTTTTAAACGCTAGATAATGGTAGAGACAAATATATAAATAAGTACACACATACGCCTATGTGTTTACACATACACACAAATTTCTCAGCTCTTTTGGCTAAAAATATCTTGAACGCAAGTTCTCAAATGTGGCAATGCTATATCCACAAGGAGCAAAAATGGCTTCTTTGTGGAAGGATGAAAAATCTAAGCTACAACAACGGTGTGTGGCCTGACAACAAGCCCCCAGCACAGGAACAAACACACAATATGACCTGTGGTGTGAACACCGCACGTGGGGGTGGTGTGCTTAGGCGAAAATGTCTAGACTCCTGGGGAGTGATAATGAAAGAAACTGGTCTGGTGGCCACGGCACACTCGGCACCGTGAGCAGGCCCAGCCCACAGACGCTGGCTGCTTTGGGGGGCTAAATGCAATTACCCACTGAAGAAAACCAGGATTCCACAGAGAAAAGGCCGATTTCCTAACTGAGATGGGGAAGACACGACAAAAACCTGGATCACCTTACAACACCCAAAGCTAAGGATGCCCTCCTTAGTATGACACGACAGCCATCCCACCAACGTGTTCCCACTGGCTGATCCTGGACAACCTGACCATCAGAATAATTAATTATAACAGTGAGTTAAAACCCAGTAAATAAAAGATCCACGAGTCCACAGTGACACGAATCCATCAATGATGGGGGAGAAGGGCAAGCCGGCCCTCACAGAAGGAAGGACGAGCTCAGCCATGGGTGCGTGGCAAATCCAGGGAGCGAAACGTCCACGGGTGGAGGTTACGAGATTCCAAGAGTCTCCCTAACGACTGGCACTTTTGCAGGGGACGCCAACCTCACCGAGAGAGCAGACTTTACCTGACCGACATCAGGATAAAGTGGCAGGTGTACCGAGGAGGCCACGACATCACCTCCAGGGTCTTCCTGCTCAAAACTTGTGACTGATGGCGACCACACAACGGAAACTCCAGCTGAGGGAGATCTCACACTGTAACTGGCCTATAGTCTCCAAAGGTTTCAAGGTCATAAAGAAAATTGGGAAACAGTGGCAGATTTAAGGCAATTAAAGGGACATGACAACTCAATGGACTGCACTGATGGAGTGGATCCCGCTCTGGGGAAACCGAGAGACTGCTGGGACAGGTGACGAGGCGGGACGTGGGCTGTGGATGAGACGCTACTGTATCTACGGTAATGTCCAGCTTTTCACCCCTGTATTCTGGCTCTGTAGGAGAATACGCTGTTCTTAGGAATCATACGCCGGAGTATTGGAGAAGGTTGGAGTAGATCTTGAGGAAATTGGTAAGTTCGGCAACAAAGATCCATTTGAAAAAACTCCTTCCCTGCAGAATGAGCCAAGAGGTGAAAACTGGGAAGTGTCCGAGGACGGGAGCACGGGCTTTACTAAGCTGACCGCTGCTGACCTCTGCGTAGCACTGACATGGTCAGGTGCCCAGGTGGACCCTCCACTTTACGATGTGGTGCCCCCAGCTTGTGCGGCTGATTTTCTCCTGGGGCTACCTTAAGAATCCCTTTCTAGGGGGCCCTCTCCAACTCCTTCTCAGGTTATGTTTCCACAGCACCGTCGCTGTCACTGGCTCAACGTAATACAGTTTTAATTAATGAATGGTGTAATTCTTCCAACGTGGCTGTAAGCCCCATGCAAAGACGAACGCATCTGTCTGGTCCACTGCTGTGTATGTGATACCTGCCGTAAGGTGTGGGACTTGCCAGCACTTAGTCAACTAAAATGAAAACTTGGTGGAATGTGAGGGAGAAATCTAATAAAAATAATGACGACAAAAAAATCTCCTTAAAGAAGAGCCTTTAACAAAAAAAGTCTTTAGGGATACCAAGTAAGTTCCATTAATGCAACTCTAATTTCTTTTCCCAGTCAGGGCTCTTTGAAAACCCGAGTCCTAACCCCATCTCCGTACAAACTGGGCATTCTGAGAAACTCCAGCAATGCCGCAGACCAGGAATCACTGACAAAACTGAGCAGCCGGCCTCCAAGGGCGCCCCTCACACCCAGGAGGGCAGGGCACGCACGGGACTGCACAGTCGCTACTGGGAGGGAGGAGGGCCCCCCCCCCCAGTGACCCTCCCTGGAGGCCGGCTGGAGAGACGGGCAGGTTAAAAAGCTGCTGGGGCTCTCGACTAGAGGACCCGAGCGGCCGGGGCCAGGAGGCACAAATAAACACCAGCTCTGCCCAGCAGGAAGAGGGGCACTCCGGGAAGAAGCAGGGCTTCCAGGAGTCGCTGCTAGTGCAGAGAGCAGAGAGGCGAGGACGGACTCGCAGTGGACGATGAGAAAAGGAGGCCAAGGACCTGCCCCTCCTAAGCTGGCTCAGGCGGGACAGACGCTGTCCCCCGAGCAGCCTTGCTGGCATATCGCAGCCTGTGCATGAAGGAAGCCCCCTACCATTCCAGCCCAGGGCTGGGCCTCCGTCCGTGCCCACCTCCGCTTCTCGTCCTTCCCCCTCCCACCCCACCTGACTTGTCCTCCAGGGCATGGGAGGGCCCCTGCGTAGCAGCAGCTGCCCCTCCTGGCACGGCTGCCTCGCCAGCCTGGCGTCTGTCTTCACGGTGGGCATCGCAGCTCCAGTCCATGCTTCCGCCTTCCACGTGGGACACCCCTGCTCCCAGATCCTATCACCGCACCCACCGTTAATCACACAGTTAACTAGAAGATGGGGCTAAGCCCATTTCGCTAACTGTGGAAGCAGCCTATCACCCACCTGCACAAACCAAAGACTCTGCAGCGGCCGCCAGCAGAAGCCCGTGTCCCTCCTCCCCAGTCCGGAGCACACCCCTGGAGCCCACCCACGCCCACCTCCCACCGCCAGATGTCCTGCCGGCGGCAGCCTCTAACGTCTAGACC
>NW_006777568.1:354780-362042 GCF_000442215.2 Lipotes vexillifer
CTCCCCTCCCCTCCCCTCCCTTCCCCTCCTCAGCAGCTTTACTGTCGAGGCCTCCACACACAAATGATCCTACGCGCCGAAGCCCAGGCCACCTTCCTCGCCAGAATGGACGTGACACTGTGCTGCGCGGGTGCTGGGGGGACAGACCCGGTCCCTACCCTCCCGTCAGCCTCAGTGGAGCTGCTCTCCTGCAAAATGACGCCAACCCAAGTTCAACATGCAACAAAGCTGCGTGCGCAGAAGGCGGCACTGCTCACGCTGGGGGTTAAGGAAAAGCGTCCTGAGGGTAAGACGTGCTGCTGCCAGACGGGCAGGCTGAAGCCAAAGACAACTGTCTCCGTGAAGAGACTACGCAGTGCAGTCACCAACAGTGGAGATATTTTTGCCCTCCACCATCAGCTGACTCAGGACATTTAGAGAAGATGAACTCTAAGAGCTTAGACGTCTGAATAAAATCTCCATCCCCAGCCTCACCCTAGACTACAGCACAAAGAGGAGGAATAAAGCCCTAAGTCTGTACACGTCAAGGAGCATGAAACCTCCGTGCTGCAGGGCTGCAGGAGGTGTGGCGCACGCTCCTCTGGACCGAGGGCGGGCTTTCCCTTGCAACTAAAGTTAGGAAGCAAACCCAATTTCTAGGAAAGAGAAACAAGTGGGAAATGAGTTTCGCTTAAAATCACAGCTGCTGATACAGGCCTTTCACTCTGCGCGTGAAAGAAAATGCTGTTTATGTCAATGGCAAGAAATGTATAACCACATATAACCTTTTCCCTCCTTTCCTTCGTTCCACACGCACACAAAATCCCGCAAATCTCTACTCAACCGAAAGCAAAAACATTCACTTCATGAGTAAGGCTTAAAACAGGGAGGAGGAAAAAAAGCACAATGGGAGCCGGGAGTGTAAACGGTGCCGGGGGACACGCAGAAGCACCGCGGAGACGCTGCAGAGGGGCCTTCCCAGCCCACATTTAGGAAACGTGAGCCTCTTCAGCACCGGGCCTGGAATGCACCACGTACTGAGGTCTGGTGTCAATTTAAATGCATTGAACACCAGAAAAATGCCCCCAACCAGGGCTTCAAACTTGTACAGCACATTTCCACTCAACCCAACTAGATTGCCTGTCACATCTGACACGGCTCGTCAAAAGTTATCCTTCACTGCTCATGGGCAACATCGAGGTCAAAAGACCAAGTACAATGGTCCAACCCATCCCCATTTTTTTTGCTTCAGAGCAGCAGATATTGAACTCTAAAATGACAAGACAGAGCAGCTTGAAACGGCTGCCAAAGAAACAGAAGCTGTCCAAGGCCGCTGATCTCAAGTAGAAAAAGCAGTCGGTGTGGGCATGTCAGGGTGAGGATCCCTCTGACAGTCTCACACAAAGAAGCCAGAGCCAGCACAGGGAGCTCGGAGGGCTCTGCACCTGGCAGCAAAACAAGCTCGCACGCCCAGAGGGCTGCAGGGGAGGACCAGCCCCGGAGGCGGCGCCGGCCTGACGGCACCTGGTCGACAGGAGCACGGCGAGCCCCACACCTTCCTCGTGGAAGCACCCATCTCAAAACCCCACCGCACTTCAGCCCGAAAAAGGAAGCAATTCTGACACAGGCTACAGCACGGATGAACCCTGAGGACATTACACTGAGTGAAATAAGCCAGTCACAAAAGGACATCTTCTATGTGGCACGGAGAGCAGTCAGAGTCCCAGGGACAGAAGCGGGATGGTGGTACAGGATGGGGGCCCGGGGAAGGGGACTGGGGAGCTGCTGTTTAACGGGTAGAGTGTTTCAGCTGCGGATGATAAAGAAGCTGTGGAGACAATGGTGGAGACGGCTGCACACCATGAATGTACCTCATGCACTGAGCTATACACTTAAAAGTGGCAGCGACAGTAAATATTAGGTTATTTGTATTTTTACCCCAGTAAAAGACAAAAACAAAAACAAACACTTGTTCACTATGAATTAAAAGCAAAGTCGTGGACATCAACCATTTCTTTCATGTATGTGCTCCCTTTTGCACAAAAAGAATCCAGGTTCTGCTGGGAGGTGAAACAGGGAGGACCAGGCGCTCTGGCGTGGCCTCTGCGCATCCGCCCCAGAGCCTCCTGATGCCTGTGGCCGACGAAGCCAGAGACACGGCGCGTGGGTCCGTGGCACCAGCATCACTTGAACAGTCGTGTGTGTGTAATGCGGAGGGGGTGCTCGATAATTTAGACGGTAACTAGTTTAGACCTTTTCATATTAGAAGAAACACTGATATTTCACCATTTCAAAATAGAAGATGGCATGTCATGACATGGCACGTTTGGGGGTTAGCCCACCGTACCTCCAGAGCCAGGGAGGGGGCAGCAACCTTCCCCCAGACACGGGGAACCTCAGACGGCAAGTCAGGTGCAGGCACATACGTGTCCCAGCAATCCAGACAGGCAAGGAAAGGGGCCCCGTGGCTGGGGGCAGGGCCCAACTGAGTCCAGGTCCACCCAAGCGCCCAGGCCACATGGACAATGCTAGAATCTCCAGGCGAAACGTGGCCCAAGTACGCCGCCTCTCGTTTCGATTTTAATCGTTAGGAAGCAAAGTGCATTTGTTACCTATCTGATTCCTTCAAAATGACTTCCTCTTGGTTTCATTCTGCATACCAGCCCCCAGGGAGCTCTCTTCCCTGTTGGACCCAAGATATTAAACAAGGTTCAATTTTCATGTGACTCTTCCAGGACAGACCCTGAAGGCCCTGGCCGGTTCCAGTCTCCCTGTGCCATGATGTTTCCAAACAGCTTGTAGCATGGTTTCCCTATCCCAGTGCAAACAGGGATTAAAAAATAAAATAATGTTTTAGATAGACTGGCCCCTCAGGAGGTCTGCAGCTATGTGTCTGGACTCAAGTTATAACAGGGTGTGTAACCATTTTAAGTATGGCCCAAACAGTGTTAGAGAATGTTATCAAGGCTTTGACCGGAACCACGCGAGGACAGAGTAGGCGCACTGCTCCCGATGCATGGGGCTGGCAGCGAGGTAAGGGCCCAGAGATACTTGGAGCTGGTGTGAGGGTCTCAGGCAGCCGGAGGCCAAAATGAAGGGCTCCCTCGACAAAATGCCCAATAAAATTATTCCACAACAGTGGGAAGGTAAGTACCTTACCCTGCACATCATTAAAGGTTAAAAGTCACTAGGCTTTGCGGCCAGCACAGCTTCCCTGGAAACCGTTTACATGCACACGGGGGCCACCAGCCAGCGGGGATGTGGGGAAAGAAGCTTGCTTGCCAGGTGACCCTGCGCACGACAACCCACGTGTGCAGAATGTACTGGTGCGAGCAGGTAGAAAATGAGACGGAGACACACGCTTCAACTCAACATTTAAACTGCGGTGCCTGCCCAGACTCCTTTTTCAGGGCCTGCCCACCACACCCCAGAGCTCAGGAGGGTTTAGAGCTGCATCCCTTGCTGCTGCCCCTGTGCGAGAAGCATCTCACCCACAGCTGCGGTCCTCCCAGAGGGCAGTCAGGGGCCAACACCCGACTGACATGGGGAGCCCCAGGCCCGAGCCCTGGCCTCAATTTGGAATGACTCTGAGGCCGCTGCAGCGCCAGAGCTCCCTACAGCTCCCTGTGACCTCACGTGCAACCAGCTGACTATGCAGAGTCCCTGGCTTCCCCCTGCTCAGTCTTGCCTTTCACACTTGCTTCGAGGGTTTATCTCAGGAGTCCTCCCCCATATATCATCTGCATGCAACTTGCACCTGAGCTTGTTTCCAGTGAACTCTGAGACAAGCCCCTTTTACGTCTGTGATTTGGTGCATTCATTCATTCTATGCACTATAAAGACTGCAAAATAAAAAGTAACTAAAGGCTGAAATACCAAAGCCTAAGAATTAGAGGCACAGTGAACTACTGCCCAACACCCCGTTACCTGGAACCTTCACATTTCATTTATTCAACAGGGACTCTGTACCTACTGTGTGCCAGACACTATTCTAGGCTCACAAGACACATCAGTGAGTCAAACAGGCAGAGGGTCTGTCTTTATGGAGGCTGCACTTCAGTGGGAGAAGACAGGCAAACAAGTAAATCATGAATTATATGCGAGACTGGGGCTTTGCAAACTTTCCTACAGGAAAGGCATTCCTCGGTATCCACAGGAGATTGGTTCCAGGACTGCTCACATACCAAAACCTGAGGATGCTCAAACCCCTCGTATAAAGTGGCGCGTAGGACAGGTGGCCTCTGTATCCTCTGGCTCCTTGGCTGGTTGAACCTCGGTGGGTGCAGACCCGTGAGTGCGAAGGTCTGAGGGCTGATTGTACTACATATTCGACGCTTGCAGGTCATTCTGTCTTTATTACAACTGCTCAACTGTGGCGTCGTAGCAAAAGGCAGCCATATATGAACAATGTCCGTGGCTGTGTTCCAATAAAAACTGTATTTACAAAAACAGGTAGCCAGCCTTCAGCCTTAGTTGGCAAACTCCTATTCTAGGTGGTTTAAAAAAAAAAAAAAGAGCAGGAAACAGAGATCAGGAGTGCTACGGTGGGGATGGGGATCATTACCGCACATGGCAGAGGACTCAAGGAAATGATGGGCAGCTATGCGAGTGGGTGCAGTGATCGAGTGTTCCAGGCAGGGGGAATAGCACATGCAAAGGCCCTGGGGTAGAGCATACTTGGCAAGTTCAAGGGACAGCCAGGAGGGCAACACTGCTGGAGCAGAGGGTGGGGGAAGCTGGAGATGAGTTCAGAGAAGGGTTGGGGCGGATGGGCCGATCACACGGGCCCTGCAAGGCGTTTTAAGGCCTCTGGCTTTAATACAATCATGATGAAATTTACAAAGATTAAGGTGAAATTATTATAAGATGATAGTGTCTTGAAAAATCAATATACTCTTAACATTAAAAATATCTTGATACATTCTAAGTCTTTGAAAATTCTATTTCACACAGACTATAGGATAACTCTAACTGGGATATTTCAACACATGAGAACATATTCCAAAATAATCCAAACAACAGTTCACCATATATGGAAATACCTCCAAATCTAAGGCACTCAGTATCTGCCCGTAGCTTCCGATTCACCTCCTTTGCTTTTCAACACAGAAGTCACTCGGAGTCTCGCTGCCCCTGGATTTTCAACCTTCCTCTTGCTGCCAAGCTTCCGGGACTCTTTCTAAAGGCCTCGCTCAGACACAGCCTCTGACAGCAGCCTTCCAGCCAGCCACTCCTGTGGCGCCTCCCCAAAGAAAACCCTGAACGAGGCCTCCTTTTCGCGCTCTGTCACACTCTGTGCGTCACTCGGTGAAAGCACTCAGACATCTGCCTCCTCAGAAACAAGTTCTGGGAGGGGAGGGAGCGGGCTGCTTGTCCCGGCCCTTGCTGGTGGCATGAAGGTTATCAGCTTAAAGCAGAGAACTTCACGTACGCCGGTACTCACTTCATCATCTTCTGGTACACGGGTCTGAAAGGAAGCGGGGTCCCCCCACCCACCCCCCAGCAGCTAGACCAGCACTGCTCCTGACTGCCCTTCGCCCTGATGGTAACGTGGCCCGTCTGGTCACCCAAACAGGCCACAGCCGCCCGGTCTGTACGATGCATCTCTATGACAGCAGAAGACTTGGCTGAAGCCAGGAATGGGGTGGGTGAAGAGAGTTATGGATAATCTCCCCCTCTGAACCAAACCCCTATTTGCCTCTCAGGATCGTTTCCCACTTGTATTACCACTGCTGTCACATACACAGCCCTGCCCTGCAAGAAACTTACTGAGCACCACTCAGACTGGACCTGCTTAGGAGAGACCTAAGGGGCTCCGAGTGCAGAAAACACTGTGTCTTCTTGCTGCCGCTCACTGGCTGATGACACAGGAGCACGCTCCTCAAAGGGACACTGTGCATTAATTAAACACGCTTTTTATTTCCCTTACATCAACTGCTACATCTCATTCTAAACAAACAGCAAAGGAAAAATTAGCCAAGACCCACATCTAGCACGTGAGATAAAAGTGCAAGGAGACAGAGAATGAAACACCAACCAGCAGAGGGACACAAAATGGGTCTTATCCCCCACACTTTAAAAAGTTCCTATGTTCTCACGCTGAACCCTCCCTCGCTAAAATAAAAACAAATACGGAAAGCAGCTGAGATAATTATCGTACCCATAAATGTTTTTCACGGAATAACATAGAAGAAATAGGCAAGAAGGTGACGGAACAGACTATTAAGGAGAAAAACTAAACCGGAGAGCATATAATTATATGCAAAGAGCTTATGCCTTAATATAAAGAAAACTTTTTAAGCGTAAGATAAAAAGCCATGCCTCAATACACCAGCTTTCCAATAGAATACATTCAATTCAAGTGATTCTCATAATTTCAAAACAGTGTTATTTGCTTTATTTCAGAAGTCCTATTATTTATACATTTTACGATGGGTGAGAGCAAAGAGGTTCGGTACCTCTCCTAGGGAGAAACCCGGCCTCACGACACAGCTGCAGTGGGAATGTGGAATTCCTACCCTCTCCCTCCCATTACAAGCTAGCTCTGTGACTAACTTCAGCAGGCCTCTCCGTGTGGAGACTATTTCCACACTCTGCTCCGGGCTAAACATTCTTCTGTGTGTGCTAGTGAACTCAACAGCCTCTTTAACATCTGAGAACGAATTACTGACAAGTCATTTTTTGCCCCATATTGCAAGTCGACGTGGCAACCCTGTTTTTTTTCTATTATAAACATGTGCGGTACCTCGGCTCCAAGTCGTCCTGGATGCCGATACAAGATTCATAATGGCTGTCAGAATCTGCAATTTTCCCTTTTGTTTTATGAGGTCAGGCAATATTACGTGCACTGATATATTCCATTTTCCCAGCTGAAAACCTTCTCATTTGAGCCCGACAGGTTGAGGGAGTCATGATTTTGCAACCTCGCATGTGAAACACGGTACAAGGGGGCAGGTGGCTAACCCCACGCTCTCCTCTTGCTCTTGTCCACTGGCAACAGTAAATTAAACTGTCAAAAATGGAATTGTCCTGTCATCAACAAAGCTATAGCTTCACAAGTATTGCAACATCAGATATATTTCTAATTCTGCATTTCCCTGCACCTGTAATTTCATCAGAAATTCGCGCTGGACCATGGTGAGAAGCTGTCCAAGGGACACTGGCACTGTGAATTCCTTTAGAGGTTTGACGTGGCATTTCAAAGACAGAAATTAATGAACAATTCCGGCAATTTGTAATATATATAAAAAGGCTGCTCAGTGTGAGGTTCTGACCTTCAGCAG
>NW_006777568.1:362440-372744 GCF_000442215.2 Lipotes vexillifer
TCAGCAGGACCCCTCAAAAGGGCAGAAATGCTAACGTGGATATGACATGCTGCGTAGCAGAGTGAAAGGAAATTACACACAAGTTACTCTGCAAACAAAACAAAGCAAATTACAAACAGTCCAGCAACAGCCAATCCCCCTGAAAATTACTTAATGGTCACCGCGTCCCGTGACCTAGATTGCTATTAAAATGCTTAAGATCAGGAATAAAACGAGACCTCTTCGTCAGTGATTTGATGTAAAATGGAACTTCAGTCCTCAAGCTGAATGTTACCAGACAATCCACTTTAATCTTAGGTGTGACCCAAACCGTGCTGGTTTCGCTCAGGTAATGATGCTTCCTCAGCTTCTCCGGCAGGAGAAGTCAACTGCCCGCTTCCTCCTCAGGACGTGGATGTGGCTCCAGGGCTCCTTCAAGATGCCTCACTCTTACTGTTTCTGCCCACAGATCCGCCTGGATTGCACTGCCAATAAATGACTCCCTTGTAAGTTGAACAAAAGTCAAGAACCTTCTAGCTGCTACCCACACGATACCCCTGCTCCGGAGCCTCACTCAGCAAGTGGGTGATGAGTCCTCTGAGCAGCCCTACAAGCCGGCACTGTAAAAATGGGCTTCTCTATCCTGTTTCAAAATAACAGAAAGTCACGCGTCTGGTTGTTACTAATTAAATACTGCGATCAAGTATCGTTATAGATTATCTCTACAAAAATTCATTGCTTATCAATCATAACGCTCAGGACAGAAAGCTAAATTGAGATGGGGAATCATTTCACAGCTTAATACAGTCAAAGTGACTCAATATTCCTTTATTAATTCTCATTTAATATCACTTTAAATTGCTGCCATTATTATCCTACCGTAGACGAAAGATTCTGTGTAATTAGTCTGTATTAAGCCCTTTTTATTTATAAGGAGCCAAATAAACAAACCCACTTTAATTACCTGGGCCCCACAATATTGATCTGAGCATCAGAATTTAATATGACTTTATTTCAAATTTCCATATGACTAGTATTTAAATTTGTTCCAGCAATAACAATTTTGCAGGCACAAATGGCTTTTCATTCAAAGTATGTAAATGAATGCCTAGCGCTGGGGAGCCAGAGGCTTCCTGCGCCCACAGCATGTTTACTGAGACCTCAGGGGCCTCCTTGCTCCGCGCTTTGCTCCCTAATGCGGCAGGAAAAGCCACCAATTACCAAAAGAGACAAAAGTCAACGAAGACAGGGAGTCTTCTCCCTCCCAAACCATGTTCTCTCTCACTTCGGTACACGGTGTTAACGACATACAAATTTTGGGGTCATTAAGTATAAACAGGAGCGGAAAGCCAGACAGGCAGGAAGGCGGGATGTGCGGACGTCAGCACTTCAAGTGCTCTCCTAATCCCACAATGCAAGTTTCAGCATTATTGTCTCCATTTAACTTGCATTAGTACCTGGCACCTTGATTACACTGCTGGGCGGTAATCTTCGCCTGCACATGCCATCATTACTTATGTCAAGCCTCTCGAGTTGTTATGAATACTATGTTGTTTTACGAGAGAGAGGAAATTAGTGCCAGTCCCCTAGAGTTTTGGGTGCTTAACACTGAAGCACTATGCGGCCCTCGAAAATCCCACAACAAATCCTTGTTTAGTGCCACATGGAGATAAGGACTTTGCAGCAACATTGGAGCATAAATAACTCATGTCCCTCTTTATTTGTAAATGTCAAAAAAGAAATCGCTGTTCTTTAATGTTGCTTTTCATACAAACACAGCAGACAGAACCTGTCTTCGTAGCCGTGTGAGCACACACCAGCTGAGTGAGGCGTTCTGACTCAGGCTGCAACCCCACGCTAAGACACGAAACAAAGAAACGTCCACAACATGTGTTTGAGGATTACCATAAAATGCTGTTTTGGATGTATTTTTAATAAAAATGAACTTATCAAATCCAGGGGAAACATGTCGTAGTAACGTGAGCCTTTCCTCCAGAGTACAATAAAGTAGAAAAAATGGTGCCTCACATGGATTGCATTTTCAATGTTTTTTTAAATATGATCCACTATGTTGTTGGAGAGAATTATTTTCTGGTATTGTAGGGATTTTTGCATTGTCTTTATTCTGTTTACACAGCAAATGAAACTCACAATATGAATAGGTGAACTCCCTAGGGAGAAAAGGAAATTTAGAAATGATGTACAGATGGGGACGGGGGCCATGAAAACAGAATATAAATTAATGTGCCCCCAACAGTCACATCTGGAATTGAACAGGCCAAATCAATAATTTTGACATTAAAAGAAATTAAAGATCAAGCAGCGCAAATAGTAGGATAAGTTGTATGTGTGTGTTTTTTTTTAAAAATATCATTCGTTTACAATATGTTTGAAAAGGCATTCAAAATAAAATAATCAAGATATCCAAGCCGAAAACGGGGCCTGGATGTGTTATTCTCTTTCTTTCTTTCCTTCCTCTTTCTCTCTCGATAGCTTGTAATAACCTATTCAAAATATCGCTCCCACAAAAGGGTTTCTGTGTCCCGCCTTTTCAAAGTTCTTCGCTCTGTGTGCAGGAACAGGATGTACTGAAGTTTTGCATCTTGAACTTGTTCATGTTTAATTTAATGAAATGTTAAAAATAAATCTCAGACGGCAAACAAATAATCACGTGCCTGATAACACAGCAGGGAAGCCGTGAGCCAGGTTGAAGGGCTCGATACCGAAATTGTGATCCCGTTTACTTCTTTTCTCTTGACCCCTTTGCCATCTATATTTATGCAGCCCGAGGCAGACTAAACAAAAAGAAAAAGAAGTCTTTGGCAGCATCTTTTGAAAGACCCCGAGTAAGGACTGCTGGAGACATCATTACGAAAATGAGGAAAGGCCTCAGGGTCACAGCCTGCCAACCAGGAGGGCCAACTTCGGGGTGCAGGCGGGGGCCTGCTGGGGCACCCTGTCCTCTCGGAGAACCCGCACAGCCCCACCCTCCCCCAGAGCGACAGACCCCCCGGGGCGCCTCCCCTTTCATTAACCACCCTGGGAGAGTGGGCTCCTCCACACGCTCTCAAATGAAGCCAATTTTGAAAAATGGCTTCTGACAGGCCTATAAAACTTGCATGAAGTGACCAAATGGGTGCTCCTAAGCCCACAGACGGCCCCAAGTCACAAATCTGAGAAAGCAGCACATTAACGACTGCTAAATTCTGTAAGTAAAGTCCTCTGGAGCCAAGGCGAATTCACTGTCACCAAATCTTCACCGTCCACTGCATATGTAAAGAATTTTTTTTCAGAAGATAAAATATTTTTCTGTGTGTAACAACAGGCATGACTTATTTCAGAATTAAGTACTAGGCTCTCTGGTGCTTTGGGAAATGTAAACTACAGTTTTTACTCCAAATCCGCAATCCACTTCACTAGCTTGTGCTCTCCAAAGGCCCTGAGCAGCCCCATAAGATGATGAGCAACTCAGAGGGCTGGTGCACCATGCAAACAAGCGGAGGGCGGAGAAAAGCCACGCCTCTCCCCGGTTTACCTAATCAGTAAACTGATGTATAAACTGCTTTGGTAGAAAATAAACAGCGAGCTACACATATACAGCACTGACTTTTAAAAAAACAGACCTCCAGTGCTTGTAGACACACACGCGTACACATCAGATCATGACTAGAGGTCAGTGGGCAGCGCCCACCCAGCCCACCAACCTCCCCGGAGCCAAAGGTGGGGAAGGAATCCGGGCCGGGCCCGGACTTGGCATCTTCAGCCTCGCAGTTTAAGGAGCACCTTCCAAACTACAAAATAATCTTAGTTTCAAATTACATAAAAATAACTGATGCTTTCAATACAGCACTTAAATAAAAGAAAGTTTTATTCTTCACAGTGTAGGTGCTGGTATTTTTTGTAGCTGACAAGCTGCCCATACAAGAAGTCTAATATTCTTGCCAACAAAGGCATTTGAAATTAGCAATTGCTTTTAGAAACTTTAATTACAATTTTAAAATGCCATTTCTGCTCTATAATAGATTCCAATTGTTTCAGTATTATCTGGCTTGCAAATAAAATCTACAGTAGATGACAATATTCCCAGGATTAATCACTCTTGAAATTCTAATATGCTCTTGAAATACCAAATAAAAAAGACAGCAATGTTGTTGATGTACTGAAAGCTTCTTGCTTTTTGCAGTTTGCTATTATTATGCATATCCAGGTAGAAAGTTAATTAACCCAAAGCTTAAGCTAATTATGATAGCAGAATGCTATCAACCCAACGCGCTCAGTCAGACAGCTGTCCGGAATTTCATTTGCTAATCATTTGTCTTTTGGCTGAGCATATGGTACATTTTCATGCTATCAGAGGAACAACAAACAGCTGAAAATCATTAACTAAAAACAATGTGCATAAAATCAGAAGCAGTTTTTTATACAGCTTTGTGTCAGACAAAAAGCCAGATCCTTGCCCTATAAAAATTAATGATTATTTTGGTTCTTGTCACTTAAAAATTTTAGCTGATAGTGCAATAAATATGTGACAGGAATTTCAGTTGTGCCAATTACCTGTTTATATGAGTTTGCAAAAAAGAGTCTATATTTATGACAAGGACATTTTAATAAATGGGTTTTTGGGGAGATTATGAAATACACGCATAAGTCTAAAGACTTGAAATTTGGTTCTGAGGAAAGCCTGTTTTCTCCGTCCTAAACCTCAGTATCAGTACACTAAAACACTGAAGACGGCTTTTTTAATTGCAAAGTAAAACGTATGAAATATACTTGCACACATTCCTGAAGCAGTATGTGACATTTCTAAGACCATCCAGAAATCCGTGTAGACATCAGAACGCTACATAAATCATGGCAGAAAGTTCACCTCAGTGTGGAGGCTGGGAGGGGTAGGGGCGGGGGGCCTCCAGGAAAGACCTCCGGTGATGCCGGCGAGGACACAGGTGTTCTCAGCCCTGGCTGGGGGCCTCCCCACTCCTTTCAGTGTGAGCCTCACGGCAATCTCACCTTTGCACTGCCGGTCTTAATTACCTGAAAGCTTGAAAGACAAGGAGGAAATACGAAAACAAGCAGGGTAGGTCTACTCCACTCCTACAGGCCACATCAGCAGGCGTACACCCCCAAACTGAGATTATAACCCATAAATTCCCACGGCATGGCACAATAAACTGCTACACACATCTTAACTGCCACCTGGCGAATGTGCCATGACACGATGAATATACACGCTGGGCTTCAAACTCATCTCGGAATCTTTCTAAACTTCGTCAGTTTTCAGATATTGTGGACCCACAGGTCTTATGTCTTAATCTAACTTGGAGACTGTAAGAGGTATATTCCTTTTAAGCATGACTGACTGGGTAAAGTGACATTCACAACATTTCTCTTCAAATCAACGCTACAATATTAACTTGTTATTTTTTAAAAAGCAATGAAAACCAAGACTCAAAATGGACATGATTTACTGTTATATTTGCTAACAGGGAAATTAAAATGCTTCTCCCAAACAGAGAAAAATGGGGCATTCGATCAAAGGGTAAAGTATTTTCCTACAAAAACCAAAAATAAACTTTCCTTCTTCTTGGGGAAGGCTGAGACGTGACTCTTTGTATGACGTGACATCTGCAACTGCGGCCAGGCAGAGGCTCTGCTGAGCCTGATTAATTGTTAGTCCCCGGGGATTTTGTTGGTCATGGACCAATGAACTATGGGGAATTTCCATGGCTGTAATGTACTGCCGGGACAACGCTCAACTCTGTTTTTATTACAGCAGCACTTCAACAGCAAGTACTCTCATACCACATCTTTGTTGCCCGGAAATGTCCAGAAACCTCGGACGCCAACCAATGCTTCCCTCAAGACGGACTGCGATGTGAGAAGGCATCTCCTTCACACTTTCCCCAAGGACTTTTGTTATTTATTTTAGACCAAATGAAAGTGAATTAGAAGAGATGCACTCCCTCTTTGCTACCCCAAAGTAACCTAACACATTCGCCAGTATCACGGGATTTTTTTTGTCATTGGTGGGGAGGCCTGAACAGAAGACTTCAAGGTCAAGTCACGATGAGGACTTTCCACAAAGTTCCAACTCCCAGAGTGGGAACCAGACGGCCCCTTGGGGTGGTCCCCTCATCAGTCAGCTAGGAAGGCTGGAATCTCTCAAGAACAGCTCTGAGCCACCAAAGTCTGCCCATGGCTCAGAAACACCTAGACCAAGGAAAATCAAGTGTCAGGAACCCTCAGTTAAACAGAAAACATCAAGACACCCAGACTGAAGCTACCACGTTGCTGTCCACGGCGTGGTGCTGCTAAGACAGTGCACACAGCCTGGAAGAGGAGCAGGGCTGGGTACGGACCAAACTGCGCATTTCTGTTTGCAAACCGAAAAGGACCTCTGCTTGCTACTCCACTGGGAAGACTGAAGCCAAACCTATTACTTTACTCATAAAGGTTTAATCATTTGCAGTTCAAATGTTGACGCCTCTTCCCAATGTGTAGAATTTTTCACATCTAAGTTTCTGAAGGAAAAAAAAAAAGCTTTCAGGTGAAAAATGCTGCCAACATGGCAAGGTATATGGGGGCTACTTAAACCTCGTCCTTAAAGCCCTTCCCTTCTCTTCCCAAGGCTACATGCTCAACTCTGATATTGATATTAATATTAATTTGTCATTAATGCTAATGTTTCACTAACCAACTACGAGTATTTTGAAATATCCAATTTCTCTGTGTAGCTAAACCTCAGGTTCCACTACGAAAAATGTTTTCTAATTATTGCTTTCTAGTAAGTCATCAGACAAAGCAGCGAGGTTTCCTATTAATTCGGGAATTTCATACTTTGGAAAGCAGGCCACCTCGGCAGGTCACGGCCACCACCTGCACTTCAGGACACCCCAGGACCAGCTGACATCCAAGTGCGCCATTTTGAGGGCAGCCTGCTGGGGCGGTAAGAGGAAATACAGATGTTTACCTAATTTGATTAATTTAATTTTGGAGCAAGTGATCCAATGACAGTAACGGGCGCTGTGCTTGCCAGTTCGCTGAGCAAAACAACAGGCCCCCGGACTTCCCTGGCGGTGCAGTGGTTGGGAGTCCGCCTGCCGATGCAGGGGGCGCGGGTTCGTGCCCCGGTCCGGGAAGATCCCACATGCCGCGGAGCGGCTGGGCCCGTGAGCCGTGGCCGCTGAGCCTGCGCGTCCGGAGCCTGTGCTCCGCAACGGGAGAGGCCACAGCAGTGAGAGGCCCGCCTACCGCGAAAGAAAAAATATAGGCTCCCAAAATACCTGCCAACCTCCCTCTGTCAAGAAACGGCTCCCCAGTCAAGCGCGTCCCGCACGGCGCAACGGCTCAGGGTCTATATTTAACTGCCTGCCGCGCTTCTAAGTGATAGGAACGGGTGACTATTGAATGCACTCCCCAAACACCTGGGCCAGGAAGTGATTTCAGCTTGTTGCCTCTAGTTCTGCCTATCAGAGGACCTTCTCGTTTCTTTCCCACGTGTCCCTCAAGAGGGGCCAGGAGCCAAAGGGAGTTCAGGTCAGCATGCAAGCACTGACGTGAGAGCCAGCCCCAGCCACGTGGAGCCTCCGGGACCATCCCGGACTGCCATGCCATGCAGGGGGCAGCCAAGGAGCGGTGGGCATGGACGCGTCCCTCACAGGAGCTGTGGCCAGCAGTGGGCAGGAGGGAGTGTCCCTGAGCCCATGCTGAGCTAGGCAGAGGCCAGCGTGCCTGCAGGGTGGACGGGCCCAGGCTGCGCCCTGGGTAATGGAGCTGAGCACAGCGGTGACGGAAAGGAGACCTGGAGTGGCCAGCAAACAGGACGCTCCACATTTACAGGGACGTGCACATCATTCCCATCAGACGGCAACAATGAGGTCACCTGTCACCTATCTCTTTGAGGAAGCATAAACTGTTGCAGCTTTCGGGAAGACTAGAGAAATGACCTATTAGAGCACAAACAGACATGCCATGTGTCAACGCTCCAGTCACGAGCGTGTGTCAGACACCGCCGTCCCAGGGGATAGAGACGCACAGAGAGCGTGCTGCTGCCCCCTGCTCTCCACCCTGGGAGGGTGCCAGAGGGCAGCTGTCTGCAAGCCAGAAAGAGGGTCCTCACAAGACTGGAATCTGCCTACACCCTGACTTTGGACTTTCAGCCTCCAGACCAGTGAGAACTAAGTGTCTGCTGTCTATGCCACCCAGTCTCTGTGTGTCACAGCGGCCCGAGCAGGCCAAGTCCCTCCCTAACAATCCACAACGGAAACAGCAAGCACAGCTTCACTCCACTGCTTAGTATTACAGTTTGGCGCCCACATGTAGTTCAGATTCTTCCCAATTCTGTTTATTCCAGACAGCAGTTTTCCACTTTAACTATGGAGCCAGCACCACTCCACAGGTGAGCGTGGGCCACCACGGCAATGACAACAGATGGGCTCGCACGTGCCAGGCCCGTGCAGCCCTTCACTCAGGGTTCCTCTCACCCACTGCACGAGGCCAACCCCGTCATCCCCGTTTTCCAGATGGAAACGGGCAGAAAGGACAAGTCACTTGCCCAAGGTTCCACAGCTAAGCAGCGTTCAAGCCAGGGCGCAGTCCTGGGAAGCCTGGCTCCTACGTCTGTGCTCGGGACACACGCTGGCTTAAGGACGGGGCTGAAGGGATCCTGAACACATGCCAGGACAGTACCACCCCATTCTGCAGCCGCCACCAGGCCTGCCCGGGCAGTGGGATGGCGGCTCCGCTCCGCTGCGCCCGTGGGCCTGGAACATGTGGCCAGCGCTTGGGTGGCAGCCGCTCAAGGAATGGCTGAGTGCCTGGATGCTTCCTGCCACGCTGCGGCCCTGGCCACTCACAGCTCCTGTGAAGCCTCTTCCCCCGCAGACAGGGCCCCGCCCCGCCCTGTGGGTGTAAAAACGCCGCACAGCCACCCAGTCTTTGTGTGTCAACCCCGGAGAGCTGAGGTTACAAGTGTTCCTCAGAAGAGGGCCAGATAGAAGTGTTTCAGGCTTTCCAGGCCACATAAGGTCTGTTTCCTAATCTTTATTTCCTACAAATCTTTATTTCCTTTAAAAAGGTAAAAACCACACTTAGTGCTTCGGCCGTACAGAAATGGGCTGGTGGGCCAGAGGTGGCAGACCACAGGCTGTCGTCTGCTGACCTCTGCCTCAGAGGGAAAGACTGAGGCTTCCGAACAATTAAAAGTCCACGTCATCTTCAGGTGAGATAATCCAAAAGGGACCGAGGCACTGGCTAACCAGTGTGGCAAATCTCACAGAATTCTTATTTAAAAAGGTTTCAAAGATTTTTACAATGTAATGGTGATGCTTCTCTTTTGTTTTTTCCTTCTGGGTGTAACTGAAAAGTAGGCAATAAAAATGAGAGAACTTAGATTTTTTTCCACTCCCCCAAACTTGAGTGAATGGAACCCAGCATGTTTTACTCAATTCTCACTGTAATGTCTGAGAGCTCCCTAAAGGTTCTCAAGCGATGCCGAGCTTTCCAGTCGCAGCTCTGCAATTTCACGCGAGGTTGAAATCCAGATGAACTTTTAACCAGAATGCCAGCCATGACAATGGAGCAATTTGTAAAGAAGGTTCCTCTGCAGCCTTAGAGCTCAGATGCAGCAGGACACCCTGGGACGTGAACCTTCTGACATCCAGCACTGGACGTCCCCTCTGTCCCCACAGCAGCTCAACTGCAGACGAAATAAAGAAAAAGGCACCAGTCAGCTGTGCGGGGCCCTTGAGCTTATTCACCCTAATTGGGACAGCGAAGTCGGATGGAGGCTTAGGGGAAACTCCTAGGTCCACAGCAGGGACCCCTGGATTCCCTTCCCCAACCGCACGGGGGCCCCAGGCATGCCCTGGAGCAACACCTGCCTGTGCCTCGCTGCACCCACCCCAGAGCAGTCCCTCCTCTCTGCCCTGGCTGTAATCCACTAGTGAAACAGGACTGTGGCGGACAAGGCCTGGGTAGGGATCCTGATCACAGCCACAGCCTGAAACACAAGAGCTGACTGGGTGCTCTAGGACACCATCCAGAGATCTGGCCACTGGGGGAAGAACACTTCTCCATTCCTGGAGTCACAGCAAAAGCAGATTCAGTATTACTTTTGTTACACGCTAGTTACTAAGGCAGGAAGGTATTCTGACAAATAAGCACAGCCCGCCGGCCCCCACCCCCGACGGGAGCCCCAGGATGCTCGGAGGGCGCCCACCTCCAGGCACACAGCAGAACCACAGGAAAGGCCTCTTCGGCTCACACGTGCTCCCTCTCCTCTGTGAGGACCACCAGTCCTTCCTGGTGAGATGTCCTGACGGAAGAGC
>NW_006777568.1:372780-386247 GCF_000442215.2 Lipotes vexillifer
GAGCGTGTGCTTGGCCTCAACAAAGACGAAGAGCCACCGCGTAGAAGGCTGTCCTTCAACATCGTTCTGGTTATAGCTTAGATTCTATTATATTCACAAACATTTATTAACATAGAAATGAAGCATGAAATTTAAGTATTCAGTTAGTGGGGGCAGGGATGGTAGGTCAATTAGAAAAGTCATGGCATTATTTACACTGTTACTCCATGACACCACAGGCGTCCCAATGCAAAGAACCACACTGAAATTCAGCCAAGTGTCAGAATTTAATCAGTGCGCATGCCACCTTCACTCTGGGGGGAGGAAAAGTCCCTGAGGACGACAGATGCCCAGTACAATCAGAAGTCCATCAAGACTCCATAATCTGATTGTTGCCTATACAGCTGGATCCAGCTATAATTCTGTGTCCAGGTCACTTTCTGTAAATACAGGTATTTGTTTTAATTGTCCCTACCAGTCCCTGCACATCTCCTCCGTGGCCAAAATCTGTTTGATGCTCTTCAAAAACTAGCATTAAGTTCCAAAATGGTCTCCTATTCCTTCACTTGAGTGTAAAGACAGGCGGAACTCCCAGACAGCTCACTATGAATAGCTGGATCGCTCCAGTTTTTATCTACAAGATAATCAGATAATTTTAAATCACTTGGTATATCCGCATTAGGGACTTAAAAAAATTAAGTGCAAAGTTGAGCATTTAGAGCAGGGGTTCTATAGACAGGTTCACAGATACCTTTGAAAATTTAGAGGATGCTCTGGGCTCTGTCCCAAGAAGGATATCCAAATGTACACATTCACAGGAAGTCAACACTTCTTACCCGACTCCAGGGAATTTATCGATCTCCCCGAAGACCACCCACAGACCACAAGTTAACCAATCCTGGTTTAGAGTAGGTCTGTAGCCCTTCTGTGTGGACACTTGCTTTCATGGGTCTGCCACCACAAAAGGCCAGGTCTGAGACTAAAGCTACACATGATGTTGCCACAGCGCTTGAAAAAGCAGGCTTTCTTTGGGAAAGTCCAGTAACATGGAAGAATGTACACTTTCCAAGAATATAATTTTAAGTTCTAGCTGAGACACGAAGTACCTAAGATTCAGTTAAGACACTCGGTAGAAAGGAACAAAGTATGTCGGTTCCCTTGAGCCGTGACGGCACACCCTAGGCCTGTTCCTAGGAAATCTCTGGAGGCTTCTTTGTGTTTTTGGCCTTTAGGCCTTAGTTCTTCTACGAAAGGACTTGAAATGGTTCAAATGATTTCGCTCCCATAAAATGTATGAAATGAACGAACACTAAATCATGGAGCTCTGACAAAGACTCAAGATCCTGGGGGAAAGGCATGAAGGAAGGCCTTGGGGACACACTGCTCCCCTCTCTCTTACCCCTACGCATACAGAAGCTCCAGTGGCCTTCCCTGGCTCCGCAGGGCTATGGTGAGGAGAGGGGTGTCCTGTCAACACTCAGTCACGTGTCACCTAGACGTGTACGATCTCAGAGGAATTCTGCCGTGTCAGAGCCCTCAATGAACACACTCACAGTTCTTTTCCACGGAGGGGGATGGGAGTATTGGTGGCAGAGACGTGCACCACCTTTGGACACAGAATTTTGGGGGCAGGAGAGGGGTTGCTGCAACTAGAAAACCCTCCCAGGATTCTAGCGTCTGCCGCGCCCACTATCCCTGGCGTGGGTGTTATCACTGGTGTCCCTCAACACAGATGACGGGAACAATGAGACTCACGCTGTGGCGGGCCAGGTAGGAGAAGGGCGCCAGGCCCACTGGTATAAGCTCACTGCATCCAAAGGCAATTTCAAACCACTGATGCATGTCAGAGGGCTGCTCAAGTCCTAGCTCCCAAGGCAGTGCCCTCTGACCCTTTTAGAATAGCAGTTCAAGCTTTCGAAGAGTCAATATATCTAATTATGTCTCAATAATGTGTGTGTTTTTTTAAATCCTTAAACCTATTTACGAGAAACTTCTTGTTTGCACCCTTTTCACCTTCAGTATTAGTGTAACTCCTTGCTTGGAATCATGATCGTTTCCTTGGCGTTGACAACTCACCCTTAAAGAAGGCAGCAGAGTGGGACTGATCACAGTATCAGCATTTCTGGTATTTCCTGAAGCTAAAAGAGTGCCAGAACGGGACCCGGCATGACTTTGTTTCTAAAAATAGCTAAGGAATCAAACAAAGCTTTCCAGTTATTAAGGTTTAAAGAAAAATGAGAAGTGATCCATTTCTCTCTCAGATCCACCAACAACACAGGGACTGCACTTCTGAAGTCTTCGCCTGAAAGCCAGTGTTAAAGAAATCACTGGGGAGGGAGGACCAATGATTCCAAAAGGAAGAAACACAAATGCATCCGAAACAGTCGATCAGGACCCACCTTTCGAAGGTGGCACGCTGAGCCTTTTCAAACAGCAGGTCTATTTCACCCACAATTATGACTTCCAAGGCCCTTGGAAATTCTAGCAAAGCTCACTGCACACAAGGAAGGACATCACCTTTTCTGACAGACCATCATCTACAAATGAATGAGCAGAGGGTGTCTGAAGACGTTCCCCCCCAGAATGATGAGGGGACATGGGAGCTCAGAGAAGCAGGAAGCGTCTGATCTTTCTTCTGTAACATGGGCCCAACACATCACGACAGACCCAACAGGAAGCTTGGCTGCCAACGTCTGTCTAGAGCAGTGGCTTCCAAACTTGTTGGTCTCACCCTTAAACAATGAGGACCCTAAAGAGCCATTTTTCCATCTGGGTTATACCTATTGATATTTACTATATCAGAAATTAAAGCTGAGAACTTTAAAATATTTTGTAATTCACTTAAAATAACTATATTTCATGCTATCACAAACATTTTTATGAAAAATAACTTTTTTTGTTTGTTTTGGAAAACAGTTAACAGTGGCATGGTTTTACTTTCTTGAGGATCTCTTGAATGGCTGGCTCAACAGAAGACAGCTGGATTCTCACAGCTGCTACTCCTTCATTCTGTTTCCATATATGCTTCTAGATGAAGCACACGAAGAAAATCCTTCTCCGGTGACTGTGGACATTCTTCAAGAGGAGGCTTCTACAGGACGGCTGTGATGTGGATCCTGAAAGCCTCACCAAAGAACTATTGGCACTGTTACATTAAAAGCTGTCAGTCTATCTAGCATTTTGAATTTTTACCCAAACATAACTTTGTAACTTTATATGCTGATCATCTGGAAAATATTAGTTCACTGAGCTATGCAAATCTCCTAAATATTTATACATTTCAGAAGTCTATTATCGAAATTCGCATCAGCTAATACAATATTGACTGATATGGGAAGAAAATGTTTTAAATATCGAGAAGCTATCAGGCTCATGGTGGTATGTACCAGCTTCTCGGAATTCTAATTTTCATTTGAAAACTCAGATTTTATCACTGGAAGCAAATATCAGCTGTTTCCCTAGAAGTGAGCGGCTCACTCTGTTCACCTGAGAAACCTTCAGCCAAAATCCAAGTCTGGGTAAATAGAGTTGGCCTGTCAGTCATCCTTTCAATGGTGTTTCATGGAGAAAGCGGCTACGTCAGCTGGCAACTCAATCACACAACGTGTGCTCCCTTGAGAAAACAATCCAGTTCCGGCAGTGGCAGAGTGCCCTGTGCACACCTTGCAAAGGAGAGGCACTGTAGGGTCAAGATTTTGATCAAATTAACAGTGTTTACTGCCTCAACAGGGACATTCTTAGATGAACCTGTTTTCCCCTGCAGATGCATGGGGATGAGCAACACAGCGATAGCCCGCACTGCCTGGTGCCCAGGGCAGCAGTTTCAGCCCCATCACCTTTGTACCGTCCGTGTAAATGCCAGCAGTGAGAAAGGCAAACAGGTCTTGGGAGTAATCATGGTGCAAGCAGTTTGGTCTCAAGGACACCTGGCCGGCGTCGCAGAACGCACCTCGAGAACTCTGGTCCAGGGCGCGTTCTCCTGGGGACTCAGGGCGGAGAGCAGCCATGGGCCCACACGTGCCCAGTGACGCGGGTCCCTCGCAACTGGAGGGCTCCAGCCCAAAGTCTGTTTGACTCCTTTCAAGACATTCAAGATGTGCTTCCCAAGAACTGCTTATACACCTTCCATAATAAGCATACTGTGTTTGGCATTTTCAAGAACTAACTGAAAATGGTCACAGTTCAGAAAGTGGCTGCCCGCCACACACAGGAAAGGTCCTGCCCACACCTTCCTTCTGCCGCGAGGGCAGCTGCTACGCGAAACCCTGACCAAATCCAGCCGATGCGGAACCACAAACGCCTTCCTACACAAGCACTGAGCCTGGCCCACTCATCGCTTAGGCCCAAACCACACTTCCAACACTTCCAGCTGTGTCCTTTTCAGACACTTTCTGTCTAAATGGCCATTCTGTCTGGACCAAGCACCCCTCAGATTCGCAACGGTGATTTGCCCAGCTTTCTTGCATCAGCTGCAGAAGGGACGCAGGAACACCTCACCAAGTTTGTTAAACCGCACACGGCACCAACGTACCCTCATAAGGGCCCTTTTGGTAATAAAATCAAGACTGTGATTGCTGGTACAAGATTCATAGCGTTTAGAGTGCCAGTAAACTGTGGATTGTGAATCCCTTAAATGCTTGTATACCCTACCTTGCTGTATCTTAAAGGCCGATATGAGAATTTTTATGGAGAGTTTCTAGCCTCTCTGAGTTTTTCATTAGGCTGTGAATGGTAAATGACACCCTTTTCAAAGTTTACGTTCCTTTTCTGGGCTAGATCCACCAAAACAAGATTCCTACTTTCTTGCCTCCGCCAGCAATTCCATGGCTAGAAACGATTCTTTACAAAATAGGAACAGATTCTTATTTTGCTCTGATACAGATTCACAAAATACAGAGAAAAATGTGCTCACCTTGTATCCAGTCGCTTTGTTTATTAAAATTTAAATAATGCTGAGTTAGTCATCTGATGAATCAAACTTCTAAACACAAGTTTTCAATCCATGGAACTACAGATTCTGGGTAATTTTCGGGGAAAGGTTCATATAGACACATCTCAGTTTACTGAATGTACTCAAAGCTATTAAACTGTAAAGTGAACTACATTTTTACATTAAATTTTAAGTTATATATAAAAATGTGTTTCCAAGTAAGATGACAACAGGCTGATGAGACACCTTCAGGTGGGGAGTGAATAACAGAGAACTGGCACGTGAGGCATAACGGGCCGTCGAGCACTAGGGTGGTCCTCACCTAGACAGGGGGCTGGGCTGTTTAAGGTTCGGGTGGACAGATCACTCAAGGGGTAGCCTTCCACCTTCCAGGGGACACACGAGTGAGGCCTCAGACTGAGCACTGACCGACAGGGCCTGGCAACTCATCCACTGGGAGAAGTGAGGAAAAGACGATGGTGAGGGGGGCAGGATTGGAAGCCCTGGTTGAGGGCAAGGGTGGAGGAGGTCAGGCTGCTGAATGCCAGGCAGGGCTGCAGGCCCAGGGACGGACTGCAGGGTGTGGCCTTGTCACAGGGCCTGGCCTGTCACTTCTTCTCCGACTTAGGTTACATCGCTGTGAAAAATTTCCAAGAACAAGATATTTCAATCCTGCCAAGATTAAAGAGAAGGTTCAGTTTTGCCTACTTTATACACGTGGTACAGGCAACAAGTAGCCTGCGAATGCGACCATTTTATTTCACGCCATGCAAGCCATAATGCAGGTAAGGAACCAAACTCCACCTGATCTGGCTTATGAAATTCCAGAGGCCACAGGTGGGCAGCACGTGTGCTCTGTGGTGATCTGTGGGAAAACAACATGCCCGCCAAGCAGGCCCCATCTGAGTTCCACCAGTGCCCTACGACATAGCAAGACAGCGACACTGTGGGAGGCGCCAGGCTGCTCAGAACACCTGCTGCAGGTCCACTCACAAAGTCAATGTCAGGGGGCAGAAATGGACCAAGGGCATGGGTGTCGAGCCTGATCACTGTGAGGCCTGACCCCCAACCCCTTCTGTAGGCACCACTTCCGCACCCAAAACATACTCGGTGCCATAGGGACCTGTCAACTGAGGGGGAGGAGGGGCTGAAAAAGTGTCAGCAGGCAAAAACATTTAAAAAGATAGGCTTTTCCCAGCCTTCAACAGACCTAGAGCAACACAATTAAAACCAAGAGCCAGGCAGTATCCAGACCACCGGCGTTTAAAAGCAGCGGCACCAGAGGCTACGGCTCCAAACACGGACAACGGAGCCTCCCCTCTCCTGACAGTCTAGGCTAGTACCTCCTAGATGCTCTGAAATTCTCTCCATTCGTTAAGCTCAGCACATACATACGTGTGCATGCAACACTTAACACAGTGAGTATAAAAGCAGTACCAATTACTGAGCACTTGCTAGGGAGTATGCATGATGCTGAGTGTTTCCCAAATACTGCAACAACCCCGTGAAGCAGGTGAGCTACTATCCACCACTTCGCAGGTAAGTGAGGGTGGAGGGGTGAGGAGGCTGTCCATGATCACGGGCCTGGATCTTAGGGTCTCAGGGCCCACGTTCCTACAAGCGCCTTCAATGGAAACTGTGCACTGCCTCTCAGCCACGCTGAACCATGTGCCTCCTATTCCTGGGTGTGTGGGCGTGATCACATGGGTGTGGCAGCACGGTAAGAATATGACAAAGAAAGGAACACTGAGCTAAATAGGCCAACATAAACAGATGAAAGCAAAACATACTCTCATTTACAGCAAGTTTTTAAATGATGTGAAAAAATGCATATTCTATTACCTTTCTACTTCTGCAAAACAAATCACCACAAACTTAGTAGCCTCCAACAATACAAATTTGTGATCTCAATTTCCACGGCTCAGGAGTCCAGGCCAGGGCTTCACCAGGCTAAGATCAAAGCTGGGCTACAAGTGTGACTCTCAGCCTGCTGAGCCCCGGAGAAGTCTTCCCAACTCACAGGCTGCTGGCAGAATCCACTTCCTTGCAGCTGGAGGACCGAGGGCCCATCTTCCTCTTTGCCATTTTACCCAGGAACCACTGTCAGCTCAGGAAGCCCACCTGAGGTTCCTTGCTGGCAGATCTTCCCCTCAATGACATAAGTATGCTGAGGCACAGAGGCGGGCAGAAGCACACAGGAAGGCACAGGAAGCTTCTGACTTCCTCGGTCTCCGATCCCAGAACCCTTGGAAGATCACACCCAATTAGGACAGGCCCGCCCAGGATAATCACCATTTTGATCAGCTCAGCTGATTAAAGACCTTAATTATATCTGCAGAAATCTTTTGCCATAATCATGGGAGCCCTACCCACTGCGTCCACAGCTCCTATTCACACTCAGAGAAGGGGTCATACAAAGGCACGCATCACTGAGGGTCGTCTCAGAATTCTATCAACCACACACACGAAACCATTTAGAGAATGAGAATCAAGATAAAAACTGAAGAGCTAAAAAGATACCAGTTAGATATAAAGATTTAAAAAAGCTAAGAGAAAATGTTACCTGAGCATTTCTGAGATGGAACTGTAAAATTATTTTCTCAGTTTTGTAAATTTGGGCCATAGATATATATTAATGTTATTAATTCATGAGGGCAGGGATTTTCTATTAAAAGTACACTATGGCTTTTTGAAGATTTCCTTGGGGTTTATTCACAGTATGTGGATGCCCTTACTGTCAGATATAGCGCAGCACCGTAACAACTGCTCCTTCTAGCCAAGATGAGGAACAGGGGCAGGGCTTTTACTCTGGCTTTAAAAAACTAAAAAAAAACAAAACCAAAAACCAGGCAAAATACATGAAACAATGGTTTTCCAGACACTGGACATCAGGCAGTGAGGGTCAGTAACCCGTGAGAGACAGGCAGCAGACAAGGAGAGCCCTGAGATGGTTCTGGCTGACTACCTCGAGAGCTTCCAGGCTGTGGCAAAGGTAGAAGGAAGCCGGGCAGAGCCCAGAGGACTCCTGAGTGGAAGAGACGGAGCCCCAGTCCAGGGAGCACAGAGTGGTGAGAGCTGGCAGGAGAGAATATGGAAAAGGAGAGCTGCACAGAGGGAACTCCAGAGGTGGGCAGAGGCCCTTCAAGTATCCACCGGAGGGCTGACAAGCAGATGCTGGTAAGGACAGAGCCACACGAAGGTTAATTAGCAGGAGCACTACCAGTAATCAGACTCAAGAGGAAAGGCACCTGCTCCCATTAGGTGGGAGGGACACCACAGAATTCACAGGACCCTGGGTACGGTACTCAAGAGTCTTGCCCCGATGGTGGGGAATAACGAGCCCTGGGCTAAACACTACTCTAGTTCCGACTGACAGCTCTTAAGGCAAGACCCCAAAGGGTCAAACGGCTTTCATGTAACCTACGTGCACTTCAGAACAAAGCTAAAGAATATGAAAAAAAAATATATATATATATATATATCCAGCACTCAGCCAAGTAAAATTCACATACAAAGCAGCCAATTAAAAACTGCCAGACAGGCATAAAAGCAAGAAAATATGCACCACAGTGAGAAGAAAAGTCAACCAAAACCAACCCAAAGCTGACACAGATGGGAGAATAAGCAGACAGGGATATTAAACAGTCATTATAACAGTATTCCATGTCAAAAAGGTTAAGTAGAAAAATGTGAGATATAAAAATGACAAATGGGGCTGTTAGAGATGAAAACTATAATGTCTTAGAAGAAAAATGTACTGGTTGGAATTAATAACAGATTAGACAGTGCAGATGAAAAAATTAGTGAACCTGAAAACAAACTATCTGAAACACAGGGAAAAAAAAATTAAACCCAAAATATTAGGGAACTTTGGGATAACTTAAAATAGCCCAACACATATGTTAACTGGACGCTCTGAAGCACAGGACAGTGGAAGAAACAAAAAATATTTTTAAAGTTGTAGTCAAATATTTTTCAAATTTGATGAATCTATAAACCCACTAAACCAAACTCAATGAAACCTGAGAAACACGAACAAAACTTCACAAAAGCGTAAAACAGTCAAGTTGTTCAAAACCATTGATAAAGGAAATCTTTTAAAAAGCTGGGTGTTAGGGGTGGGGCGGGGTGTGCAATATCTGAAACAAAAATAAGGATGACATCAGATTTCTGATCAAAAACAATGCAAGCCAGGAGACAGTGGAAAAAGACCTTTAAGAAAAAATCTCAACTTAAGATTTTATGCCCAGCCCAAAATTTTCAACTATTAAGAGTAAAAGACTTTTCAGACAACGAAAACTAAAAAACTATATATATAATATAATTATACATAATATATTGGGTTGGCCAAAAAGTTCTTTCGGGTTTTTCTGTAGGATCTTTTGTGTGTATGTGTGTGTGTTTGTGTGTATCAACATAGCCATCCGTCCCCAGGAGACCGCCCCCCCACTAGAAGCAATGTTAGAGTCCTCTAGGCAGAAGCAAAAGGACTCTAAAAAGAAAGGATGTGGAGGAACTGGAATTCTCACACACTACTGGTAGGAAAGCAAAATGATACAGCTACTGCGGAAAACATTTTGGCAATTTGTGGAAATGTTAAACAGCCCCTGATCATATGATCCACTCCTAAGTGATACTGAAGGATGTCCATACAAAGACACATACGAATGCCCACAGCAGCTTTATTTGTAACAGCCAAAACTGGGCAAAAACCCCCCGCTGTACAACGACAGATGCATGATAAACACATTTCATACCCCTATGATGGAACACTACCCAGCAAAAAGAGGAACGAACTACTTACTGATACACATAACGTGGATAAATCTCAAAATAAGTATATGCTGGAAGAAGCTCAGGAGAACTACATGGTTCCACTTATAAAGTTCCGAGACTTTACGCATGTAAAGCATACATGACGCATATATATACATACTCCATTACAGACTTCCAGAAAATTCAAACTAACATGTACTGAAGGCAGATCAGTGATTGCACAGGGACACAGGGATGCAGTAGCAGGGAGGGGCAGAGAAGGGGGTTACGAAGGTGCTAGACGAGGTGATGGCAACGTTATTCTGCTTGTGGTATACATGTCCAATTATATCAAACCGTACGCTTTAAATACAGGTACTTTTCAACGTCATTTAGATCTCTGAAACACTGTTTCTGAAAATGTAAATAGCTTACCAAGTGTGCCCCCTGTGGCTTTCTATAACTGTGATGCCCAGCAAGTAGCCCGGTTTTCAAGAAAAACCCTGCTCATCATTCGCAGCTCCATTATTTGCCTCTATTTTACACAATGAGACACCATTTCACACTCACTATGATGGTTAAAACCAAAGAGACAATAACAAGTGCTGGTGAGTATGCAAAAAAGTCTGGAACCCTCATAGGCTGCTGACAGGAATGTTACATGGCGCAGCTGTTCTGGAAAACTGTTTGGAAGCTCCTCAGAATGCTAAATGCAGACTCGCCATAGGACCCAGCAATTCCACTCCTAGGCATTTACCCAAAGGAAATGAAAACGCACAGACACACGAAATATTGCCCAGGAATGTTCACAGCAGCATGATTCACAAGAGCCAAAAGGTCCATCAACTGACGAATAGATAAAACGTGGTACAGCCATGCAATGGAATACTGTTCATAAATAGGAATAAAGTATTGATACATGCTACCACATGTATGAACCCTGAAAACATTTAGATGAAAGAAGGCCAAATACTGTATGATTCCATTTATGTGAAATATATCCAGGACAGCCAAATTCATAGAGACAGAAACAGACTAGTGGTTGCCACCTGGGACCAAGAAGAGAGGAAACAGGGGCTGCTAAAAGGCAAGAGGGTCCTATTTTGGGGAGTTGGAATGTGGTAAAATTAGATTGTGCAAACGATGGACAACTCTATCAATATATTAAAAACCACTGAACTGTATACTTTAAATGGGTGCGTTTTGGGATATGTAAAATATCTCAGTATAGTGTAAAAACTATAAAAATTACATCTCATACAAAAAAGAAGGTAAAGATGAAGCAGCAGCCATACATGCTTAATTAAAAGTGAAATCTCCTGATTTTTATGTGTTGGCAATTAAAATTTAAGATGTCTGCCAGGCCCCAGTGGGCAGGCCAAATATGACCTACATGCTCCATCAGGCCTAGTGGAGCAAACGCTCGCCAGTTTTCAGGGCTACACTATCTTTTCATGAACCGGAGGGCACAGTTCTCTGGTTTTTTCTCTGTAAAACCCCCTAGCAACTGTGTTCTCTAATCCTACTAAGAGTATCTTCCTTGCCTATCTTAAGATGACTATGCACACCTCACCCTCAATCCATTCCCTCCCCCGTCTCTTCTCCACCGTGGTCGGCACTTGGCCGTGCCTCCCGTGCACACGTTACCTTCTGCTCTGCATCAGAGGTTCCCTGACTCCATCCTATGCCAAGTTTTGGCCTCACCCAGCCAGCTCCCACCACGGGGTGTCGTACACGTCCTCTGTGCCATACCAACATACGAGTACGTCACGTATCCCTTCTTTCTCCTGCCAGCTCCTCCAAAGAAAAGTCAAGGTTGCTGGTTTGGTGGGTTTCAAACACGTGGCAATCCCATGTAACGTGGGACTCATCTGCTGGATGGAATACTCTTCCCTCACTGGGAACGGGAAGGAAAGTGCTGGCAGCACAGAAGGGTAAGCACAGACAGACACATACATCCCTGCTTGAAGGCCCTGCAAACAGCCCTGCTACTGGCGCACAGACACAGGGATCCTCCCCCATGGAGAGAGGGATGTTGCCAGACACAAGTAAGAAGAAATTCTGAAAAAATTTTCAGGGACAGGACCAAAACCGCGACCCTGGGTTGCAACCTACCAGGAGCAAGTTGTGCTCTTTACCACGGTAAGGAGTCTGCTCCTCCCCCTTCAACCTGGAACTACAAAAGCCAACAGACCAAACTTGACCTAAAATATGTCTACAACTTAAGGAAAAAGAAGAAACAGGAAAGTTTCTTCCTTACAAAAACATCTGACTGGTGAATAATTAACTTCATTTATAAATTTCCAAGGAACCCCAACCAGACTACCTCTAAAAACAATGAATTAGGTCCTCAGATGATAATGGGACTTTTGCTGTCTTTATTTTTATGTTGATTTTATAATAAATGTTTGTTGTTAGATTAGTTAAATGTTTAGCTATTTGAATCTCCATCTGATGTTAATTTAACTTATTATGACACATTAAATCAAGTACACCCAAGGCAGTTTTACAGTAGCTTCCAATACATTGTTTACTATGTTTGTCCTTATTTGAGGAAGCCACACAGACCTCTTTTCTCCCTGTTGTTACGGAGGGAAGACAGCCTAGCAGAAAGATATAAGATTTCTTTTTTTCCCCTCAAGACTGTTCATCTTTTGTGTTGGCAATCTGCCTTTGAGGAAAGATAGAATAAAGCCGATACTGAGGTACATCGAGTGATTCAGTGCAAGCACCTCTCAAAACCATGATCCATATTCTCATGTTTTTAGGACTGTTTTCAGTCATAAATATCCTTCCTCTGAAAAAAGAAATAATTCTCCTTTTGGTCAACAGTCCCTGCAGTCGATATGAAGTCGGCAGCAGCCACACCAGCCTGGTCAGGCTCGGGCGCGCGGAGGAACCACGCTTTCAGTGGAGGAGGGCCAAGGACATGCCAGTGCGTTAAAATCTAAATGCTTTACTCAGAGAAAGAAAACTGCAAAGAGAATATAAAGACAAAACAACAGCAATGATGGGGAGAAGTTTTTTATTCTGAAGCGTAACGTCATCTGCATTAACAACTGATCTCACATCCTACTTTTTCCCTCTCAGCTCCACCAAAAAATGAAAGATTGACTATCATTTGAAAATAATGTGTAACATCCTTTTATAAATTAAAATCTAAATATCGAGCAGAGGTTGCATGGAAAAGGAACTTCTAAAAAGCACACGATTAAATGTTTTAAGAAGTTAACTTTACCAAAACACATCCAGTATTACATCACTTACAATGTAATCTTTTAAACGCCTGCCAACTACCTATCGGAAGTGGAATGCTGCAATCAATACTATTCACCAACAACACGCCCCTCTCTCATCAGCTCAGTCACAAAACCCGAGTACAGGGCTGCTGCGAGACCACCGGTAGGGGGCGGCCCTGAGCATACGGTCAGCAAGAGGCCTGTAGGACGGTGGTCATCACTGGAAATGGGGCCACTGCTAGGCACCATCGTAAGGATCCTCTATGTCCTCTGTAAACAGAGTAACTTCCAACACTCGTTATAAAAAAGGAACCATTTAAAATGAACGTTAAAAAGAAACGTTCTCTTGGGCTTCCCTGGTGGCGCAGTAGTTGAGAGTCCGCCTGCCGATGCAGGGGACGCGGGTTCGTGGCCCGGTCCGGGAAGATCCCACATGCCGCAGAGCGGCTGGGCCCGTGAGCTATGGCCGCTGAGCCTGTGCGTCCGGAGCCTGTGCTCCGCAATAGGAGAGGCCACGACAGTGAGAGGCCCGCGTACCGCAAAAAAAAAAAAAAAAAAAAAAAA